>NC_090253.1:18843119-19188119 GCF_037325665.1 Littorina saxatilis | reverse complement strand
ACAGCTTGCCCTTGACCGTAGGAGTGCACGTGCTGATCAACCCCTGTGACAAGGGAAGCTGCGAGGCCACCACTCCGGGTGACACGTGCAACAACCCCAACAGAGCGTCCTCCTTTGACACCTACCGATGTCACTGTCACGTCGGCTATGAAGGTGAGAGTAGTAGTTACAGTCACACAGAAAAAATATACTACTTAATGACTCAATTAAAAAAATTAAAAAGACAGAAAGACATACAGAAAGAAATAAGGAAAGAGAAAATCTGAAATTGTGTACTCTTGCTTTTTTTGGACTTAAGCGACCATAGCACGAAGGAGCTCCGATGTGCATGTTTTGATGTGTCAGCTTGCTATGATGTTCTTTTCTGTCAACAATATGCTCATCGGAACTTCCTTTTCGTCGTGAAGCCACGGCATGATCGCTTGAGTACACATGTCAGTGGTGATTGTTTGCCTCACATTTTCGAAGGGGCGTTACTCTTCCACGGCCGTGAAAATCCCGACAGAGTTATTTCTGGGTTTTGTCTATTGGAGGAAAATAAGAGGTTGACTATGACAAATTTACATCGCACAATGATTCTAGGGTATTCAAAGTACCTAAAATTGCTGAGAACACAAAAATGTTAAGACCAAAATGTCGTGCCATTTCTGGCCTTAAGTTGAGTATGAAGAAAGTAAAATAACAAGTAAAAACAGTTCCTCAAAGCGGTATTATCCTCGTGTTGTTAAACCTAGCAGTGATAATCATTTCGGTTTGAACAATATCTCGCATATATTTAATAAATACTTCACTTTGAAGAAGTGCATCGTGAGTTAAAGAAATGTGTTTTTAAATGAAAAAAATAGCTCAAAATTACCATTTTTGGAATGTTTTCCTGTTTTTAGATGAGTGGTGCGAAGGTGGACGGAAAAGTGTGCCACAATCCCCTGTTTCTTTCTGTAGATCTACAATTGAACGAAAAGAATAATTTCTTCTTTGTTTTTAGGTGAGTGGTGCGAGGTGGACACGAACGAGTGTGCCACAAACCCCTGTTTCTTCCTTGGTCACTGCCTGGACCTGGTGGGGGGCTACCGTTGTGACTTCACCATAGCTGCCAGCATCTTGGCCTTCGCCGCTGCCGCGCTCATCGTCGTTGTCGCCGTGTACTGCATCAGAAAACGCTGTCGTTCTCTGCCTGACAAGGATTATTCAGAGTGAGTTACAGTTGATGTTTGATGGAGGATGAGTGGGCCAATGAATGACTGGTCACTGGCACAAAACCAAAGAATTTCAGAAAGACGAATGGTTTAGCTTTCTAAAGAGCACAGACATTGAGTAAAGATAACCTTAATTTTTGCCCAAAATCGACCTAGCAGTTGCCCCTTGAGTCCGAAGTTGACCTTGCAAAGACTTTGCGAAGTCGTTTTACTAAAAAAACAAAAACCAGTAGTGCCAAAACTTAGTGCAGCGAGCTTCGTAAAGTAGACTTCACGAATTTGACTTCAAGTTCACCCAATTAATATGAGGCTTTAAGGGGAAAGTAGTGGGTTGGGTGAAGGCGGTAAGTTGAAGCAGGGGCGGGATGGGGCTTGCACGATTATATATATATATGCGTCCATACACCATCGCCTCATGGACAGTTGTGTTTGCACGCCAGTTCCTGGTTTTACACAGGTTTTCCATTGTTCTTTGATGATGAAAGTCGCTCGATCAGTAAATGCTTCTTTATTCTTAAGTGGCCAGGGGATTGGTTTCGTATACTTCTCTCACTTACTGTTTATCTATAAGTTCAGAATGATTATTCCCCTTTGTTGTTTGTCAGTAATGGTCTGGCCTCATTTGGTTTTGATGTCCATCGTTATTTTTCGCTCTGCATTTTTTAACTATCCCCAAATCTCGAATTTCAGGACTTCATCCACTCTGAATTTGTTCGAGGGAGCAAAACCGCAAGTGTTCCTGCACCCAGACTCTTTTCCTGCCCCCAGTACCTCGCCCATGGAATTCGCAAACAGAATGCAAGACAACGCCGTGTCGCAGGCCACCTGCGAGCTCTCGGAACTGCGACATTCTGACGGCCCATGTATGTACTGCGACAGCTGCAAGAGTGGCAACACTTTTGTCAACCCGATGTATACTGAGACCACTGATCTAGGGGAGCCTTCTGAATCAGGTTCGAGGGCTGCGACTTCTGATCTGCCGCACTCTGAGCGATGCGTGTACTGCAACCACTGATCTGCGACATTCTTCTGCATCAGGTTCTACCGCTGCGACTGCTAGAGTCTGACTTCCGTCTGACCTTTATGAACACTGTTACTTTCCTCTCAACTATAATAAATTGTACGATTACTGAACTCGGGCTTTCTTTCGAGTTATATCAATATTGCAACTGCTGAACGGTAACTCTCTTGGAAACTTAACTTGGCCTACAAATATTATTGCACCCCATGTTTGTACCTCAACTAAAAGAAAAACTACATATCCTTGTCAATTAATTATAACTTTGTTTGCCATAAAAGGCGCTCGGCATACTTTGCAGATTGATGATTTATACATTGGGGCTACGTGACAGCTACTCAAATGAGGGTGCCCCCAAAACCGACCCAGTTTAAACCTCGGGATCGAATTCAATAATGGACAGAAGAGACAAAATCCTGCAATGTTTGCATCTAAAAAGAAAAAAAGAAAATGGTTGCACTGTCAAAGTTGTGTCTTTTTTAATACGATGACTGTTGTTCACTTTCTTGCCATGCTAACTCGAGAGGCAAAAACGTTTACATTGTTCACGCGCATCAGCGACAATGTTTGGAAAACTTGACAGGCATATTTCAACTGCTGAATTGTAACTTGCTGCTGAACGATATGGATATTGCGACTGCTGAACTTCTTTTTTTATATAGCGCATAAATTGCTTTTTGTAAAGGTACTCTTATGGACGCACCCGTGTCTGTGTGTTACGTATACCACACAGCCAAACAAACAAACAAAAACAGACCAACCATAACATCAGACAAACAAAAACAGACCAACCATAACATCAGACAAACGGATAAAGATAACGAAAACAGCAACA
The DNA here is from genome assembly GCF_037325665.1 of Littorina saxatilis. Taxonomy (NCBI): domain Eukaryota; kingdom Metazoa; phylum Mollusca; class Gastropoda; order Littorinimorpha; family Littorinidae; genus Littorina; species Littorina saxatilis. Next base: position 19,185,070 of record NC_090253.1, on the reverse strand, counting down.
GAGAAACAAAAACCTACTAACACTGACAACAGCAGAAAAACGAACAAACATAATTAAAGCAACACACAACACTACATTATGTATGAGTGGACACTAACACAGGCAGAAGTACGTAACAAAAACTTCCCTGTTTAAGAATTTCCTTTTGAACACTTTCCTGTTGACGACTTTCCTGTTGTGGAACACTTTACTGTTAAAAAATTTTCTTTCAAAGAATTTCTTGTGGTATATTGTACTTTTCAATACTGTTGTTGTTGTTGAAACACTTTCCTGCTTAAGACTTTCCTATCCAATACTTTCCCCCTGAAGATTTTCTCGTTGAAAAATGTACTGGACGTGACTATAGTATAATTTATACAGTCCCTACCCATGCATCGTCAAGAGCAACCAGCAGCCAACTTATCTATAGCCTTCATACTCGCGCTTCGATTTTACTTCTGTTTCTGTCTTGCATTAAAAACATTAAACAGCATAGTGTGTGTGTGTGTGTGTGTGTGTGTGTGTGTGTGTGTTTCGATTAATCGATCGGTCGATCTGTCTATGTGTGTGCGTGCATGTATTCATGTATTTCCTCCTTCTGCTCTCCCTTTCTTTCCTCTCTCTCTCTCTCTCTCTCTCTCTCTCTCTCTCTCTCTCTCTCTCTCTCTCTCTCTCTCTCTCTCTTTCTCTCTCTCTCTCATCCTTTCTTACTTGCTTTCTTACTTTACATTCTTTTTTCTTGTTCTTTATTTTATTGTTTATTTCTGTGGGTGTTTTTGTGTGTGTTCCAAGTAGCTTCGTAACATTTGAAATGGCAACTCTTCGTGATTTTACTAATGGAGTTTAATTGTGGCCGTTTCAATCGTGTTCACATTACCATACCATTGCAAAGCCAGATTATAAACCAAGCAATACACATGCGTTTCTCGTGAACACGGAATTCGTGCGAATGTCGCACTTATAAAATGCAACAAGATTACAGAAATTGTTGTTTCTATAGTTCATTTTTTCTCTAAGTTGAGTATGAGGAATGGAAAATAACATGTAAAACAGTTCCTCAAAACGGTATTATCCTTGTTTTGTTAACCCTAGCAGAAATAATTATTTCGGTTTGAACAATAGGCTATATCACATACTTTAATATACTGATTTGAAAAAGTGTATCGTGAGTGAGCAAAATGTGTTTTGAAAGGAAATAATAGCTCAAAATGACCACTTGTTTGATAGATAATCTTCCAAACGCCCACTCTCAAAAACAATATCATACAATACACACGGTTTAAAAAGCGGAACTTCCCACTTTACAGCAAGATCATTTGATTTATCTGTAATTGTACACACTGTGTTTTAAATTTGTACACGAGGATAATATTTCCTTGATAAAAGAGAAACTAAACACTTATATAAATTAATGAAATACAATTTTAAACATGTAATATCAATAGGTTTCAAAGAGAATAAAACATTCCCATACAGTTGAATGCCGAGGCATAAGAAACATGTTCATATTCTTACACTAATGTCCAAATAATCACAGTAATTAAATCAAAATTAGAAGCAGATAAACTGTTAGGAAACCAGACGAGTCTTTCGCCGAGAAAAAATGACGCTCGTAGTACTAACGTCTACCCTCATTTGCTTTTCTCTTTGGCAATATCCTGCAAAATCGAACCCGAAAATTTAGAAAAATCGAAATAATTGCAAACTTTATCATACATGTAAATGCCACTTGCTTTTACCATACCCCCTCACTTTTACAATCATGCCAGTTGGACGTAGGACATAAAAATCACTGATGCAAAACAAGACAGTTGCGACGCCACAAGCACCGGAGTGTCTTAAATCAACACGGAAAAGTAAAGAACCTGATCTCCCCGTTGTTCATATTATATTCAGATACTTATTTCAGTTCAGTTTCAAGTTCCATGCGTCACTGGGGCACAAGTGCGAGGACACTTCGAAATTGCAATCACCTCTATCTCAATATCCGTGTCCAGCAGTTTCACATAATGCATGCTGACAAAACCCACGACAGACGCGGAAACTTTCAGAAAGAACTGCTTAAAGTAGCATAAGCATGACCATTTGTTTTTATTCGTGCTCGCTTACATTCTACACAACAACCTTAACCCTTCTCCTGCCTGTTTGAAGAGACACTGATCGGATCGAGATGACACTTCGAAACAGTGTATGCAGATCTCAATCCGTGTCCAGAAGTTTCACACCAGCCATGCAGGCGAACCCCACGACAGCCACGAACAATTTCAGCATCACCACCCACGTTTTCATGCCGCTGTCGTGACTGTGAGCGAACTGCTGGCCCAGAATCTCAAAGAACGTGACGTACAGAAACGTCCCGGTCGCCAACGCCTGCAGAACGCTCGACGCAAGCAACTGCGCACGCTCGTCCACGTGACCGGAAGTGACGCCCATGCCGATGCCGATGCCGATTGGTGAGATGAAGGCGAAGAGGAACATGAACACCCAGGGTCGTTTAGCGTTGCGAGGGGAAGAGGCGGCAAGCTCCAGTCCCAGACAGAACGCCACCAAGGATTTATGAATGGAGATTGCCAGTAAGACCTGAAAAAAACACTCATGAAATTAAAAGGACTTTACAACCACACACACACACTCACACACAAAAACAGACTGTCGAGATATCTAGACTCGATCGGAGCAATACACAGACACAGCAGGAATACGGGCTTTTAACAATATCTTCTTCTCCGTGTAAGTGATCTTTCCGGGCTTTAATTTTCACCCAATAAGAGCATTCTTCCACCTGGACACACACCCAAAAGATCACCAGCCTAGCTGATTGCTTCCTGTGCAGAGCAACTTTTCGTATTCATTCGCAGATTTTGATTCTTAAGATCTCTCTCTCTCTCTCTCTCTCTCTCTCTCTTGTTTGGATATGTGTGGGTTTTCCTTTGTATGGCTGAATGGTGGTGTTGTTCATGAAAAAGCTTTTCTGCGTGCGTTTAGACAGCGTTTGATTGACTGCTATAAGCAGGAATGGTTTGGTAAGATAATGGAAAGTGATAGATTTTCAACGTATAGTTCGTTCAAGTCTTTATTGCAGCCGGAAAAATACCTAACAGATATCACACTTACTAAATTTAGAAACATTTTTGTCAAACTACGCCTAGGTATTATTGACCTGAATGGAAACAAACGCTATAGTGCTGTACCAAACACGTGCCCGTTTTGTCCTGCTGTGGAAAACGAAATACATTTTCTGCTACATTGCCCAAAATACCAGGATCTACGTGTAAAATATATTTTGAAATATTTCACTGACAATGTACATGTACCACCCTTGATTTTTCTGCTACAAAATGAGAGTATATACATTAATAGAGCTGTAGCCATGTATTGTTATTATGCCATGAAAACACGTGATGAAGAAATTTCAAACAGGCAATTGTTGCTATGACTGATACTTTGAGACAAAATTTGTAAATTTTCGTGCCACGATATATATTTTTCTTGTTCCTGTACAACCATGAAATTTTGTTGTGGATTTTTATTCCTATTTCTTCCTGTGTCTTTTGTAAACCCCCATGCGTATATGCCGGTGGCCTCGCATTAAATTTCCTGAGTTCCTGAGTTCCTGAGTTCTCTCTCTCTCTCTCTCTCTCTCTCTCTCTCTCTCTCTCTCTCTCTCTCTCTCTCTTTCTTCCTTTCGGTGTTTACCTGTTTTATTTTATTTATTTATTTATTTATTTGTTTATTTACTTTTGTCTTTGTGTTTTGTTGACTTGTCAGTCTCTCTCTGTAGATATGTTTTTATTAATTTTAATTACATTTACTTTTCTATCTTTTTTATTGCTTTGTTGAGTTTTTATCAACAGACATTATTTATCACACACTCACCCCCCATACGTCAGCATCAGTTTCCTGCAGGCCTACGGCTAGGCCGTCGAAGATAGTGTGAAAAGATAGAGCCACAAGCAGCAGAAGGGCTCGCATCACCGACATCTGTGTAGGAATTTTCGAATGTAAATTGGATTAAACATATATACGATACCAACACATGCACTGTCAGTCCGTCGAAAACAATGTGGAAGGATATGGCCACGAGCAGTAGAAGAGCTTTCATCACAGACATATGTGACCCTACAGGCTTATAACTCAAACAGTTTTCGCTCTTTTCTAAAACGGTTTTCACCACTGGATAGAGCATGAAAATGTAAAAATATGAAAATCATGCAAAGGTGACATGCGACTCATTCCGTGGTGGAGGGTCACAAATGTGTATGAATAGTTGAATGTGAACTGGGTTAAACATATACGGTACCAACACATGCACTGCAAGTCCGTCCAAAAGAAAGTGTGGAAGGAAAGGGCAAAGGGCAGAAAAAGGGCTGAGGAGGACCACGAGAACGAGAAGGGCTCGCATCTACTACATGACTTTTTGTGTGTAAGAATAGTTTGATGTAAACGTGTTAAACATATACGATACCAACACATGCACAGCCGGTCCGTCCAAAAAAAAGTGTGGAAGGAAAGGGCAAAGGGCAGAAAAAAGAGCTCATAACACCGAAATGTGTGTAGCGATTGTAACCTAAGTTAAGTCCAGCAGCATGCTACAAGAAGTTATCTTAAGTCGTAAATGTGTCAGAGTTGACCAAGGTTGTTGATGATAATTAGTTTTAACGTTCTCTTTGAACCAATTGGCCTATTTTGGGACAGGTAGAGTTGATATGCTTTATGGGGGGACAGGACACTGGACAGACATGCAAACAGAGAACACATATGATCGTGTTATAGATTTGGAAGTCTGTTGTTGCGATATTTCAAAATGGGGATGGAAGTAAAGATTTTGTTGGGGTTGTTGCCATAGTGTACGCGAAATATAGTTGGAGTGGAGCGGTTTTGTAGGCTTATTTTGCTTTTTATTTATGTAAAATATTTTTCAGACCTTTGGATAATGCCAAAATAATGTAATAAAGAACTGGCTGAATAAGTAAATAAATACGTAACTAGACACATAAAAAGAATTATTAGCCAAATAAGAATATTAAATATAACTTGCTAAAATAATATATCAGAATGGGGAACTTAAGTTCAGGTAGGAGGGCGGTGTTTGTGATTTAGTGATTTAGCCTTGTTTGAATAGAGCTATATGATAGGTGTTGTAGGCGCTTTGGTTGTTGGGCGTGGGAGGGGGGAGGGTCGGTGGGAGAGAGGGTTCAGGGGTGGGAAGGAGGAGAGGGTATGAAGTTTTCAAAACAGATGTCCTATTTCAGCCTTATGTATTGAGAGACACAGGGTGTATGCTGGCTTCCATTGAAGCGTGCAATGTTTATCTAAAAACTCATGGGGTTTCAGTTTGTGTTCGTTGACAAGGGTGTGTAGGTTGCGGAAATCTTGTTGGAGTAATTGGCAGCGGTCAAAGAGGTGTAAAAAAGATATTAGCTTTCCACGTTCACAGAGACGGGGAAAGAACTTGTGAGCGCATCCAACCGTGCGAATTCTGCAGAGTATTTTACGGAGGGGGGTGGGGAGTGTATGCCTGTTTTGTTTTGTTTGTCGGGGCAGAATAAGCCAACCATGGGCATCGCCTTCTGTTTCTAATTCTGTTTCCCAGTGACGCCAGGCAACTTTGGCCATTTTGTGTTTTGCTTCCGTCTTTGTTAATTTGAGGTCATGAAATTCTGCTTGATCTGTGACAGACTCTTTTGCTGCTCTGTCAACCAGATCATTGCCTCTGGAACAGAACTGACCCTTATGTACATCCCCTCACACACAGGGATCAGAGGTAATGATATAGTTTTGGAGAATGTGGATTTTGTGCTGCTCTACTCGTTGAGTTAGCCATGGGGAAAACAAGAAACAGAAGAATCACAAGAGACACATGATGTATGTCTGTGTTTTCACTTTGAACATATCCATTATAAATTTTGCATTGCCTTGCCAAGGCCAACTATTTCAGTCTCTGTAAGATCTCTGACACCTAGTGTGGTGAGTGTGAGGAGAGCGGGGCTTGGTTGTGAGTCACATTCTTGCCGGTTATGTTTTTGTATACCTTGGACATGCATTCCAGGAGGTAACCAGGGTTTTGTTTGAACTGGGCATCGACAATTACAGTCATTATTTGCCCCAGAAAACAATGCAGCCCCTGGTCTTCTCTTTCAGGACTTTCCTGTCTAGTGCGGATTTTTTCCATAGCAAGAGTGGCCAGTTCCAGCTCTGCTTGGTTTCTTTTCATTTTGTCCTGTTCAATGGCCAGGGAGATTTGCTGGCCAATGCTGGCTTCAATTTTTGTCAGCACCTTCTGTGCAATTTCATCTTCTTGCTTTTGAGCTAGTTTGTGTTTTGCGGCTGTAAGGCACGCCTTTTGTTTTAGGAGTTCTGCTTTGTCTTTAGTGATTTTTTTGTGGAGAGCCTGCGGCTGTTCGTCAGGTAGAGCCTGTGTTTGTTTGGTGGTAACAGTGGATTTATATGAAAGGCGACGTCTAGGAGCTGGTCTTGGATGAGAATCCTGTTTGTTCACTGCTTCCCCTAGTGATTTGGGGTTTGCAATGAATGCAAATGTGGGTTTGAGGGACTCTTCTCTTCTGTAAAAGTCATCATGTATCATAGCAAGGTCAGTTTCGGCATGCTTGGCCATCAGTTTAGTTTCATTTTCTGTGAGAAGTTCGTTTTTACATTTAGTCAAGTTTTGACTAAATGTTTTAACATAGAGGGGGAATCGAGACGAGGGTCGTGGTGTATGTGTGTGTGTCTGTCTGTCTGTCTGTGTGTGCGTGTGCGTGTGTGTAGAGCGATTCAGACCAAACTACTGGAGGCAGGTTTCATGGTATTAGGCCATTTTGATAGTCTCAGATTTGCTTAGTCTTTTAAATCCATATCTGTAAGAATCTGCTGTATTTGTTGTATTAACATGCAAACTAGTTGTTGTTTAAATACTTTTTTGAAAATAAAAGTTGAAATTTTTGATAATGTGTTTATTTATGTGCGTGTGAATGGTGGCGATCGTCAAAATACGGACGGATGAATTTACTTTTGCCACAGCATCACTAAACAAAGAACTAAATTCCAACACACACATGCACAAGTATCAATGCTGTGGTGGTTGAGAGTGCCAGAACACATTGAAATGATTGTTTTTCAACAACAATCGATATCCATAACACAAATTCTAACTTATACTAGCTCCGCAAAAAATTTTTTATGGGGATTGGGATCTGTCCGTCGGCATAGCGATATCAAGAGCATCGAAACTAATTGTGATTTCACAGGACAAAAACACAAGTTTACCTAATTTTGTATACTGTAAATACAAGTTTGTGCACCCTTGAAGTGAGTTATTATGTTGCCGAGGTCAATTTGCCCTTGATCGACGCACGGTGACCCGAGTTTCAAAGTTGCGATCCAATCCGTCTAAACAATGTAGCGATCGCCACATTTTTCTTTTCATTCAAAAACTAACCGTTTGGGGAGGAAGTGACGTCACGTTGTTTTACGTTGACGCTCGCGCTCGACAGAAAAAGACCGCAACAGTTTTTCAGTTAAAAAAATCGCAAAGTAATTACATTTTCTGAGGTTTTCTAGTGTCCGTCTAGTAACAATCGCTACTCTAGCGATCGCCACTGAGTGTTGAAGTCACATTTAACTCCATTTTCGACTGTTTTAAGAAACTATTTTGACGCTCAATCGTCACGTTTCAGTGTCGAAACACGTACTGTGCATTTGCAATCAGCCGGTGTGTCCAAACTGAAATGCGAGTGATGCCTCGATTTGTGGCGATCGCTCACGTGGTTGACGGACAGAAATACCTTCTTAGGGGGTAGGGGAACAGTTACTCCTCCATACAATAATGGTGTTTACAAATGATTGCAAACTTGTCTCTTTATAAACTGTTCAGACATGTCTTCTCTTCAATAATTTTCAGTTTTGCTCGGTTTGTTAATCAGGAGCACCCTGCAGTAAATGTTTCATTTGTGACAATGCTCGAAATGTTGACGTAATTCCAATGCCCATATCCTTCTCTTGTTACCTCATCTAGCCAAAACCATTGAAGATAGAAAGACATTTATTGAACAAACTAGATGCACAACACCAGTCTTAACACGTTTTGTTCTTACATGTATATGAAAATATTGATGGCCATGGAATGGTTTGAAAAAAAAGACGGTTTTTTCCTTCAAAACGGTCTAGGTCTGCCGGAAGTCGTATTTTTTCAAACCATTCATTTGAGGATCAATATTTTGATATACATACAAGAACAAAACTTGTTAAAGATGATGTGTTGCATATTTTTTGTTCAATAAATGTCTTTCTATCTTCAACGGTTTTGGCTATATGAGCTATATGCATGCATAGGATGACCGTATTGCTTTTTTTGCGTTTTCAGGGTATGCCGCTTTGCGCCTGGTTTTTACATTTAGTCAAGTTTTGACTAAATGTTTTAACGTAGAGGGGGGAATCGAGACGAGGGTCGTGGTGTATGTGCGTGTGTGTGTGTGTGTGTGTGTGTGTGTGTGTGTGTGTGTGTGTGTGTGTCTGTCTGTGTGTGTGTAGAGCGATTCAGACTAAACTACTGGACCGATCTTTATGAAATTTTACATGAGAGTTCCTGGGTATGATATCCCCATACGTTTTTCTCATTTTGTTGATAAATGTCTTTGATGACGTCATATCCGGCTTTTCGTGAAAGTTGAGGCGGCACTGTCACGCCCTCATTTTTCAACCAAATTGGTTGAAATTTTGGTCAAGTAATCTTCGACGAAGCCCGGACTTTGGTATTGCATTTCAGCTTGGTGGCTTCAAAATTAATTAATGACTTTGGTCATTAAAAATCTGAAAATTGTAAAATAAATATTTTTTTTATAAAACGATCCACATTTACGTTCATCTTATTCTCCATCATTTGCTGATTCCAAAAACATATAAGTATGTTATATTTGGATTAAAAACAAGCTCTGAAAATTAAATATATAAAAATTATTATCAAAATTAATTTGTCAAAATCAATTTAAAAACACTTTCACCTTATTTCTTGTCGGTTCCTGATTCCAAAAACATATAGATATGATATGTTTGGATTAAAAACACGCTCAGAAAGTTAAAACGAAGAGAGGTACAGAAAAGCGTGCTATCATTCTCAGCGCAACTACTACCCCGCTCTTCTTGTCAATTTCACTGCCTTTGCCGTGAGCGGTGGACTGACGATGCTACGAGTATACGGTCTTGCTGCGTTGCATTGCGTTCAGTTTCATTCTGTGAGTTCGACAACTACTTGACTAAATGTTGTATTTTCGCCTTACGCGACTTGTTAGATATAAATAAGGACCAGGACTATAAAAAAATTACTGTTTTTAGTTGTAACAAACTCACTTTGTTGGAAAAACATGTCCTTTGAATTGTGTGCCAACATTTATTTTGTAGAATTTGAGTGTGTAAATAGTAAATTGCTGAACACAATACTGTGAAACCTGCCTGGACTGATATTTATTAAATTTGACATGAGAGTTCCTGGGAATGATATCCCCGGATATTGTTTTCTTTTTTTCGATGAATACCTTTGATGACGTCATATCCGGCTTTTTGTAAAAGTTGAGGCGGCACTGTCACATCCTCATTTTTCAATAAAATTGATTGAAATTTTGGCCAAGCAATCTTCGACGAAGGCCGGACTTCGGTATTGCATTTCAGCTTGGTGGCTTAAAGATTAATTTATGACTTTGGTCATTAAAAATCTAAAAATTGTAAAAAAAAAACCACATTTTTATAAAACGATCCAAATTTACGTTCATCTTATTGTTCATTATTTTCTGATTCCAAAAACATATAACTTTGTTATATTTGGATTAAAAACAAGCTCTGAAAATTAAAAATATAAAAATTATGATCAAAATTAAATTTTCGAAATCAATTTAAAAACACTTTCATCTTATTCCTTGTCGGTTCCTGATTCCAAAAACATATAGATATGATATGTTTGGATTAAAAACACGCTCAGAAAGTTAAAACGAAGAGAGGTACAGAAAAGCGTGCTGTCCTTCTCAGCGCAACTACTACCCCGCTCTTCTTGTCAATTTCACTGCCTTTGCCACGAGCGGTGGACTTACGATGCTACGAGTATACGGTCTTGCTGAAAAATTGCATTGCGTTCAGTTTCATTCTGTGAGTTCGACAGCTTGACTAAATGTTGTATTTTCGCCTTACGCGACTTGTTGGCTTTTCTCAAAGCTTCTGAGAAAGGAATGTAAGAGCAGGCCCTGATTTTGTTTGCCCGTTGTCTGAGTTTGTACTCGGGGCACCCAAGGTATGCCGCCGAGTGATCCCCGAGACAGTTAATGCAGTGTTTGGGGTTGGTACAAGAGCTGACAGGGTGGCTGTCCTTAGACCCACATCTGGGACAGACGTGGGCTTTGGATCGGCACTGGTCTTTCGAATGCCCGAACCGGTTGCACTTGACACAGCGCCTCACAGGAGCCACAAAAGGAGTGACGCGAAACTCCTGGTTCTCGAGGCGGACTGTGTCAGGCAACACGGCCGTCAGGAAGGTCAGCCTTACTGCCGATGAAGAGGAGCCATCCTTGTTGGTAAGGCGCCGGGCAACCTTTACCAACCCAGTCTGACCCCCATCAGCTGTGACGGTGACGAACTCCATGTGTACCATGTCATCGTTGGTGTGTGACCGATCAACACCTTTGATCACTCCTTCTGTAGTTGGGACGGGGATGGAACATTTAATTGGAATGCCGTTTAGAGTTTTCATGTTTGCGAGCTGTTGTTGTTGTTTTGAGCCGTGGCAGCCTATCAGCCATTTGTTTTGGGGTAATGGGCGAATGAGCAGGACTTCCCCTACGACATGTTTGATCTGCTTATTTCTTCCCAAACAGAGGCCACTGAAGGTTGCAGGGCCTGTTTTGAGGTCCTCAAGGATGCATGGAAATTGGAGGAACACTGGTTTTGTTTGATCTGGTTTGATTATCTTTCCAGTCTGATGGGTTTTCTTTCGTCTGTTTGTTTTGGTTTGGGCGTTACCGCCTTCGCTTGTCTGAGCAGAAGTCTTGACCGACAGTTCCGGTTCGGCTGTTTTTTGTTTATGCGAAAGGTTTTTGCGTTTGCGGGCTGTGTGAAACACCTCGTCATTGTCCGTTGTCTCTGAGGTAGAGTCAGACTGACAATGAGGCTGATCTGAGCAGACGCTCTCAGTACGTGGACGCTTGCAGGGTGAGAATGAGTGGCTAATTGGGGATTCAAAATAACCTTGCGGGTATCCTTTGTCAAAGTTTGGTAGGGAGGACAGCCTCCCGCGGTTCAGGGTGTTGCTTTCAAGGAGAAGCGCTGCACCAGTGGTTTTTGTTTTCTTCCCCTTATGTGGGGTTCGCTTTGTTACGCATGCTCGCGCCGCGCCCCGTGGGGTCTGCGCTCCGTGCTGGAGGCGCCGGAAACGGATTGCTACTCTGTGGGAGATTGCCAAACCCACTACCTTTTGTTCCCTTGCCAGAAGCGTCTGGTTCGGGAGCATCAGGTTGAGTAACCACCATCCCTCCGGGAGGAGAAGATGACGCGAGAGGACCCGCGTCAGCCATGCGCCTAGCAGAGCGGAACTAAAGAGAACAACAGACAAGAGTTGGGTTCGTTGCACCCCCTTCTTCTGACCTAAACACAAGTTACAAAGCGGAGATAGGCGTGAGGAAAACCATATACACATACATGTTAGACCAGAAAATGAGAAAACAAAATAACAAAACAATGACAAAATAAACGAAATAAAGGGATGTCTAATAAAGAATACGGGACTAAATGAGTAAATCAAGCAATAACTACAACAAACAACAACAACAGGAGTGAGGCCTGACCACACGGGCACGGCTTCGGGGACGAAAAACAAACACTCAAACACACACAAAACGGAAGACTATGAGGTCAGAGAGAGGATAGAAAGGTTCTAGCTTGGCTTACCGACTTTAACTTCAATGACTCCGTGAGATCCCGAATACAACACCACGTAAACATGCACAAACAGGCACAAACAGGCACAAATATGTCAAGGGAATCAGACGGAATCCAGGCGCACTGAAGAACAGCACAGGTAAACAGTGTTTAGGTTTTGAGGGAAACACCACGAACACAAGGAACAGGAGATCCACGTGAAAACGAAAAACAGGCAAAAAAGCGTCTGCGTTCCGCGGCGAACAGGAGATCTAGGAAACACAGAGCAATATCTCCAGGATCACACAAACACCACAGAAACACAACAACTACACTACAGCACAGTGATGCAGAGGACCAACATCCACATGAAACACAGATACTGTAGCAAAACGGGTGATCACTCTTTGCGCTTCAGCCAACACACGGTTGTGAGAAGAATACCAAAGTGTGTGTGAGATTTCCGTACCACTGTTGCTATAGTTATCGTTGTTGTTGTTCTTGTTTTCATTTGTTTAAATATCATGCATTTACAATATTGTCCGCCACATTACTCGTTTGTTTCTAAGAGCACATTTATAAGTTTCTCTTGTTGTGCTCTAATTACAACTTTCAATTACGTATTTGTATTTATGCAACTGAATTAAAAAAAACCTGTTTAAACCAAAGTGTGTGAGGGGAAAGGTGGCGTTAAGTGGATGATGGGGAAAGTTTGTTTGTTTGCTTAACGCCCAGCCGACCACGAAGGGCCATATCAGGGCGGTGCTGCTTTGACATATAACGTGCACCACACACAAGACAGAAGTCGCAGCACAGGCTTCATGTCTCACCCAGTCACATTATTCTGACACCGGACCAACCAGTCCTAGCACTAACCCCATAATGCCAGACGCCAGGCGGAGCAGCCACTAGATTGCCAATGTTAAAGTCTTAGGTATGACCCGGCCGGGGTTCGAACCCACGACCTCCCGATCACGGGGCGGACGCCTTACCACTAGGCCAACCGTGCCGGTCCGATGGGGCAAGTGAGAAAGACGCAATGGAGGTATAGTCAAGAAGAAATAATAATAATAATAATGCAAACTTTTATAGCGCTATTCTAGAAAAATGTCTACTCTTAGCGCTTTACAATACATACATCGACAAGCATACTATACACGCACAGGCAAAGAAACCGACCAAACATAACCAACAAACTATACATGCACAGGCAAAGAAAGCGACCAAACATACAATACACGCACAGGCAAGATAACGACCAAACATAAACAAACATACTATGACCAAACATAACCAACATACTATACGCGCGCAGGCAAAGAGAACAATCAGCACATGTAATAATTACTGACAACTAATAATGCAGGCATACAATGACAGTCCAATACACAGCCTAAGCACAAGAACCACAGTAGGCTTAAAACGTGTCAACGGTACTATTTACACACACACAAACAGTGCTGACACAAAGCGCAGAAAATATATATACACGTTATTTTAGGCGCTAGGTAGGGGGTGAGGTGGGGCGGGATGGGGTGGGTGGGGAGATGCTGGAGGGGAAATCACTTGCGCTGAAAGAGGTGTGTTTTGAGATTTGTCTTGAATGTAGTGAGAGAATCTGTGTGTCTGAGAGGCAGTGGTAATCTATTCCAGGTCACAGGGGCTTGATAGGCGAAGGACCTCTCGCCACATGTCTTTGTTTGCACTGTGGGGAGTCGGAAGAGTCGAGTGTCGGCGGCGGAGCGAAGCTGACGAGAGGGGGTGTAGAGATTGAGGAGTTCTGACAAGTATTCTGGGGCAGAACCAGAAACGACGGCAAAAGAAAGAGAGGAGAGTTTGTATTCGATCCTTTTAGTGATTGGCAGCCAGTGTAGAGAGTGAAGAAGGGGTGTGGCGTGTTCATACTTGGAAGATTTGAAGACCAGGCGGGCAGCGTTATTTTGGATCCTTTGAAGTCTATCTAAAAGGTACTTAGGGAGACCGGCCAGAAGAGAATTGCAATAATCTATCTTTGAGAGGACTAAAGAACACACTAACGTTTTGGTTGCATCAGCGGTGAGGTAGTGACGGACTGAACTAATCTTGCGCAGCTCTAGATAGGCGGACTTGCAGATGTTAGAGATGTGTTTTTGGAAAGAGAGAGTTGGATCGAGAGTGACGCCAAGGCTGCGGACAGACGGAGAAAAAGAGATAGGTAGTTCGTTGACAGTGAGAGAGGCAGGAAGAGAAGGGTGATTGAGAAATTTCTTGGGACAGGCCAGCATAACTTCGGTTTTGTCACTATTTAACTGGAGTTTGTTTAAAGACATCCAATCACTGAGGTCCGCAATGCAATCCTGTGTCCGAGATACCAGATCGTCAACTTCAGCAAGGGGGGCAGACTGATGAAGCTGTGTATCATCAGCGAAACTCTCGTGCGACAACGCATGGCGACTGATAACATTGGACACAGGGGAGGCATATAGAACGAAAAGTATGGGGCCAAGCACGGACCCTTGCGGGACACCGTATTGGAGAGCTGAAAGTTGAGATTTGATGCCGTTGACACAAACGGTCTGCGTCCGGTTAGTAAGGTACGAACGAACGAAAGACAAAATAAAAAGTGAGACACACAAACCGACGGGCATATACAAAGACAGACAAAAGGACAACTAGAGAATGTGTAACAAAGATAGGTATTGCTAACATCATTGCTAGCATCATTCCACCGCCCCACATGTGCCCTCGTCAAGCACAATTGGTACTATTTCAGAGCGAGGAATTCGGCAAACCAGGCAGACAGACAGACAGACAAACACACAGACAGACAGGCAGACAGACAGAAGAACGGACAATCAGACAGAGAGAACCAACCTGTGAGATGCTGGACGGGTCACATGAAGTAGACGCCATCGGGCTGTGATGATGATGCTGATGCTCCTGCTCCGCCAGGTCGTGCGCATGCGCATGACCTTGACCTTGACCTTGAACCGACCTTCGAACCTCCGATCCTGTGGAAGGGGTCCTGATCTCTACGGCCGAAATAAGCTTCTGACGCTCACCCTCTTCAGTTTCCGTTTTCGGACGGCCATTGACAAATGAAGAATTAACTTCTTCACTGTTTCCAACGTGCCTAGATTCAGGCACAGTACCGTAATTGGCACTACCCATACTACGCGGAGCTGAATACACAATCGCAGGCGATCCCTTCGCTGTAGTAGAGTCCACCCTTTGAGCATCACCCATTCCATTTCCTCTCGTGAACGAAATCACAGCAAAGCCGATCTTCTCCACAAAAGCTACGAGGAACAACCCCACCGCTGCCAAGGCCTCGTAGACAGGAAAGTCCACGTCTAATCCGACCTCCTTTTTATAGTCCTCAAACTCCTCTCTGCCTTCCGCGAGGAGGTGCAGAAGACATGTCCCCAGGAAGACGCCTCCAGCGAAGCAGTTGAGGACGTCCAGGACGATCTTCCTGCGTGGAGAGGCTGAGGCGCTGAGTGTGCCTCGATGATGGAGCCAGATCGGAAGCCATCCGAAGACGACGGTGAGAGCGAACAGGATGATGATGGCTACGCCTTTCGTTACCTTGGGATCCATGGGTTAGTCTGTTGGGAGGTTTGAATTTATTAGGCTGCAATGCGTTCAGTGATGTCGTTTCGTTAAACTTACACATGGTTGGGGCTACTTTAACTTTTGGTTTGTTTAAAAGAACATACTTTTTAAATCTTCTTTTTTTTAAAGAAGATATAATCTGTACAGTTTCTTATTTCAAAGATATACTTTATTGAATATGTACAGTTTCCTTCTTTTTTATCAAAATAATTGCCTCCCTTGAATATTATTTGTGAAACATTCTGAGGAAAAAAGAGTTCTACTTCAAAGCAATGCAATCAAGAACATTTGGTAGACAACGTGTGAAGAGAACTTTTTTTCTTTATTTTTTTTTGGGTGGTTGGGGTGAGGGATGTCACTATGCAATTTTACTGTTTGAAAAAAAAAAGAAAAAAAGAAAATCAATGAAACGTATTTTTCAAATGAATAGATCCCTTAATTAGGCATGGTTGAAAGTCAAAGGGGTTCCGTGCACCTGGATGTGAGAAGAGAGATAAGGGGGGGGGGGGGGGACACAGACACACAGATGCTAAGTGAGGGGGTCGTAAGGGGGGGGGGGAGAGAGAGAGAGAGAGAGAGAGACAGACAGACAGACAGACAGACAGACAGACAGGCAGACAGAGACAGAGACAGAGATCAAGTCAAATCAAATCAAATCAAATCAAATTTATTTTACGAGGGTTGTGGCATAAGCAATATAAACAAGCTTCTATTCAACCAGCCCTCGCCCAGAGGGGGGGGAGAGAGAGAGAGAGAGAGAGAGAGAGAGAGAGAGAGAGAGAGAGACAGACAGACAGACAGACAGACAGACAGACAGACAGACAGATGACAGACACAGACACAGACAGAGACAGAGAGACAGTGAGACACAGAGAGAGAAAGACAGACAGAGAGACAGACAGACAGAGAGAGACAGAGAGAGGGGGGAGGGAGAGAGAGAGAGAAGGAGAGAGAAAAATGAGAGAGCTAGTAAGCATTACCGTTTAATTATACTTACCTCTCGCGCTAGTATGGCCGCGTCAGTGGCTACGTTGATGAATCTGGTACTCTACTGCTTGCAACAATGCTGTATGTATAAGCCAAGTCAACGTATTTCTTGCCAGCGAATAATGCCAAGTAATAACTTTACTCCACAAATAATACTCACATGATCCCGGACCAGGAACATTTCCCTAGAAATGTATTATGCACATGTATATATATACGCGCTTTGCAAAGCTGAACGTAATAATCTTCCTTGTTCGCTGTCTGGTTATCTCAACGTGACTTTATCGAGTGTTGTTTTACTCATCCCATTGTTATCCTGAAGCCCGCATTTCCGCATGGAATATGGGTGGCCGAGTGGTAACGCACTTGCGCTCGGAAGCGAGAGGTTGCGAGTTCGACCCTGGGTCAGGGCGTTAGCAATTTTCTCCCCCCTTTCCTCACCTAGGTGGTGGGTTCGAGTGCTAGTCTTTCGGATGAGACGAAAAACCGAGGTCCCTTCGTGTACACTACATTGGGGTGTGCACGTTAAAGATCCCACGATTGACAAAAGGGTCTTTCCTGGCAAAATTGTATAGGCATAGATAAAAATGTCCACCAAAATACCCGTGTGACTTGGAATAATAGGCCGTGAAAAGTAGGATATGCGCTGAAATGGCTGCGATCTGCTGGCCGATGTGAATGCGTGATGTATTGTGTAAAAAAATTCCATCTCACACGGCATAAATAAATAAATCCCTGCGCCTTGAATATGTGTGCGATATAAATTGCATAAAAAATTATAAAAAAAAAATCCCTGCGCTTAGAACTGTACCCACGGAATACGCGCGATATAAGCCTCATATTGATTGATTGATTGATTTCCGTGCACACGTGTAGGCTTACCGATGCGTTGAATTCAACATGCATGCGCACTCACACGTCAACGCGCGCAGACAAACAGATACAATGACAAAGATATAATAACAATGCCAAGTAATAACTTTACTCCACAAATACTCACATGATTCAAGACCAGGAAACATTTTCCACCTACGCCCAAACAAACGCACAAGCACGCACATTACACGCACGCACGTACGCACGCACGCAAGCAGTCACACGAGCACACACACACACACACACACACACACACACACACACACACACGGAGGCGCGCAGTACGATACTCAGATGGTCTGGCCAACTTTCGCCGATACTATATCTCAAGCAACCAAACACCCTCTTCCTTCGCCCCCCCCCCCCTCCCCATCCCATCCCCCCACCCACCCCCTGAAAGGCGACTCTTAGCTCTATTTATTTATCTTTATTTATTTTATATTATTTTCGTTAACCATTTATTTGACATAATGCTATTGCCATTAGGAAGTAGAACATTTTCAAATGGACAACCTAATTGTTATAGAGTACTTTCTAATTGTGCGTGTGTGCAACACCCACAAAATGAAGTCAGCGTGGCTGTTGTGTGTCAGTCAAAGTACATCTTGTGTATACAGTGGAACCCCCCTTTTACGACTATCATAAACTGATCCAAGCAAATCAGGTCTGAAAAGGGACGGCGTCTTAATAAAATGGAGGTTAATTATTTAGGAGGGAACAGAACATCTGAGAACGGAGGGTCTGAAAAAATAAGACGTTTTTAAATAGGAGGGAGGGCGGTGGGTGGGCTGCTCACTGTATACCCGGCCATCACAACTTGTATTCCTGACAGGCATATACTGTGCGGGTTTCTGGAAAGTACAAAGAAATTTCCATTTAAAAAAGAAAAGACATTTTCAAAAAAAGTGATTCCTTCCCGTTGGCATTGTGAATTTCCTCTTTTTTACACCCCCGGTATAGGGGTGTGTATAGGTTTCGCTCGATGTGTTTGTGTGTTTGTGTGTTTGTGTGTTTGTGTTCGCATATAGATCTCAAGAATGAACGGACCGATCGTCACCAAACTTGGTGAACAGGTTCTATACATTCCTGAGACGGTCCTTACAAAAATTGGGACCAGTCAAACACACGGTTAGGGAGTTATTGGTGGATTAAGATTCTACAAGGACTTATAGAGTGACATTTTAATGGTCAAAGGGAAATAACCTTCTCAGTTGGTGGCAGTGAGAATGGTTATTTCCCTTTGACCAACGGGGGTGTTTTTCCTACCTCGAAGGAATTTCTTGTTCTTTACAAAAACAAGAAAGGTTATTATGGGGGCGAGGACGCCCCCATTCTATACGGATAGTTTAGAGGTTGACCATGGGCAGCGCCATTTTGTTGTGAAATACGTCATCAGTTTGTGTACACAGGAAGTTGTGACATCCGTCACCCTATGGGAGGGGTGAAGGCAACATTGTTCATCTGTAGAAAGTTGTGAAATACGTCACCCTATGGGAGGGGTGACGTCAAAATTGGTCATCACAGAGTTTGTGTAACACAGGAAGTTGTGAAATACGTCACCCTATGGGAGGGGTGACGTCAAAATTGTTCAACAAAAACAGGTTATGTCGCATTGTGCAGGGTCAACTGCAACAAACTCAAACCGAGCCATTCATACCTAGTTGTATTTGAGAGACTTATATACCCGACATTTTTATTTCTTATTTTTAGCACAGGTGTAGGAAAAATCATGAACCAAAATGTTATTTATTTTCTAATTTAACATTTTTTTTACAAATATGACCATGGTCTTTTAAACATACAGTGACATTAAACATTGTTATGTTAAAAAAAAGAAAAAAGAAATAAAGCTTTTGTGCACAAATCAGAAAATACATTGTACATTTTACCTACAGGCCAAACAGTGTCTGTTGGCGGCAGAGGGCCCAGCAAGTTGCTATTTTTAGATCGATTAAAAGTTGTCAAGAACAGGCGCTTACATTTGGATGTGTCCACTGATAGTAGGTTTGGTTGTGATCAATCAGAATGATGTAGGAATAAAAATGTATGACAGTTTGGTATGATGACATGTAATTCAAATATGCTGAAATGTAATATTATACATGATATAATATTATTATGGCTGTTGCCATGACCATGAACCCCAAGAAAGGTTTAATGTTATGTAAAATCAAAATACCAAAATCAAGCACCTACTAATCCGGTCTTGGGTGCGGCTTGGACCAAAAAAGGATGGACACGCAACTCGCTCAGCCAGCCAGCGCTGCGAGACTTACAGCGGCCAACTTCGCCGCGGCGCGCTCATTGGCTAAGTATTGAACTTGCGTCAAGGCCGATGCGCGTAGATTCCCAGAATGTTTACTTTCGGTTAGATTCTTCGACAGCATTCGCAGAGGTGACTGCCGTATTGTGTACCGCAGTCAGAAGTAATTTATTACTTTTGGGAGTTTAGTAACGTGATATCAGTTTTCAATTGTTCGTTCACTTATATTGCTTTCAGATTTAACACACAAGAAACAGTAGCACGGTTTTCGTTGCGAAAATGTGCATTGGCAGTGCTACGCGATCGAATTGTGTATTATGTACACGCGGTGTTCTTCTCAGGAAAAGACTGAAGCGACATGTGACGTCAGTCGTTCAGCCCGCGAGCGGTGGGATGGGGGGGTTCACATGGTTTGTTTGTTTCAGAACCACACCCATATACACACATTTCACATGTAAACCATTTGTCCGCCCCCTGTCGATATTTATCGACTAAGTTCCTTGTCTATTGATACGATTGATCGTAAAGACAACAGAACATTCATTTGTACGTCGCTCTTAATAGCGGTTTTTGAAGTGGACGGACTTCTGCTAATCAAACGAATAGTCAAACCTGTCGACAACGACCAAGCAAGGGACTGAGGACAAGTGGTCTTTGTGCAGGTGGTAGTTATGGAAAGAGTCGCCATTTGGCAAACACTAGCACACACGTCACACGTCACACGTCACACACACACACGCACGCACGCACGCACGCGCACACACACACACACACACACACACACAAATAGATGTATACACACACACACTTGCTAGTGTCTGTATGCAGACAAAACGCACATGCACGTTAACAAATTCTTCTGCATTCTGGAGCTTATTCCTAGGGCCACTTTAATGTGGTGTGTTTTGCATGGCCATACCGTTTTTGCCCTGCTGTGTAGGCAGCCATATTAAATAATGTCACCGTCTTCAAGGGTGAAAAAGATATCTGAAGATCTTGATCTGCAATTGACAGGCTCTGCTTTGTGTGCATGCATGTTAGCACACGCATCCATGAAAAAAGCAAAATGATTTCCGACAACAGCAGGATGAGCGAAAGGTGTAAATGAGTTGTAGCCGTTATCATACTCTTGTTGTAACCTCTTTATCTACACCAACACAGCACTGATAGAGACATGTACTTTACACTGTCCACTGTCTTACTTGTTGTGGGAACATTTTGTAGAATGAATAAAAGATAGGAAAGGACACACACACACACACACACACACACACACACACACACACACCGACACTGACACACCGACACACACACAGATACACAGACACACTCACACACACACACACACACACACACACACACAGACACACACACACATATATACACACACACACACAGACACACACACACACAGACACGTAAACCTCCCACTGCACAGAAACACTCTTGCACGATTGTCACACACACACACACACATACACACACACACACACACACACACACACACTAACACTAACACTAACACCACCAACGTACACCCATACATATACACTAAGCAGAAAAACTTATCTGTACGAAGCATATCTGACTACCGTCGTGTGTAAAAGTACGGTTTCTATCTTATTTATCTTTTTTACATTTAGTCATCCTAAGTTTTGATTAAATGTTTTAAAGGGCAGCTGTCGGGTTGCCTGGCCTCAAAAATGCGCGGAGTCGCGTGCAAACACGCGTTTAAGAGTTTTCCGAGTTGATTCAACTAAAGACTGTTGATTTGGTCCAGAAGAAGATACTTTTATCATTAGTTTGAAACCATGAAAATGAGTGAAACTTTCTGCTAGTTCTCACAATCCGCAAGAAAACGAAGCAGTTGGCAGGCCGAAACAGTTTCAAGAACAGAATTGACAGTGTGTTCAAGGACTACATGTACTGTGCTAAGGTTAGCCACCCAGTATTTGCCACGAAAGCCCCGCATGCCACTCCCAGCCACCGGAAGAAAAGTCTAGACAATAAGGCACGATCAAAAGATCGTTACACTAGGCCATCTCAAAGTTAGGATAGTCAATAGTGCTGGTCAAAAGATCAGATATAGGCCTCGCGGCCTTAGACATACTGCAAATTTATCTTATCTTATCTTATCTTAAACGACTCAAAATCCGCGACCGACAACTCTGTCAGCACAAGAAGAGACGCCGCAGCGTTAGCCTGGCAGTGACGTCATCCGAGGAATCCGATAAGGCCGCTGCGAAGTTTACAGTACAATGCAGAGTACAGCTGGGCATCTGTAATGCTGTACGCGTGATTGATTCTTGCACAAAGTAAAGTATTAGGGTGGTGGTATCTTCTCAGGACCCATGTTCCCATCTTCTCTTCTTTGATCTGACCAACTGCAACCTTTACAAGTTATTTCTAAAGTGGTTCACATGCTGTTGTTACTCCCCCAGTCCACCCGGTTAAACCATAAACTTGCTCAACCACAGACCCTCGTGTCCCTGGTCAGCAGACACTTTCCACTGAAGAAGGTCCGCTTGAGGTGTCACGCCAATTACCGTGTACGTGTGAGGTACTGAATTCAAGACAAAAACCAACTCTGTCGGTGGGAAAATCTAGGAAAGAGATAATGACAATACCTCTTCAGTTACTCACTCAAGTAGGTAGACGAGATAAGATAAAGGGAAGAGAGACGAAGACAAAGATGAAACAGTGGATCTAGTGTGGAAAATGGGGGAGGGGGGTTCGGCCGCAAAAAAATCAAAGATGAATTTGTCAAACTGTGATTGTGATGTTTATCGTGTGTGTGTGTGTGTGTGTGTGTGTGTGTGTGTGTGTGTGTGTGTGTGTGTGTGTGTGTGTGTGTGTGTGTGTGTGTGTGATAACACGTAAGTGTGTGTGATAACACGTATGTGTGTGATAACACGTATGTGTGTGTGTGTGTGTGTGTGTGATAACACGTGTGTGTGTGTGTGTGTGTGTGTGTGTGTGTGTGTGTGTGTGTGTGTTTGTGTATGTGTGTGATTACATGTGTGTGTGTGTGTGTCAGTGGTGTGTGTGTGTGTGTTTGTGTTTGTGGGTGCATGTCTGTGTCTGTGTGTGAGTGTGTGTGTGTGTTTGTGTCCCTCGACGCGTGACATTATATGCCAATAAGTTGAACAAAAACAGGGTTCAAGTGGAAACACCTGAACAAAAGCAGGAAGGGGACGGAAGACACTTTATAAACTCCGTTTTTTACTGCGAAATTTTGGCCTGAGAGAAGACACCCCATCCTAAGTTTCTCTTCACCTACCCGTGAAGTATGCTTTAGGGCTCACTACACGGTATGAGAGCGCCGTTCAACCCGGCCGATTCCTCGGCTGACGTCACGCGTCCAAGGGAAGTAATTTTCGAGCGGCCCTGCCGCATTGACTCAGCCAAGAATGCAAACTTTCTTCGATTAAAGACATTGTAGCATGTCATTAATCTTCGGACTTGTGTTATCAAGCTGTTAAAATCACCAAGTAACTTTTAAGTATAGTTTCAGTTACATGAGAACTCATTCTGATGAACAGATTTTGAGAGCCACAACAAAACAGCTGCCCTTTAAACATAGACGGGAAATTGAGACGAGGGTGGTGGTGTCTGTGTGTAGGGGTAGAGCGATTCAGAAAAAACCTACTGGATCGATCTTCGTGAAACTTTAAATGAGAGTTCCTGAAAATGATATCCCAAGACGTGTTTTTTGTTTTGTTTTGTTTTTTGAGGGGGGGGGGGTATATAATGTATTTGATGACGACATCTCCGACTTTTTGTAAAAGTTGAGGCGGCACTGTCACACCCTTATTGTTCCATCAATTTGATTGACATTTTGGTCAAGCAATCTTCGACGAAGCCCGGACAACAGGGTTGCATTTCAGCTTAAAAGCTTAAAAATTCATTGATGAATTTGGTCATTAAAAATCTGAAAACTCCAATTAAATTTAAAAAGTAGTAGTCCATCCTAAAATGATTCCATCTTATTCTTTATCCTTTCCTGATTCAAAAAGCAAATAGATCTGTCATGTTTGGATTACAAACAAGCTCAGAAAGTTGAAAAGAATAGAGAAAAGCGCGCTTTCCTGTGAAGCGCTATTCCTACTGCGCTATACTGGCTTGTCACTTTCTGCACGTTTTTTTCATGAACGTGCACGACCCATTCTTGGCGCATGGCCGCGGGGGCCAAAGCTATAATGTTTTGGTGAAAAAAATGCAGTCTGTTAATTTCATTCTGTGAGTTCGACAGATTGACTAAACGTACCACAACCATTTGTGACACAACCATTTGTCGAGGATAGCGTAGGCACCCGGTCTGCTCCCCGCCTAAAAAAGGCCAGTGCCGTTCCGTCTTCGAGGGACTGCGTGGGTTTCATTTCGGAGTTTTCCTTCTCCTAGACGAGTTTCCTTCCATGGATGATGAGCCTCCTCTACCCTCGTTTTGAATTCAGAGTGGTCTTCTCTTAGGATAGCTGCCTGCCAGGGTTGACGAGCCTATCCTGCCCGGCTATTTGACCCATAGCTGGAGGTTGGTTCGTGGGCACCTGGGCGTTTCCACACACCGGTGGGCCCGTATGCCGCAAACTAAACGTACCATTTACGGTAGTAATTTCGCTTCTTGCGACTTGTTGAATTAATATACATGTATAACCAGAAGGCGACAGCTGATGACGACTTTTTTGTACCCTTTGTAACTCAATGTTCCCAAAATGATGTTCATACTTATAAATGTAACTTTCATTAATATCTAAACTGAAATAAAACATTGTTTAAAAAAAGTGATCGCACAAGACCTTTATCCTCTGTCGTGTTATTGTCATATTTGTGTCCTTGTTCAGATAGGAAAGTCCATGTTCTATACTTCCTGCTGATACACGAGCAACAAGATGGTGCTTGAACCTGTTTTGGTATGTGTGTGTTTTGGTGTGTGTGTGTGTGTGTGTGTGTGTGTGTGTGTGTGTGCGCGCGTGAGTGTGAGTGTGTGTGTGTGTGCGCGCGTGAGTGTGTGTGTGTGTGTGTTGAGTGGTTTTTTAGTGTGTTTTTTTTAGCTTGAGTGAAACGAGAAAAGAGGATACGGACAACACCTTTTGACAGTAGCTATAACTGCAATCTGTGTATATGAATTTACGGAATGATTCAAAGGAAATCTTAGTTATTATCCCATGACCTGCAGCCTCTTTGTCTCTGTTAGCTGAGGAGATGATTATTATGGATAATCCATCACAACCGCGAGTCTCGAACTTACCTGTCATTGGTCACTGTCTTCGATCTCAGAGTACAATTGAATAATTTATAGAGGTCATCGGCATATGTATCGTTAACTCGAGGACTATTTTCTTCAGCAAAACGATTGAGATATTCTGCGGTATAAAAGTCGAACTCACGTTTAGCTGACGCTCTACATACATTTTAACATTGAAGAAATAAAGAAAACAACAAAAAATACACATAATCTGCTGGGGTGAAAAGAGCTGAGTGAAGATTATGAGTTGGCCGAATTTGGTTCAACAGAACAAGGTTGTCCTGTCGTCTGGTGCAGATCTATCGTCTGCTACAGAATCTTTCCCTACTGAAAAAGTTTACCAACAACATTACAAAGTTAGAGATGCGGTTAAAATAAAAGGTGGCGAAGAAGGTCGGATCTTGCGTGTGTAATTTTTCAATTCTAAAGTTAACAACGGTGTCTAGGTTCAGGTCATGCATGCAAATAGATTTACAAGTTTTGACCAACATTAGCTCACTCCCTACGAACCACTGCTATCGCAGTGGTCCCATGCACACCACTTCCCCACGAACCACTGCGATAGCAGTATTTGACCTTTGGATTTTTTTAGCTCAATGACGTTAATTTTTGTACGAAAATAGAGAGGCTGGCTCTCAAGTTTAACCAATCGTCTGCAAATTACCAAGCTAGTTTCACTTCTGTCTGCTGTAGAACGATGACGCGAGGTTTGATTTCGTACTCGCTGGCTTTGTGCAAATGTGCATAACAACAATGGCGTCTACCAGTACGACACGTGCTGAAACACTGCCACGTGCTGAAACACTGCTATCGCAGTGGTTCGTGGTGTAGTGGTGTGCATGGGACCACTGCGATAGCAGTGGTTCGTAGTGAGTGAGTAAACCACGCGAATTTGAAGTGATGGCCCTGCGTTCAGCGTAATTTTGATGCCAGAAAAAGGGTTATTTATACCCCCCACCTAAATCAGCTATTTTCTAAGTAAAACACTTGAAACTTTGCACTGAAGGGCATCAACATATCAACAGTAAACCCTGAACGTTTCAAATATCTGTGTTGAGTACTTCTTTAGTAATGATTTTTTTACCAACTAATACAAATGGCCAGTATACAGTGGAAAGCATAGGAAAAATCGGCCAGTAGGGAGTGAGTTAAAACAAGTCGCGTAAGGCGAAATTACTACATTTAGTCAAGCTGTGGAACTCACAGAATGAAACTGAACGTAGTCCGCCGCAAGTGCAAAAGGCAGTGAAAGTGACGAGCCTGTTTGGCGCGGTAGCGATTGCGCTGTGCTTCATAGCACGCTTTACTGTACCTCTCTTCGTTTTAACTTTCTGAGCGTGTTTTTAATCCAAACATATCATATCTATATGTTTTTGGAATCAGGAACCGACAAGGAATAAGATGAAATAGTTTTTAAAACGATTTCGGAAATTTAATTTTGATCATAATTTTTATATTTTTAATTTTCAGAGCTTGTTTTTAATCCAAATATAACATAATTATATGTTTTTGGAATCAGAAAATGATGGAGAATAAGATGAACGTAAATTTGGATCGTTTTATAAAAAAATTTTTTTTTTACAATTTTCAGATTTGTAATGACCAAAGTCATTAATTAATTTTTAAGCCACCAAGCTGAAATGCAATACCGAAGTCCGGGCTTCGTCGAAAATTGCTTGGCCAAAATTTCAACCAATTTGATTGAAAAATGAGGGCGTGACAGTGCCGCCTCAACTTTTACAAAAAAGCCGGATATGACGTCATCAAAGACTTTTATCGAAAAAAATGAAAAAAAATGTCCGGGGATATCATATCCAGGAACTCTCATGTCAAATTTCATAAAGATCGGTCCAGTAGTTTACTCTGAATCGCTCTACTCACACACACACAGACACACACACAGACACACACACACACACACACACACACACATGCACACACACAGACAGACAGACAGACAGACACACATACACCACGACCCTCGTCTCGATTCCCCCCTCTATGTTAAAACATTTAGTCAAAACTTGACTAAATGTAAAAAACAGCAGCACAAAACTATACTGCAGCGATAACTGCGGGCCTAAGACTGAACGACAGACATCAAAGTAAGGCTCACCTAAAATTAATGACGATTGAAGAAGTAAGTAATCCAAATTTGAACCCTGAAGCACAACAGCTCGAATAAGCACAAATTCAGCAATCATCATCATCGCTTGTGGAATCACGTACACACGCAGTCTTTTTGGTGAATGCCTCTGACAACCGACTTGTCACTTGAGGGTCACCGACTGAAACCGGTCGGTAACTGCACAGTATCAAATTTCATTTCAACACGCTAGAAATAACTGTTATTCGTTTTCTTAAGCAGTATAGATGACTGAATACAAAAGCAGACGTTTTATGGCGCGTTTACCAAAAAGACAAAAGGGGACTCGTTAACTTTTCGCACATGAATTTGATGACACGATTTGCGGTCGCGGAAGGTTTGATGAGCAGAAAACAGGCACTCGCAGAGTTTGTGTCAAAAAGTTGATTTTTTTAATGAAAACGTCGGAGTAATGGGATAAAAAGCTTACACACCTCGTCCTGAATATCGTGCATATTTTCCCTCGGGTCGATTTACAGGTATTACCTCGCCAGAGGCTCGGTAATACCTGAAAATCGACCCTAGGGAAAATATGCACGATATTCAGAACTCGGAGTGTGTAACCTATATATACTCCACCCTTGAATCAAGCTAATACTTTGTTCATACTATTTCGAACATCTTCCATGAATACACAATGCCAGATAAATAACATCGTATCATTCTTGAGAGAAAACGAAGACATGATGCGCAAGTTACTCTCTTTATTCAAGAGAAACATTGGTAATCAAAGACTACAATTTCAGGCCCACCGACTTCTGACGCCTACAACCCGTCAACCTTTAGGCAAATAACTCAGCAGCGTTTATCTACAAGGTATACGACACTTTCCACTACCATGCCGACTAGTGTCTGTGATATGCAGTGAATACAAATATCGTTACATAGTTGACCCCCCCCCCCCCACCCCCACACCCACACACACCCACCCCTCCCCTTCTCACCTCCAATCTTTCCTCCAGGACAACCACATTCCTGTTTTATTTACAATTTAAACTGATTGTATACTTTTAACTACCATGCTGACGGTAATTTGCAGTAAATACCAACATTGTGATCATAGGTCACACCTCGACGCCTCCCCCTCCCCCTTTTTACCTCGAGTCTTGCCCTCAAGACAACCACATTCCTGCGTTTAGTTACAATTCATACTGATTGTACACTTTCCACTTTCCGACTGTTGAGGTGAATACAAACATTGTTATTGAGGGGTCGAGGACGACCCCTCTTTCTTCAATGGGGTGAGAGCGGTGAACATGTGTAGTTGTTTGCCGTTCTCATGAGATCAGTTACTTTTGTTTTGTTTCGTTTTTCCCTCCGAACTTGTGCATTTTCACAACAGGCTTTTCTGTTTCATCTGTCATACATGGTGTCAATTGGATGGAGAAAAAACAAGTCGCGTAAGGCGAAAATACAACATTTAGTCAAGCTGTCGAACTCACAGAATGAAACTGAATGCAATGCAATTTTTCAGCAAGACCGTATACTCGTAGCATCGTCAGTCCACCGCTCGTGGCAAAAGCAGTGAAATTGACAAGAAGAGCGGGGTAGTAGTTGGGCTGAGAAGGATAGCACGCTTTTCTGTACCTCTCTTCGTTTTAACTTTCTGAGCGTGTTTTTAATCCAAACATATTATATCTATATGTTTTTGGAATCAGGAACCGACAAGGAATAAGATGAAAGTGTTTTTAAATTGATTTCAAAAATTTAGTTTTGATCATAATTTTAAATTTTTAATTTTCAGAGCTTGTTTTTAATCCAAATATAACATATTTATATTGTTTTTGGAATTAAAAAAAATGATGAAGAATAAGATGATCGTTGGGTCGTTTTATAAAAAAAATATTTTTTTTTACAATTTTTAGATTTTTAATTACCAAAGTCATTAATTAATTTTTAAGCCACCAAGCTGAAATGCAATACCGAAGTCCGGCCTTCGTCGAAAATTGCTTGGCCAAAATTTCAATTAATTTGATTGAAAAATGAGGGTGTGACAGTGCCGCCTCAACTTTTACAAAAAGCCGGATATGACGTCATCAGAGGTATTTATCGAAAAAAAGAGAAAACAACGTCCGGGGATATCATTCCCAGGAACTCTCATGTCAAATTTCATAAAGATCGGTCCAGTAGTTTGGTCTGAATCGCTCTACACACACACACACGCACAGACAGACAGAGAGACAGACACACACACACACATACACACACACACACACACACACACACACACACACACACACAGTCACACATACACCACGGCCCTCGTCTCGATTCCCCCTCTATGTTAAAACATTTAGTCAAAATATAAATATGTTATATTTGGATTAAAAACAAGCTCTGAAAATTAAAAATATAAAAATTATGATCAAAATTAAATTTTCGAAATCAATTTAAAAACACTTTCATCTTATTCCTTGTCGGCTCCTGATTCCAAAAACATATAGATATGATATGTTTGGATTAAAAACACGCTCAGAAAGTTAAAACGAAGAGAGGTACAGAAAAGCGTGCTATCCTTCTCAGCGCAACTACTACCCCGCTCTTCTTGTCAAGTTCACTGCCTTTGCCACGAGCGGTGGACTGACGATGCTACTAGTATATGGTTTTGCTGAAAAATTGCATTGCGTTCAGTTTCAATCAATCAATCAATCAATATGAAGCTTATATAGCGCGTATTCCGTGGGTACAGTTCTAAGCGCTTGTCGACACCACAGGAGCTTGTATCAAATCGCCGGTCGATCATTATCTACAGTCCACTACTACGACATACTACTAAGTACTATATACTACATATAGTACTTAGTAGTATGTCGTAGTAGTGGACTGTAGATAATGATCGACCAGCGATTTGATACAAGCTCCTGTGGTCGACACACACACACACACACACACACACTTGACTAAATGGTTGTATTTTTGCCTTACGCGACTTGTTTTATCGTCTGCTGAGGCGAGGTCAGCCGCTATAGCGCCGCGTGACCCTAGAAATTGCATACACTGCTCCGACACACAATACATCTCTCACAGGAGGTTGCGTCGATTAGTTAAAATTAATATTAAAAGTCCTACGGTTTTGAGCCATTAAGGACTTGAGTGTTTGTCCGCTTTCAGGTTGCGTCGATCGGTAGAAGTATCCTATTTATAGGTGCATGTTTCACAATCTTCTGTTTCGCCTGAAGTCAGTGGTACTGGCAACAGTAGAAAGTGTAAACAACACAGCAAACGAAGACTTGCAACCCGGCATTAGTCGGGAACATTCTCACTTTTCTCTGCAGCCGATATGCATTGACCTTATTCTTACCTCGAGTGTAGACATCGTGCAAAGCATTAACGTTCTACCCCCTATTTGCAGCGACCATTCTGTGCCATGTGCGACAATTAAGAAACACATACATAAAACTCCTACTTTTCACGGCCTATTATTCCAAGTCACACGGGTATTTTTGTGGACATTTTTTTTTATCTATGCCTATACAATTTTGCCAGGAAAGATCCTTTTGTCAATCGTGGGATCTTTAACGTGCACACCCCAATGTAGTGTACACGAAGGGACCTCGGTTTTTCGTCTCATACGAAAGACTAGCACTTGAACCCACCACCTAGGTTAGGAAAGGGGGGAGAAAATTGCTAACGCCCTGACCCAGGGTCGAACTCGCAACCTCTCGCTTCCGAGCGCAAGTGCGTTACCACTCGGCCACCCAGTGCGTCACCACTCGGCCACCCAGTGCGTTACCACTCGGCCACCCAGTCCTTATAACTATAAGTGTCGGATATTCTTAACCAACTTCCTCTGCATCAAACTGAAACCGAACACGTATCTATCTGTTATGAAAATGGACATACTAGAGTTATTTCCAAACATAAAGTTTCACCTGACAACATTTTATTTGTTTTAAAGTGGTTAAAAGCCAATAATCCAATCTACGCAGACTTGGACTTGCACAACGCTGGGTCAAAGCTAGGAAAGTCACATGGTGATAGTGTTTGTTGGGATTTTGAACAAAACTTTAAAGAAACACAACATGAAGTTGTGGTTCCTGCTGATAACTCTGCATCTCAGTCAAGCCTTGAACGAGTTACACACACTTCACCTGTGTTGTATGTCCAGAGGTCTAAACATAGCCCTGTGAATATACTTATACGAGATTGAAAATGGAGAGGAAATGGCATTTTCATGACTTTTTGCTGAGGGCAGAAATGAAGTCAGTGACATGCAAGAGACAGAAAAATATGGCTTTCAATGTACGCGTACTTGCAAAACAGACTTCACAATGTGGACTCTCGGTTCAGAAAAGATATGATGTAGGCCCCTATTTGCTTCAGTCAACAGAAGCATATGACAAGTTACTTCTCAGACAAGATGCATCAATCTACATGAAAATCCGATCTCCATTTGTAACTGGAAGACAAAGTAGAATTTTGTGCAAAGGATACTAATAATATTAATACCACTTCATCTTTGCATGACAGCTCTTACATGTTCATGAAGAACATTCGAGGGACAACTGCTTACTTTCACATGTATCCGTACATCACTGCTTCTTTTATTATAACACGGCTTCGACCCCTGTTGATTTTAATCAACCAAATTTCTTGTCGTAACTGTATCAACAATAACAAAAACAACAACAACCACAACACAGTACAACATTGGGCAACAACTACAACAACTACAACGACGACAACAACACTGACAACAACTGAAAAACCAAGAACAACTACAATGTCAACAACACCACCAACAACAGCTTTACACTGATAAACAGTAGGTGGAACACGATTGATTTGACACGTAACAACCTTGATTTCATCTACGACGACAACAACAACATCAACTCAAATTCGAGAACATATACGTCTTTAACAACATAACCAACAACAAATCCGATAGAACTTCAACTGCAATCTCAACAGTGATCATGGGCTGCCTAATCTATTTGCTGACTGGCAGACATTTGACTTCCACCCTTGAGAGAGAATGGTTTTTCCTCGTAAACTTTGTGCCTCAAACCTGACTAAGAGGATACAACTCTACATTAATCCCCGATTATCAACCCAGATAGATTATCAAGAACGATCTATAGCAACAGACGCTGATAACGATACAGCTATCTGCTCGCTCCTAAGCCACTCCCCCAGCCTGTATGTCTACACACTGACACCTATTAGACCTCCAACTGAGCTGTTAACCCGTGATTTGTAAAAATGTAAAAAATATTTTACAAATTACGTTGAACCTAAAACCGCGATTTGTAAAAAAAAAAATAATAATAATGTTTTAAATCATTTCTCTATTCAGTCTATTGTCCCATCGCTGGGAAATTTGGATCGCTTCCTCCCAGTGGAAAGCTAGCAGCAACAGAGTCGCGCTACCCCAAAGTCAAGGGATCCATTAGATTTGTTTTTCTTTCTTTTTTCATTTCTTTATTGTCCTATTTCGCTGGCGAATTCGGATCGCTTCCTCCCAGTGAAAAGCTAGCAGCAACAGAGTCGCGCTTGTGGTCCAAGTTGTGGAATGTGTCCAAGTTGTGGAATGTGTCCAAGATGTGGAATGTGTCCAAGTTGTGGTATGTGTCCAAGTTGTGGTATGTGTCCAAGTTGCGGTATGTGTCCAAGATGTGGTATGTGTCCAAGATGTGGTATGTGTCCAAGTTGTGGTATGTGTCCAAGTTGTGGTATGTGTCCAAGATGTGGTATGTGTCCAAGACGTGGTAATGTGTCGAAGTTGTGGTATGTGTTCAAGTTGTGGAATGTGATGGGACAATAAAGAAATAAAACAAAAATCTAATTGACTTTGGGGTAGCGCGACTCTGTTGTTGCTAGCTTACCACTGGGAGAAAGCGACCCGAATTTCCCAGCGATGGGACAATAAAGAAAAGAAAAAAAATTCCCATAGATCCCTTGACTTTGGGGTAGCGCGACTCTGTTGCTGCTAGCTTTCCACTGGGAGGAAGTGACCCGAATTTTCCAGCGACGGGACAATCTAGTAATGGAAAAAAAATCTAAACATAAACAGTCGCGCTACCCCAAAAGTCAAGGGATTTTGTTTTTGTGCCTTGACTTTGGAGATGACAAGAAAATTTCAGGAGCATTAACGTGATTTGCAACAAAATTTTACTAATCACGGGGCGAGCAGACCCTTGATTTTAACCCCCAGGCTCAAAACTGTAAGGTTCAGCAGCTAAAGTTGCTTCTGCCATAAATACTGCTTGTGACGTCTTCGGACTTTTTACCCAGAATTCACCACTTCCGTACTCTCGCGGACGTTCGCGATACAATGGCCGCCAGATCGGAAAGCGAAAACGCTTCGCTTCAGTCACGAAATTCGTCGGATTATGGCCCAAAACGATTCCGAAATAAACTAAACCCTGTGATTGAAGGTGAGAAAACAATTTCCTACGGCATGCATATGTCTGGTTAACCTAAGTCACAAATGAACGCGTTTTTGACACCAACAAAAGTCTGTTGGGGTCCTTTAAAGGTGGTCGTCTACATTTTTGCTTTTTTTCAATAATCTTATGGTTAGATTTCGCTAAAAAGTTATGTCAGATGATGAATGAACCATGGGGAAAAAAGTTATAGAAAAAAAAATATATGTAAAACAAGATTTTATTTTAGGGTAGCGTGACTCACGCTTCCAATATTTTGTTTTCTGTTTGCTGAGAACATGTGCTTTGCCTACAAATACTGACCAATCAAATTCACGTCACTATGCTTATAGCCACGCCCAAACAAGTGCAGCAACAGTTTGACACTGGAGCGCTGTCCACGCTTTTTTTTAAACGCACGAAATGCACGGGATTTGAAAGGAGTTTTGCGCTTGGCATTTTCCAAAATAAGGATATCCTACTATGAGTACTACGCTGGAATACTACAATGAATTTTCAAACGGCTACACTGGCTTCGTCTTCCCTGATCGAAAGGGGGTGTATTGTTGATATTTGTAGATAATAGACTCTGCATTTTAATGGTCAAATGGCGATTTCGGTATAAAAATGTAGACAAGGACCTTTAACATTTTACATCTAAAAAGTTTTCTCGTAAGAAATAACATACAAGCATTAAAAACAATTCATAGAAAACGACCACTTATAGTTATATAAGATAATCTAGAAAAATTGTTTTTAAAAAGATGAAAAAAACACGTAAGATAGGCAATAGACACATAGTTACACATAGGGGCTTGCTTTCTAACAGTTCGAGATCACATCTTGTATTACGTTGCCTCGATACATGTCAAGCTGTCTGTATGTTAGGTTATTTGCCTTTTTGCTTGTTTGTTTGTTTGTTTGCTTGTTTGTTTGTTTGCTTGTTTGTTTGTGATTGCTGATTCTATAAAAGATGAGGAAACGTGTAATTAGGGCAACGATGCTTGTCTGTTGGGCGAGGTACCGACTCGCCGCCGCCCATCTCGCCGCCGCTTTGTTGTCGCCGACTTCACGGTCTACTTGCTTTCAGACTCTCAAGGGTGCCATCTCGCCCCCCCCCACCCCTCCCTAAAGCAGTGCCATCTCGCCCCGTGTATTCCATGCGATGAAGTTGACGTTTTTCGTGCAAACAGATTATAAAAAATAACACGTTTACCTGAGTTTTACCTTCGACGTTTCTCGTGCAAAACAGGTTAAAAAAAACTGACACGTGTCCTTGCGTTTATTCTGAGTTTACCGTGTCCCATGCGATGAAATTGACTCTTGACGTTTCTCGTGCAAAACAGGTTCAAACAAATTGGACACGTTTACCTGAGTTTTTCCTGAGTTTACCTGATTTCTGTTATGTGAAAGTCACTTCACAACCATGGCTCTCCAGCAGGTCGCGACCACCAGTCGGGGAGGAAAATGTATTTTTTACAACGAGTTCCAGTTGAGAATTGACAATAAGATCGGAGAAAAAATGCATTGGAAATGCGTAAACAAAGGATGTTCGTCGCGATGTTCGACAACACATGACATGACGACCATGGTCAAGGTAAACTTTTTTCCTCCTTTTTTGTATGTGTGTGTGCCTGCGAGCGTGCGTGCGTGCGTGCGTGCGTGTGTGTGTGTGTGTGACAGACGAATCGCGTCTCTTGCAAAACTCAATATAATTGGCGGCGAGATGGGAAGCGGTGAATCGCCTCTCTTGCAAAACTCAAGATAATTGGCGGCGAGATGGGAATCGGCGAGTTCGGAAGCGGCGAGATGGGAAGCGGCGAGTTAGGACGGGGCGAATGGGGACGTCACCGTCTGTAGTAGTGTTGACTTTCCCGGGCAGAGGGACAATGGCGACGCGTCACGCTTGACCTGACGTCACCAGTCTGTGAAGATGATGAAGTCTTATTGACACAGCTGTGTGAATCTGTCTTTAATGTTTTGTCATTACCACGGGACTCGTCACGCTGGACTAACCCCCCCCTCCCCCTGCATCGCAGCCCTCCCCCCACACATACTTCCTGCTTCTCTGATTGTATTACAGAGTCAATACTGTATTCGTATGTGTCTATTATATTCTTGCCAAGAAAGAGGCGGTCACGAGATGGTCACTTTTATTGAGTATCCCAAGCTGTGTATGTAGGTTTGTGCGAATTTCGTTTGAGGAGAACAACTGAAGGGGACCTGGAAGAAAGATTCAGCTGATTATTTCACAACTTCACACCAATGCGAATCCATTGCCTGTATCGTCACAACTAACAAGAAGGTGTGAAATGTTAACAGACAGCTTGACCTGTATCGAGGCACTGTAGTTAGAAATCAATACTCGCAGATGTCGTGGCAAACTAGCAAACTATTGCTTTGATTTTTTTTTAAACACCCACCGCGTTGAAATTAGAATTGAAACCGAATGTAGATGGAATTTAAAATGAAAATGGAATTTACGATATGAATAAAACTCAATATTTTTGTGTGTGAATCTACCAGAAATAAAAACATTTCTCTAATGTTGTGTGAACAGCTTTTTTGGCTCACGTAAGTGTAGCCTATGCGATGATAAACTTTGTCTGTCTGTGCGTGTGTGTGTGTGTGTGTGTGATAGAAACTTTAACATTTCCGAGTCTATGGATAAAGCTCGCATAAGAAGATTACGTCTCGGTCAAAAGTGTTTGACGTGTGTGATAGAAACTATTTGAAGACGTCACATTATGACGTAAGAGGGTTAGACGTCACGCAAAGGAATTACTGAAAGTCTCGGTCATTGTTATTGTGAGCGGGCCGAGACTACTTGGCAGATCCAGGGTCTCGCTTTCTTGCACAGTTTCACCTATGCTTACTGTGTGTGTGTGTGTGAGTGTGTGTGTGTGTGTGTGTGTGTGTGTGTGTGTGTGTGTGTGTGTGTGTGTATGTGTGACGGAGTGATTGAGTTTGTGTTACTATTTGTCGATTTCTTACGTGAGCCTTGAAGGCTTCGCCTCTTGTTTTTCTTATTCTGTTTTTCTTTTTCACTTCATGTTTCATAAAACTGGAAATGAAAGTGTAATGATGTGTACAATTTTTTTTTTCTCTCAGTGATGGGTTAGGAAGGGTAACTTTGATATTTGGTTATGATGTTGTGTTATTGAAAGTATACTTGTTCGAAACTTACATTGTACTGTTACAAACCAACGCTTAATTGCTCGCTGTCATAGCGGACAGGTGACAGCCTTTTCCTCGACATTCCGGTTTTATAACAAAAATGCAAATTTCTTGCCCACAGCAATATAAAACACGAATAGGCAAAATGACAGCTTGGCATGTATCGAGGCTAATGAGAACAAGATGTGACATTGAACCAATAGAACTCATGCCTCATTCACTCTCAATCATAACAAACGTCTTAGAGATAACCCCTTGTTATCCTCAATTGTAAATTCATCGCCCATAGCGTCATGACAAGAAGGTGCAAAATGTTACCACACAGCTTTGACATGTTTCACGGCAGACAATAAACTGCTGATAGGCAAGAGTAGCGTTTACAGCACTCTTGACACCTGCCAAAGAGTGCACTGACCCGTGTCAGCTTACGGGTATCGCCTTGACCAAGTTAGTGACCACAGGCTATGATAGGCGTATTGTCTCTTTGTGAATCGGACCGTGATAGGAGGAAGGCTCCATAGACCCAGAAGCAAGGCACAGCTACATGATTACAGCGGGGGAGACTCATCTCAACTTTGAAGAGGAGAGCCAATCACAGGTGTCCTTGTGTAGAGCTCCTATCAGACTGCTGAAATCAGGGTGTGCGGGGCGGGATGGGGGAGGAGCTTAACCGACTGACCAATGAAGATGTGTGGTTGTGACCACTCGCACTGAAGGAGGAATTGGTTGTGTAAACAATAAAAGGTCGACTGACGGAGTGGGAATCATTCGCATTTGTGTCTGTCGAAGGTGTAACGTGTTTACAGTTTTTCAGTTTCCGAAATTATTGGACTTGTCTACATTTTGAATACTGCTTGAGTTTTATTCGACATTCTCATTGATTGTATTTCTACTACTACTGTGTTTTTACTGACGTGGATACTTACTGAAGCCTTGGAACCGAAGGATTTTTCCGCTGTCGAGTGTAGAGGACTTCTTGTATTTCATTATGGACAGGGTAAGTCTATTGTTGTGCTTATGGTGGTGATTTAGTCTTTCGGATGAGACGAAAAACCGAGGTCCCTTCGTGTACATTACATTGGGGTGTGCACGTTAAAGATCCCACGATTGACAAAAGGGTCTTTCCTGGCAAATTTGTATAGGCATAGATAAAAATGTCCACCAAAATACCCGTGTGACTTGGAATAATAGGCCGTGAAAAGTAGGATATGCGCCGAAATGGCTGCGATCTGCTGGCCGATGTGAATGCGTGATGTATTGTGTAAAAAATTCCATCTCACACGGCATAAATAAATCCCTGCGCCTTGAATATGTGCGCGATATAAATTGCATAAAATAGAAATAAAAAAATAAAATAAATCCCTGCGCTTAGAACTGTACCCACGGATATACGCGCGATATAAGCCTCATATTGATTATGTTGCTTGCTTTTTTTTTTTTTTTTTTTTTTTTTCTTTTTTCTTTTTTTTTGACCTCAGTTGCATGCAGGCTGCTTCAACCCTTCCTTGTTTTCTTCTCTCTTTTTTCTTTCCTTTTTTTTTCTTTTTTTTTCTTTCTTTTTTTTTCTTTTTTTTCTGTCTTTTTTTGTTGTAAATAGGCGGTGAGCATCCTTCTTCATTGGTCTTTTTTCTTCTTTTTTTAACTCCAACATAGAGGTATATTACACTCACGAGACATGGACATTTTCTCTTTACAATGGAAATATTCCTTATATTTACAAATCAAATTTTCTACTTAATATTTGAAACTCGAAAATTACGAACACTGATCCCTGACAAGTTGTCTTTCTAAAAATACTAATACACATTTTCCCAATTAATATTACGTGATTTACAAAATTTCTCATCTTTTTACAACAACTTGTGTCTTGATAGCCAAATATTATATCCTGCATCTTAAAATTAACCCTCAATCCAGCCTTTTCCTCTATCCAGTTTTCTATCTTCGTCCAAAACAACTTTACCGGTATGCACTCATAAAAGAAATGTTCAACAAAATCAACTTCCGTCCAACAAATACAACATCTGTTATTCTCCCTGACTTGCATTTTACATAATAAAATATTTGTTGGATATATGTTATGTAAGATTTTCCATTGCAATTCTCTTAACCTCACTTCTTTGGAAACATGGGCAAGTGTCCAAATTTCCTTATCTACTTGTACACCAAACTTCCTCAACCAAAAATTATATACACAAGGTTTTTCTACAGCAGTATCTACACTTTTCTTTTCTATCATTTTTCGTATTTGGCTTATTTTTATCATATACAGGCTACCATCAAACAATTGCTTATCCATCTGGACAATAATATGTTTATTTTCAATCCAATTAATCCATACTTTGGGTAATGCGTTTATTAATGCCCAATAATCCAATAAAATATTTGCATTATTCTTTCCAATTTGTATATATACCTCTGCTGCTGACTTCAATCTCTTTTCTTCCACTATAAACAAATCACTTACTCGTTCAATCCCAGCATTTTTCCAATACAAATAAAACAACATTTTCCCTTTATACCGAATCAAATCATTACTCCACAAAATCTGTTTATAAAAATTGTTAACATCAATCTTATGTTCCATCCTACGTTTGTAACTCAAATGTGTCCACACTACCCTCTGCCAAAATGGGCTTCCAATCATTGTCAAATTCAATTCCTTACTCGGTTTAACATTCAAATCAAAACAACCATACCCTGAAACAACATGTCCCAGAAACCATAGTGGTATAAACGTCCAATTTGCTCCCTTCTCTTCATACAAACGTCCGACCCATTGTAAATAAAAAGACTCTTGCATCTTGTGCACATTTAGCATTTTCAACCCACCTTCACTTATTTCTTTCTCCATTACTTTTCTTTTCACTTTTTCAAATGCTTTTTTATTCGAACACTTTCTCTGCCAAATAAACTTATAAAACAATCTATTTAACTCTGTCAAAACCCGATCTGGCAATCCAATCGTCTGCATCACAAATACTAGCTGTGAAATAAAAAAACATTTGATTATTACAATTTTACCGTGAATCCTTAAATCTCGTCGACTCCATATCTTAATCAACTTCTTAATCTTCTGAACTCTTAATACCCAATTCTGTTCAACAGTTATTGCTCTATCATTATTTACGAAATATATACCTAAAATCTTAATCTTCTCTGTGCACTCAAAGGGCAACTTTTGCTGACCACAATGCTGTCCAATTTTCATTATTTTGGTTTTATTAACATTCAGGGTCAGTCCTGAAAACTTTGCAAACTGTATTATTATATCTATTATATCATGTTGCTTGCTGTTGCTGTAAATTTCATGCGAAAGTGATGTGCGCTTATGTGTGAATGTGCGCACCCGTGTTCGAATGTGTGTTAATAGGGTGTATATGTACACTGAGCACAAAAAGTTAAGGATATTTTTTTCAGTGGTATAGCCCAGATTTTAAACAGCAGTTTTTTGGTCAGAAATATACGTGTATTTGAAGATCAGTCTTTCTTCTGCTGAAAAATGTGTTTCTGGAATCTGAGCAATATTTGGGTATGACGTCACAGGTCCTACGCCTTCCCTTTGACGGCATGATTCTCTTTCAACCGTCAAAACGGTGACGTAGACTAAAGGCAAGCGATTCCCAGAGCGCGGCGCGCTGTGCAGCGCAGCGATTCCCAGAGCGCGGCTATTGCTCTCACCAGCGCAGATTGTTGACGCGCTTTATTTTTGTACGTGTATGATTATCAGCAACATTTTTAACAATTGATTGCACCTACCTCTATTATATTATCTCAAGTGAATCTATACACCAGTTAACAGTTTCAGCGCTGGAACGAAGAAGGAACCCGAAAGAGGAGAAAAAAACACTCGAAAAAACCGATCTGCTCTGCGTTCAAATCAACCAGAAAAACAAAGAAAAATCGCGTATTTGTGTGCCCGATGTAATCCTTAGAACCTTTACACTCTTTCTTTGGACACTCAAAAACAACTTCAGGGCTGTAAGGCTACAAAATTGCACTTTCTGCAGACTGAATATACGCGTTCTAATCCACCGGGGGGAAAAAACACGAAAAAAACGATCTGCGCATGCGCGAATTCCAAAATGGCTGCTGAAGTGTTAACTGGTGTTACACCGATTAACAGCGGTTCTGCGGCACTGTACTCGGATACTTGTTTAAAAACGTCATCCCAGTTTAAAAACTCAGCTGCTTTCCATATAGTAGAAGCCATTGCAATGACATGTAGTGATGTTGTTAGGCGCGTTTGATCGATCTGCGCGATCGCGCTGCGCGTTTGGTGGATCGATCATACGCGCACACATCGATCGATGTGTGCGCGTTTGATCGATACAAAGAATACAAGAATCGTTCAAACGCGCAGCACTTATATACTTGCGCATTTGGACGATCCGTCTCACAAATCACCATCGTACTACGCCTACACACGTCTGCTGGCAATGACCGGAAGTTATGACCGGAAGTAGGCCTAGCTATAAGTGTCTAAACAACAATCTGTAGGACATTTAAAAAAAAATATAAAAAAATGGGATTATATTGTACCAAACACTTACCTCAAAGACATCACATCACAGGTATATATGCGTCGAGGTTGCACCTGATCATCCATTTCACATGTATTAGCTCATTGAGTGTTTAATTGTCCTTTAATAGCAAATGATTTAAAAGTTTTTGTCCCGTGTTATTATAGTCACAAGACGTATTTTAAAATGACCATGGAGTCCCATGAAAGGCTTAAAAGCTATAAGATGTACTTCTTATCCTCTGCACGACAGTCTCTCTCTCAGTCTTGCGTGCTCTCTCTCTCTCTTTCTTTCTCTGTCTCTCTCTCAGTCTTGCGTGCTCTCTCTCTCTCTTTCTTTCTCTGTCTCTCTCTCAGTCCGGCCTCTGTGCCTGTCTCTCTGTCTACGTCTCTGTCTCTCTCTTTTTACATTTAGTCAAGTTTTGACTAAATGTTTTAACGTAGAGGGGGAATCGAGACGAGGGTCGTGGTGTATGTGTGTGTCTCTGTCTGTCTGTGCGTGTGTGTGTGTGTGTGTGTGTAGAGCGATTCAGACTAAACTACTGGACCGATCTTTATGAAATTTGACATGAGAGTTCCTGGGAATAATATCCCCGGACGTTTTTTTCTTTTTTTCGATAAATGTCTTTGATGACGTCATATCCGGCTTTTTGTAAAAAGTTGAGGCGGCACTGTCACACCCTCATTATATTTAGTCAAGTTTTGACTAAATATTTTAACATCGAGGGGGAATCGAAACGAGGGTCGTGGTGTATGTGCGTGTGTGTGTGTGTCTGTCTGTGTGTGTGTGTAGAGCGATTCAGACTAAACTACTGGACCGATCTTTATGAAATTTGACATGAGAGTTCCTGGGTATGAAATCCCCGAACGTTTTTTTCATTTTTTTGATAAATGTCTTTGATGACGTCATATCCGGCTTTTCGTGAAAGTTGAGGCGGCACTGTCACGCCCTCATTTTTCAACCAAATTGGTTGAAATTTTAGTCAAGTAATCTTCGACGAAGCCCGGACTTCGGTATTGCATTTCAGCTTGGTGGCTTAAAAATTAATTAATGACTTTGGTCATTAAAAATCTGAAAATTGTAAAAAAAAATAAAAATGTATAAAACGATCTAAATTTACGTTCATCTTATTCTCCATCATTTTCTGATTCCAAAAACATATAAATATGTTATATTTGGATTAAAAACAAGCTCTGAAAATTAAATATATAAAAATTATTATCAAAATTAAATTGTCGAAATCAATTTAAAAACACTTTCATCTTATTCCTTGTCGGTTCCTGATTCCAAAAACGTATAGATATGATATGTTTGGATTAAAAAACACGCTCAGAAAGTTAAAACAAAGAGAGGTACAGAAAAGCGTGCTATCCTTCTTAGCGCAACTACTACCCAGGGCCGGACCCAGGGGGGGGTTCCAGGGGTTCCGGAACCCCACCCCTGGAAAAAGCATGTACCTTGCTTTGACTTTTACTAGTTTTAGCACCAAAACAATGCTGCTCTTAACCCTCAAAACAAGGCCCAGATTGCACAGATTTTAACCGTTTTTCAAAAAATTTTCGGGGGAGCATGCCCCCGGACCCCCCTAGTTCGCGCGCCTGCTTTGCAGGCGCGCGCTTGTGGCTTCGCCACTTCGCTGATTTTCCCCCCCAAAAAAGGAGGAACCCCCCCCTTACAACTCATTTGGTCCGGCCCTGCTACCCCGCTCTTCTTGTCAATTTCACTGCCTTTGCCATGAGCGGTGGACTGACGATGCTACGAGAATACGGTCTTGCTGAAAAATGGCATTGCGTTCAGTTTCATTCTGTGAGTTCGACAGCTACTTGACTAAATATTGTATTTTCGCCTTACGCGACTTGTTTTTCTATCATATTGATTGAAATTTTGGCCAAGCATTCTTCAACGAACGCCGGACTTCGGTATTGCATTTCAGTTTGGTGGCTTAAAAATTAATTAATGACTTTGGTCATTAAAAATCTGAAAATGTAAAAAAAATAAAATAATTATAAAGCGATCCAAATTTACGTTCATCTTTTCCTGATTCCAAAAACATATAAATATGTTATATTTGGATTAAAAACAAGCTCTGAAAATTAAAAATATGAAAATTATGATCAAAATTAAATTTTCGAAATCAATTTAAAAACACTTTCATCTTATTCCTTGTCGGTTCCTGATTCCAAAAACATAATAGATATATGTTTGGATTAAAAACACGCTCACAAAGTTAAAACGAAGGGAGGTACAGTAAAGCGTGCTATGAAGCACAGCGCAACCGCTACCGCGCCAAACAGGCTCGTCACTTTCACTGCCTTTTGCACTAGCGGCGGACTACGTTCAGTTTCATTCTGGGAGTTCCACAGCTTGACTAAATGTAGTAATTTCGCCTTACGCGACTTGTTTATTCTTTCTTTCTTTCTCCCTTCCCTCTCCCTATGTCTTTCTCTTTCTGTCTATCTCTCTCTACATCTGTCTGTCTCTCTTTGTGTCCGTATGAAAGTCTCTCTCTCGTATCTTTTTTGCTCTCTTTCTAGCTCTCTCCCTTTCGCTCTCTCTTCCCCTCCTCATCTCTCTCTCTCTCTCTCTCTCTCTGTCTGTCTGTCTGTCTGTCTCTCTCTCTGTGTCGATGAACCCATATACTTCAGCTACTGTCAGTATGTTTGTCCCTGTATCTCTTT
Organism: Littorina saxatilis; assembly: GCF_037325665.1. Lineage (NCBI taxonomy): Eukaryota > Metazoa > Mollusca > Gastropoda > Littorinimorpha > Littorinidae > Littorina > Littorina saxatilis. Next base: position 19,141,339 of record NC_090253.1, on the reverse strand, counting down.
CTCTCTCCTCCTTGGCACGCGTGCGTCTCTCTCTCTGTCTCTCTATCTCTCTCTGTCTGTCTCTCTCTCTCTGTCTCTCTGTGTCTCTCTCTCTGTCTCTCTGTGTCTCTCTCTCTCTGTCTCTCTCTCTGTCTCTCTCTCTCTGTCTCTCTCTGTCTCTCTCTCTGTCTCTCTCTCTGTCTCTCTCTGTCTCTCTCTCTCTCTCTGTCTCTCTCTCTGTCTCTCTTTACATTTAGTCAAGTTTTGACTAAATGTTTTAACATAGAGGGGGAATCGAGACGAGGGTCGTGGTGTATGTGCGTGTGTGTGTGTGTCTGTGCGTGTGTGTGTGTGTGTAGAGCGATTCAGACTAAACTACTGGACCGATCTTTATGAAATTTGACATGAGAGTTTCTGGGTATGATATCCCAGGACGTTTTTTTTCTTTTTTTGGATAAATACCTTTGATGACGTCATATCCGGCTTTTTGTAAAAGTTGAGGCGGCACTGTCACACCCTCATTTTTCAATCAAATTGGCAAAGCAATCTTCGACGAAGGCCGGGGTTTGGTATTACATTTCAGCTTGGTGGCTTAAAAACTAATGAGTGAGTTTGGTCATTAAAAATCGGAAACTTGTAATTTAAGTTATTGAGACATCCCAGTGCACTAAGGGATTTATAGAGCAAATCGAAAAAATTCATTATTGAACGAAGCGCATACCCGAACACGCCCGTCGGCATGGTCAATGCAGAAACGGCTTTCATCGCTGAAAAGCACGTTCTGCCAGCGAAAATTGTTCCTGTCTATGGCGCACGGTAAGGACGGGTCCCCTGGCTGGACGGCAGTTCCTCAGCCCCCTGAAGCGCAGTCGCCGGCTGGCCGTTTGCCCAGAAATGGGTGCCTGGTGTGTCCCTATAACAGTTCTGGCTGTTTTTGCAGCTGTTATGAAGGGATGTTCAACATGGCTGCGGAAAATGTGCCGACCTTGCCTTGGCGTCGTCACTCGGGGTCTGCCGCTTCGCTCGGCATCAGCAGTAGAGCCAGTTATCACAAACCGCTGCAGGAGACGATAAATGGTGGATATGTGACATTGGAAAGTCGCAGCCACGGCTTCCGGCGTGTCCCCAGCCTCCAGACGTCCAATGGCTCTCTCGCGTTCAGCAGAAGATTTTTATCCTCTAGTGACAGTGAACACCACTCACTGATCAGCTTTTGTGCTTTTCTTGCACGTGCAGCTGAACTGCACAAGAAAAATGTCTAGGCTAACTCGGGCTTTACGTGGATTGCAAGTGCGCTGATGCGGTAAAATTCACAATACACCTTCCTCAGATATCGGTCTTGATATACTGGCTGCCAAAAATAACGCAACTTTTGTTAATCCAGAAAAAAAATTATTTGTAAAATAAATAATATTTTTCGCGTTTCTTGTGGACGTCAGTATATAATAGAGGTAGGTGCAAACTATTGTTGTTCAAAATGTTGCTGATACAAAAATGAAGCGCGTCAACAATCGCTGCGCTAGTGAAACTGAAAGCAATCGCCGCGCTCTGGGATACGCCGCGCTGCACAACGCGCCGCGCTCTGGGAATCGCTTGCCTTTTTTTTTGGGGGGGGGGGGGGTCTGAATGCTGTCATCTTAACATGATAACCATCACATCTTTTTTTTAAATGAGACATTTCTTTTGTTGTTGCAGACTGCAATGAAAGGACTAAAAAGAGCAGTCCCTGAGGACAGCATTCTGACGCAGCCTCAGAAGAAGAATCGGCAGGACCTGATTTATGGTCACCATCCTGACCATGAGCTGGGCTTTGACTCCCATTCTTCTTTCCAAGGCAGTTTATCAACACAGAGGGATCCTCTCATCAGTTACAACCCACCCACCTTTGAAGAATTTGATTTTGACTACATCAGTCTTAACAGCCCAGAAACCTACAGTGACCTCGACGACCCCCCACCAACCCCTGGCAAATCTATTGTGGATGATCCTTTCAGTTACAACCCACCCACATCTGTTCAGGAGGAGAACTTTGAAGAATTTGATTTTGACTACATCAGTCTTGACAGTCCAGAAACGTACAGTGACCTCGACGACCCCCCACCAACCCCTGGCAAATCTATTGTGGATGATCCTTTCAGTTACAACCCACCCACATCTGTTCAGGAGGAGAACTTTGAAGAATTTGATTTTGACTACATCAGTCTTGACAGCCCTGAAACGTACAGTGACCTCGACGACCCCCCACCAACCCCTGGCAAATCTATCATGGAGCTGTACGAGTCATCAACTTCTGACTCGGACAGTGATGATAATGTATCTTCATTTACTGCACGTGTTCCTAGTATTAGTGACTGTCAAGCATCGGTAAATGACTCTGATGCTGTCAGTGATGAGGAAGCTGAACAAAGCAGCAGTGATGAAGGTTCTGTTGGAGATGAACAAACGGATCTTGTTAGCAGTGATGAAAACGAAGACAGCAGTGATGAAGACGAAGACAACGATGTGTATGTAGAGGAGTTGTGCATGCACTGTGGCAGGGTTCCTACAAAGGAACTGTTTCAGAAGCGGGAACAGCAACTATACTCTCTCCGCGACTCGCTCACATCACCCAGCTACCTCACACGTCGCCACATGATCCAGGCTCCGCTCTGTTCCTGCTGTGGTTATCCAATGCCAGTCTCTCCCTTGGCTACCCCTGCTAAACCCTCCTCCCATCCCTGTAACCTCCAGAGAAGGCTGTCGGAAAGGCGTCCTGACATTACGCTGTGGCTGGAGCTGATGACCACCTCTTATCACCGATGCAAGCAGCAGATGGAGGCAGAGGCAGAGCTGCAGGCAGACCTGCAAGTTTCAGAAGACGAGATGGACATGCTAGACTTTTCTGGTGGAGCACTAGCTGACGATGAAGATTCGTCATCGGACGACGACAATCTCATTGATGAGAATAACAGTGATGAAACATGATTCCAGTTCAGCCACAAGAGGATGAGAGGGAGAACAGCTTGTCCACTGATAGTGAATCTGACAAACCATTCCGATGATGACTCGTCTTATTTTTTATTGTGCATTCTGTTTTCTAAACTGACCTATCTACCGGACTGTTAGGTCTAAACGCTCATACATTTCCTGAGATACCTTTGAAACCTGGTGCTACTGATTGGAACAAATGATCATTTGCTGCAGTCAATTATCCTTATTTATTGTCAAGAATTGGTGGTTGGCTACAGCAGTGATATGATTTTCATTGTGATGGAGAGTGTCCATTTTAAATGGCTTTTTTTATTTATTGTGTGATGATTGCGTGATGTGATAAAGACAGAAAGCATATCTGTCTTCCCTACAGTATTCAAGCTGAAGCTACTTACGGACCATAAGTATGTGATAGTATAGCTGTGGTTCAAGGGATTCCAGTTTGGTTTCAGAAATACTTCGCTCTGTGTGAAATCTTGTTTTACGGCTTCATTAGCTATCCGTCGATGGAAATATGTGTACCTACGTGTGTGTTATGATCTACTGACAATGCCGACAACAAATTTGTGCGTTAGATCAAGTTGTGGACTGTTTTATTGGAGATTTCAGTTTTTCATGCAGAAAAGAGCGAACCTGGCTACGGTCACACGGACACGGTTTTGATCGGCCTTCTGTTTGTGTTTGTGACTACCTGTTGGAGAAGTGGTACCTGTCAAACATGTCACAGTGACAACACAAGCTGCTGTGCTGGGAATGTGAGCAGTGCGAACAGGAAATGTTTCCCTGCGGTGACCGATGCTCGAGACCACATCCTCCGCTTATTCCTGATGCTGGCAACGTCACTTGGCACCAGAGACACAATGGTCCAGTCAGGAAGTGATCAGTACAGATTCAAGGTCTACTTCAACTTACAGTGTATTGCACCACACTTTCTGGTAAGCAGTATCCAAGTGACAGTGCAAGCGGCTGTGTTCATAGCGTCGTTGCTTCTTGTTTGTGGAGACGTGGAGTCGAGCCCAGGGCCTATGGATAGGCCTACAGACACAACCCTGCTTGAGCTGACAAGATATATGCAGTCAGCAATGCAAATCGTGCAAGAGGTACGTGAACAGAATGTTGCTGTCCAGAGACAGATAACCGTAAGCCATTACACATTGACACAGGACATGTCATTCATAAAACAGGGTCTGGGACCAGGCTACCTCCAAATCAGTAGCGGGGCGACCATCCCCAACCCAGCGGGTCACAGGTGGTGGATAGTGAACGGCCCTTTGATACAGGGGTTAGCTGCGAATAAGCTAGCTTTAGCAAATAAGCAGTCCCGAACCAACTGGCGATGTTCCTACCAGGACGAGGTGGGGTAGAGGGTGGCTCCACTACTTCTACAAAATGCCTTACATGTCCAATGACAGGTTCATCATGGCGATTAAGAGCCGCCATAAAAGCTCTAGCTACGGGGAAGGATACCCCGGAGAAACAAACCCGGGCAGACGATGCTCGTCAGCTTTGGTCGGCAAGTCGTCTAAACTGGGAAACTGGGATAATTAGAAAACCAGGAGAGCTGAAGACGGAGGTACTAGGCCATTGGCGCTCTCTAGACAACCATGGTACCACGCATATACACACACAATGATATTGTCAGACCATAGCGACACTTATTTGTTTTTTTGTTTGCTTTACGCCCAGCCGACCACAAAGGGCCATATCAGGGCGGTAGCGACACCTATGGCGCTCACCCATTGTGTGATCGACAAGAAGAAGATAAAACAGAGTCAATCAATCAATCAATGAGTCTTATATCGCGCATATGGGTACAGTTCTAGGCGCTCTGCAGTGATGCCGTGTGATATTAAATTTTATACGGCCAGTAGATTGCAGCCATTTCGGCGCATATTTACCTTTCACGGCCTATTATTCCAAGTCACACGGGTATAGGTAGAATTATTAACTGTGCCTAAGCAATTTTGCCAGGAAAGACCCTTTTGTCAATCGTGGGATCTTTAACGTGCACACCCAATGTAGTGTACACGGGGGGAGGTTCGGACACCGAAGAGAGTCTGCACACAAAGTTGACTCTGTGAAATAAATTTCCGCCGAACCTGGGATCGAACTCACGCTGACAGCGGCCAACTGAATACAAATCCAGCGCGCTACCAACTGAGCTATATCCCCGCCCAACTGAGCTATATCCCCGCCCAACTGAGCTATATCCCCGCCCAACTGAGCTATATCCCCTGAGCTATATCTGACCGGTCTGACAAACAACGTGCAAAGAAACATTATATTACAAATTCTTACTCAACTCACAGCAATAACTTCGTTTGGTTGCTAAGACATTGAAGCACTCTTACATGGTAACATGGGGAGATAACCCTAAAAGAAAAACCCTCGTGCCATATAAGGCATGGTCCGTGGTAGTTATCTCCCCTTACCGGTGCTGTGCGCATGCGCAGGAAGTACACCGGTAATACTCATTCCTTTTTCTTCAACACACGGTGCTTGACGTGTTTTGAAGCGCTCAGGCTTTTTCTTAAGCCATCGGCCTTTCTCTCAGGGAAGGCCATCGGATTTTGGTAACATATCAACGACCTTCTTTAATTCTTCAGGAATTGGTGAGAGCATTTATTTTTTGTATAACGAGAAGATTTCTTAGCGTTTTGAAGGTTTTGCCACTTGTCTCACTTTTGTCCGCCATGTTTGACTGTCAAAATGGCCGACATCCTAGACATAATAGTCCAGGCATCTTAGCCACTTTAGTGAAGGGAACGTTGAAGTGACAATGACTAGGTTTAAAATGTCCCTTATCAGAAAGTTCAACCTCAGTCCTTTGATGTTTATTAAACACATTTTCATATAAAGTTGGCGCTTCATACGGAAAAATGGCTTTGAAATTGACCCAAATCCTTCTTTGGGCTCTGTAAATGTCGTTTGGGGGTATGGTTGTAAAATGGTATCTACTGGTCACCCCAATGTATAAACTGAAAACTCTTTCTGCACCAGAACACGCAGAAAGGATTGTATCTGCCTGATGTCTGATGCTTTTCAAAATCCCCAACCACTAACACCTTCAAAACGGACTTTAACTGACACTGTTGTTTTTCCCTATATAATCCTTACTATTTTTCCGAGACGTCGTCGTGTTGTGTATTTAGCTTGCCACAACCTCATACATGGTCCTAAAAGTTAAAGTTGAAGAAAATACTAAAGATAAATGAAAAAGCTGACGCAGTGTCATTCGCACCGTGAATCCCCCCATGGGAACATACTAAAGTCTGGTTCCAAGTAGGCTCAATTTCCTTCTATTTCTTTGTATTTCTGCCTCGTAGGGGTAGGGGTGTTCAAACCAAAGGCACCTTTAAACCAAAATTCAAATCACACATCTTACAATACTAAGACACTCAGCAGTAAAAGGGTGTCTGCTGGTAAAAAATTCCAAACAATCCTAAAAGTACTTCACTACTAAAAGTTCTTTTAAAAAGAGCCGTTATTTTTCCCTCTATATTCAGTATTGTGTTTTCTGCGAACATGTAGTCTATTTAGATGGTTGTCGTGTGCACTTGAGTTGCTAAAGCGTTTTCAGTTGGGCATATGTCGAAAAGCAAAGAATTAGCCCTTTGAAAACCATCAGAACTGTCACACAAAAATAACATTTACCTATCTCACCAACTGACCAAACATAGGGCTTTTCCTTATGTATTATGTATTGTCGTGTTTTTTGTAGCATACTTGTAAAAACAGCCACCACTGTTGTAAATGATACTTTAAAGAGCATTATTTCATTTTTACAGTTGAAGGACAACCTGGACTGCCGTATATTACAGCTGTTTTACAATCAGCCAAAATTTTCTTAACAAACGTATGTTAAGAACAACTCCCATAGTGAAATTGAAGGAAAACAAATTGAAAATCCCCCTGCCATAGAGGAGCTAAAGAATCAACAATAAACGACTGCATGGATAGCTTGATGCACGAATGCATTGCGGACATGTTTGTCTCCAACCAAGAGAAAGTTCCAAAAAATCCCTTTTGTGCTTCTTATTATACAGTGACGTCAAAGACAGCCTTTTCTGCTGTTCATACATTCAGGGGTTATGGTTACACTAAACGACGTAGTTGTAGCCATACTGCCATCCAGATTTATTTTTTCCTTGCGAGCAGTCACAGGGTGTTTGTGCTGTCTGCCAACCGTTAGATGACCCCGCCCAAGTCTGTTAAGGGACCGTTTGACCGTTATAGAACGCGTCTTTTTGATTTTTTGGCACAGTTGGAAACGGTTGATTTTTATCCCTACCATTGTTTCCAAACATTATATAGGAATGTTTTGTGAACAACGGATAATAGCCGCTACTCGCATGTGTAGCAAAAGTGAGCGTACATACTCACCCTGGTCGTCCAGCCGTTGTCCGTTGCCCGTCTTTATCTGTCTGTACTGAACATTACCTTTGGATATTTCTCCAACGCTATGAAGTGAAGAAACACCAAATGTTGCAAAATGTTGTATGACCCCAAGAGCTCAAAAAAGATACTTGAGAACCTTGACCTTACCTTAAGGTCAAGGTCACAGGGAGAATGAATGTGGTCTAAAAACTGCAAAATTTCACATTGTGCCAGTTTTCTGGAAAACAAATTAAAAACAGCGGGCTTAGTTTTGTATGGTATACAAGAAAAAGAAAGCCTTATCTTCTGATACCATTTTGGTTGACCTCGCTTCAATGTCAAGGTCAGAGGAGCCCTTCAAAGTTGAATTGTAGACATATTTTGATGTGAGCTTGCCCCTTTAACTTTACTATGGACGATATCTCTTACAAACTTAAACACTGAGTGGGCCTTTGTTAGAATTTCATAGTGATCCACATCTGGCCACATGTCGTCAGTGTCAAGGTCACATTGACCCCTATCAAAAATGTGACCAAGACGGGTAAAGAAATCACTATTTAAAAGTGACCATGTGTCTTGATAAAAAGTGTTAAAAAGCACCATTATCCTTTGTATAATTATGTTGAATTACTGGTCTTATGTTCAGTGACCTTGGCCCTTAACTTTGGGTCAAGGTCATATGTATTTTCGTAAGAGAAATGTGTAAAACAATTTGTATCGAATGATATGCTATTGACAGTTTCAATTGTTTGACCTTGAATTTCGAGGTCACATAAAGGTGAAAGTCATGTAAAGGATACAGTTAGCATGTTTCAATGTATATTTTATGAACCAGCTGTAAGACAAGTCCTACGGGCCTAACGCTTTCTTGCATTGAAATGCCTTTTCTCTTTTGCCTTCTTCTACGGTACCCCTTGGTTATAGAGGATCCAGCTCTGTATACTTGGTTTTACTAAGTGCCTGTCTATAACAGCGAAGGGTGAATGTCGTAAACCAACTCACTGCGCACAACTTGCTTCAAGGTCAAGGTCACAGGGGACATAAAATAATGTTGTTCAAAAACAGTAAATTTTCACATTTTCACAATTTTCTCCCACGTTATTGAGAATGACGACCTTAGCTACAAGTGTTATTTAGGTCAAAGCAAGCCCTATCTATTGATACCAGTTTGGTTGACCTTGCTTCAAGGTCAAGGTCACAGGGGACCTTCAAAGTTGGATTGTATACATGTTTTGAAGTGACCTTGACCCTGAACTATGAAAAAAATCTTTCAAACTTCATAATTGTGTGGGGCACATGTTATATACTGATATTGAGCCACATTTAGTCACATATCATCAAGGTCAAGGTCACTTTGCCCCTTATGAAATGTGACTGAAACGGGCAATTGAATCACTAAAAGTGACAATGTCTCTTTGTAGAAAGTGCCAATAAGTATGTTTATGCTTCCTATGTCTTGAATTGATAGCCTTGTGATGTGTGACCTTTGATGATCTTGACCTTGGCCAAAGGTCATGTGTAATTTGGTAGGAAAAATCTGTAAACCAGTTCTAATAGTGTACAATGTCCTTGCCAGCTTCAGTTGTTAGACCTTCACCTTCAAGGTCACCTGAAGGTCAAGGTCACTTTAAGACAAAGGTCAAGCATGAGAGTCGCATGGGCTTTGCTTTGTTAAGATTTTTTACCAAGAGACATGGATTTCTTTACCCGGCTTGGTCACATTTTTCATAGGGGTCAATGTGACCTTGACCCTAACGATATGTGACCAGATGTGGCTCACTATGAAATTCTAACAAACGCCCCACTCAGTGTTTAAGTTTGTAAGAGATATCGTCCATAGTAAAGTTAAAGGGGCAAGCTCACATCAAAATATGTCTACAATTCAACTTTGAAGGGCTCCTCTGACCTTGACATTGAAGCGAGGTCAATTAAAATGGTATCAGAAGATAAGGCTTTCTTTTTCTTGTATACCATACAAAACTAAGCCCGCTGTTTTTAATTTGTTTTCCAGAAAACTGGCACAATGTGAAATTTTGCAGTTTTTAGACCACATTCATTCTCCCTGTGACCTTGACCTTAAGGTAAGGTCAAGGTTCTCAAGTATCTTTTTTGAGCTCTTGGGGTCATACAACATTTTGCAACATTTGGTGTTTCTTCACTTCATAGCGTTGGAGAAATATCCAAAGGTAATGTTCAGTACAGACAGATAAAGACGGGCAACGGACAACGGCTGGACGACCAGGGTGAGTATGTACGCTCACTTTTGCTACACATGCGAGTAGCGGCTATTATCCGTTGTTCACAAAACATTCCTATATAATGTTTGGAAACAATGGTAGGGATAAAAATCAACCGTTTCCAACTGTGCCAAAAAATCAAAAAGACGCGTTCTATAACGGTCAAACGGTCCCTTAACAGACTTGGGCGGGGTCATCTAACGGTTGGCAGACAGCACAAACACCCTGTGACTGCTCGCAAGGAAAAAATAAATCTGGATGGCAGTATGGCTACAACTACGTCGTTTAGTGTAACCATAACCCCTGAATGTATGAACAGCAGAAAAGGCTGTCTTTGACGTCACTGTATAATAAGAAGCACAAAAGGGATTTTTTGGAACTTTCTCTTGGTTGGAGACAAACATGTCCGCAATGCATTCGTGCATCAAGCTATCCATGCAGTCGTTTATTGTTGATTCTTTAGCTCCTCTATGGCAGGGGGATTTTCAATTTGTTTTCCTTCAATTTCACTATGGGAGTTGTTCTTAACATACGTTTGTTAAGAAAATTTTGGCTGATTGTAAAACAGCTGTAATATACGGCAGTCCAGGTTGTCCTTCAACTGTAAAAATGAAATAATGCTCTTTAAAGTATCATTTACAACAGTGGTGGCTGTTTTTACAAGTATGCTACAAAAAACACGACAATACATAATACATAAGGAAAAGCCCTATGTTTGGTCAGTTGGTGAGATAGGTAAATGTTATTTTTGTATGACAGTTCTGATGGTTTTCAAAGGGCTAATTCTTTGCTTTTCGACATATGCCCAACTGAAAACGCTTTAGCAACTCAAGTGCACACGACAACCATCTAAATAGACTACATGTTCGCAGAAAACACAATACTGAATATAGAGGGAAAAATAACGGCTCTTTTTAAAAGAACTTTTAGTAGTGAAGTACTTTTAGGATTGTTTGGAATTTTTTACCAGCAGACACCCTTTTACTGCTGAGTGTCTTAGTATTGTAAGATGTGTGATTTGAATTTTGGTTTAAAGGTGCCTTTGGTTTGAACACCCCTACCCCTACGAGGCAGAAATACAAAGAAATAGAAGGAAATTGAGCCTACTTGGAACCAGACTTTAGTATGTTCCCATGGGGGGATTCACGGTGCGAATGACACTGCGTCAGCTTTTTCATTTATCTTTAGTATTTTCTTCAACTTTAACTTTTAGGACCATGTATGAGGTTGTGGCAAGCTAAATACACAACACGACGACGTCTCGGAAAAATAGTAAGGATTATATAGGGAAAAACAACAGTGTCAGTTAAAGTCCGTTTTGAAGGTGTTAGTGGTTGGGGATTTTGAAAAGCATCAGACATCAGGCAGATACAATCCTTTCTGCGTGTTCTGGTGCAGAAAGAGTTTTCAGTTTATACATTGGGGTGACCAGTAGATACCATTTTACAACCATACCCCCAAACGACATTTACAGAGCCCAAAGAAGGATTTGGGTCAATTTCAAAGCCATTTTTCCGTATGAAGCGCCAACTTTATATGAAAATGTGTTTAATAAACATCAAAGGACTGAGGTTGAACTTTCTGATAAGGGACATTTTAAACCTAGTCATTGTCACTTCAACGTTGTTCTCTAATATGCCTGGACTATAAAGAGAAAATAAGAGCTCTGCCAAGCAGACTCGCTCACCTAGTTCTCAATCGGGCAAAACGATTTAAGCTGGCGCTAAACACGAACTTCTTCTACTACTCATAGCTCTCAAAGTTCTAAAGTTTCCTTAACGAGAAGCTGTCTTTAGCTTGGGACTTTACCCTGATACGCAGCTTTCTATTCTATTGTTGATAGATAACGCTTCTCCCTCAGTTGACTTCTCGGTTTTGGTTTATAACCTTAGGTGTTACAACCATAATGAAGTTAAGCAAGCGGATCCTCTTGACCGTTTGCATCGTTATTCTGAGGTTCAGGGAATGTTTACTGCTGATTGTAAACAAATAGCATGTTAGGCTTCTCTTATGCTCCCTTCAGGAGTAAGTAACGCACTGTCGTTCGCGGGTTCGTTCCGAGTCTTGTGCAACCGTTATGTTTACCCACGTTGTTGCAGAGGCGACATATGTGTTTAGTTCGGCGACAGGTTTACCTGTCAACGAGCTTTTGTCTGCCTGTCAGACACCAGCACCGCCCAGTCCTCTCGGCGCTCTAGCGTCGCGGGCGGTGTTTTTGCGATTTTGCGCGGGTTCGTTCAGAACCAACTGCGACGGTTACGTCCGCTGACGTAGTCGCAGAACCAACAGTGGTGTTGGAATCGTCACGTCTACCAAACGTTGTTGCATAGGTGACAGATGTGTTTAGTTCGACGTCAGGTTTTCCTGTCAACGAGCTTTTGTCTGCATGTCAGACACCAGCACCGCCCAGTCCTCTCGGCGCTTTAGCGTCGCGGGCGGTGTTTTTGCGATTTTGCGCGGGTTCGTTCAGAACCATCTGCGACGGTCACGTCCGCTGGCGTGGTCGCAGATCCAACAACGGTGTTGGAATTGTCAGATCCTTTTGACAAGTTTTTGTCTGGTTCTCAGACATCAGCACCTCACGGTGTTCTTGGCGAAGTACGCAAACCTTTGACTTCGGTTTCCGTTTCGGCGGAAGTGCACACCGGACGTAAGGTCGATTCCACAAACCTGTCCTGTAACCGACAACCGGATCACGACATGGGGTGTGATGAGCACACGTCTGCTACTTTCGGTAGACAGACAACGGGTTCTTCCGGTTGCCATTTAATGGGTCCGGTTGAGGCCGGTGCTACACAGTCCTCTGCTGGTTTCCGCTTCCGCCGTTTCGGCCGCTGCGGTTTCCGGTGGCAGGACGCAAACCTGCGGCAACGGTTTCCGCTTTAGCGGAAGTGCATACCAGCCATAAGGTTCATTCCTCACGTCAGCCTTATTCCCTTCCGGGGTACGGGTTGGGGTGTGAAGAGCATGGTCCGCTACTTCCGGTAGTAGGACAACAGGATCTTCCGGTTTCCAGTTTCTGGTACCAGTTGGTTCTGATGCTAACCAATCCACTGCTGGTTCGATTTCCGCTTCGGCGACTGTCGCTTCCGGTAGCAGGATGGTTTTGCCTTCCGCCGTTAACACTTTGGTGTTGGCAGTCGGCAATCATCAGCCTTTGGTTTCCGGTTCCGAAAGTTCTGGCTTCCGGGAATTTCTTTTTTCCCCAACCTTTTCCGGTTTCGGCAGATGTTGCCTTGCTGGGATTGGTTTCCTGTTCTCATCCTTTCAACGATCGTTGGGATACTACTGAACAGGAAGCTGCCATCGTTTTGGCACTAGCAGCAGAGGTTACTACGCACTGTTTCCCTGAGGGGTTAGCAGTAGCATAGTCATCTGCCGTTACTTCACTATCAGCTTTGGCTGATTTTGCTCCTTCTCAGGAACAATCTGCGAACTTTAAGTTTTAGAGTCTCCTTTCGTGGCTTTTTCAACTTATAAAAGTTTTCTCACACGATGTTTTGCCCCACCTCTGCCTTTGACCGGCATCATATGGGGAGGCTCCTGCTTCAGGTTTGCTGTGGCTTGCGTCACATTCGGCTGATTTGAGCCTTATTTCAGGAAATTTTCGAACTTTAAGTTCTTAGATCCTCCCTCGGGGGCATTTGAACTTGTGGAAGTTTTATCAAATGATTTTCCTTTGCCACCACTTCCTTGTGGGCAGCGAGGCGGCGTTGTTTTCGCTTGCGTCACCCGCGCAAGTAACGCATCACTCGCTGAGCGCTATCCGTAGGCCTCGGTTACACCAAGCCTAAGAACTTAGTTTATTCTTTTCTTCTTACTACGGAACCGCTCCCGGTTACACCGGACTTGACGATCATACATCTTAATGTTCATAGCAATGAGAAACTGTCATTTTTCAAGAACACAAATGATCTCCTGGCTGTGGAAGATTGTGGCCGCACTTCTTTCTATTATCGTCTTTGAACAAGTCTTTGATTCGTTCTTTCCCTTGTGCAGTTACGTACTCACGGGATGCCTTTGTGTTCTGTTGGGACACACTTACAAAGGATTTAGCTTTGCTGTTCACCGGAAAGAAGGCCTCGGCCGACAGTATTGTTCTGTCGGTGAGACTTTATTCTCTTCCTTGCTTGAGGGTTCTCTTCGAATCCTCTTCTTTGCACGCAGACTCTTCTCTAACAAAGAGAAACTCACAGCAAAATAAAAGCCCACGGCAGGCCTGGCTTTTCTTATCTAGAAAAGCACTAAGCTGGCTGTTCTCAGCTTTGGCTTTTACCTTCTCAGCATGGCGTTTTGCCAAATACCCATCACTTTATCCCCTCGGGGCGATTCAGAGGTCGGGTTTGTTTATCTTCTTCACGGCATGGCGCTTTGCCAAATACCCACCGCGATTTAGCGGTCGGGTTCAGTGGGCAAACAATAGCACGTTTTTATTCTTACTATTGACAGTTCTGTCAACTGGAGTCTTAGTGCTTGTCATCACTCTCCTTTTTGCCTTTGTGTTTTACCACAGCGCCTGGAGGGGGGATTAGGACTACCACTTTATTGAGGTCCTTTCTTGGGTCACTTACATAGATCGTGCCTATGTTTACTTCCACCTTTGGAAAGTAGATTGGAAGTGGCTACATTTTATTTTGATTCTAAGCAATCAAACAAAGAGCTGGAACATGTTAGTGTCTTTTCTCGACTGGTTCACAGACACAACCAATCATTGGATTCTCACACCATTGCTCATGCAAGGCTTTTCTCTCTCCACCAGCGAAGCAGTTCTTCTGTTTCTTGTGGAATTGTTTCCCCTTGTCAGGGGAGAACATGTGTTGATTCAATCAGACAACACCACAGTGGCCTTTTTATCTCAATAAGCAAGGGGGGGGGGGGGGGGCATCTCGCTCCTCATCGCTGCCACATCAAGCATGCGAGATTTTGATGTGGTGTTATCACCACGAGATCTTATTAGCAGTGAAGTACCTTTCTGAGAGGCTCTATGACTTGGCAGATTTTCTTAGTCGGTCGGCCAAGAATGTCCACACGGATTGGACTCTATCTCACTACGCGCTTCTACTCCTTCTGGGGAATTTGGAGAAGCCGCTGATAGAAGTTTTTTGCCTCTCGGTACTATCACCTTCTGCTAAATGTGCGTCTCCCCGTTCTCGGATAATACTCTCGATTTTACGTTGGTCGCACATGGGCCCATTCATTATTGGTTGCCAGTCCTTAAGGCTGGCAAGAGGGTGCAGTTTTTTACACTCGAGCCACACGGGTGTCTACTGTACGGGATTTATTGAGACGCTCAGGGGCTTCTGCCTCAACTCTGGATTTGGTCTAGAGATCCCATAAGGGTTCAGCGTCTTAGTTTTCATGTCACATTGACTGGCTTGGAACAAATGGCGTAATATTAACGGAAAGAACTCCACTTCTCTCCGTTCATTGCAGGTGGCGAACCACCTATTCTGGCTTTCCGAATTTTCTCCCACGTCTCTGTTTTAAGACGTTACGCGATATCAGTTGCACTGAAACAGCTAGGTCGCACAATTTTTTCACTTGGGCTCTTTATAGCCAGCGTGATTAAGGGAGCCTCCCTTTGGTTGGCCGAGAACAAATCTCCAGTCCCGACTTGGGATTTGCTCCTAGTTTTGGAGTTTTTGAGATCGGATTGTTTAATCCTTGACAAAATTAGCCTTGCTAATCAGATTAAATGGTCTGCCACATTGATTAGGCATACCTACAGTGGTGGCAAGAAAAGGGGGGGGGGGGCAGTCAGTCCTCCCTCTTCAGGCAGCACGGACTCAAGAAGTCAGAGTGTGGGCCTCTTCTTTACCTGTTCTCAAGTCTGAGAGACTTACATAAGTCATGAATGCAGCTCATTGAACGTGCAAGAACGTAGTCATGAGTTTCTATCTGCGGGATATTTTAAGTACCCGCTATTATAGTACACATCTACTAGACATCAGAAGATGCCTTTTTATATGTTTACCTACGGGACGTATCTGGTGCCCGGCAGTACAGAACTTTCGGTCTGCCAGCTATTGTAGCTGCAGGCTAGATACTGGCAAGATGTTAACTGTGAGTAAATTTACCCACCACCTAGATTAGCAATCTGCTATCTATGCGAGTTGAGTAAGAATATGTAATTTAATGTAAAATTTCAAGAATAAATTTTGATTTAATTAATATACTTACCAACTCACATATTGAATTCCCTCCCAACCTGCCCCGCAAATTGTTTAAAGGGGTATGTGTTTCAGGGCGGAATGAGTATTACCGGTGTACTTCCTGCGCATGCGCACAGCACCGGTAAGGGAGATAACTACCACGGACCATGCCTTATATGGCATGAGGGTTTTTCTTTTAGGGTTATCTCCCCATGTTACCATGTAAGAGTGCTTCAATGTCTTAGCAACCAAACGAAGTTATTGCTATCTATGTGAGTTGGTAAGTATATTAATTAAATCAAAATTTATTCTTGAAATTTTACAATACATGCATCGAGCACCTGAACAGAAAGTTGCTTGACTGTAAAGACCGTGTTTACACCTTACAGCCGAACACCTTTCTCGCACCCGGTCGGATCTACGCCGCAAAAACATCAAATTAACTGGCTTACAGACAAGAGCTGATAGAAAAGGTTATATCAACGTTGAATCACTACTACACGGACAGCCCATTCAGACAAGACGATGTTGATCAAGCGTTTCGTGTTGGTAAACACAACAGGAATGCAAGGGGGCCTAGGAAACAGCTACAGTCAGCGGTCCTACGGCACAAGATCTCGCCGTGATCACACGCGTGACGATGTCAACTACGACTACGACCACGACATCACGGAGAGTTACCACCACCAAAATGAGGCTCTGCGAGGGGACGAACCCAGCAACATTAACTCCATCGTCACCGAGGACGACCACCGCCGCCACAGAGGAGGCCGAGGGAGGGAGAATTCGACTTCCTACCACAACCACGCCGCCTCCCGCTACACTGAACCGCCCCAGGGGGCAGCAGCAGGCAGACACAGCTACAGCACCGTCGAACAGCGTCGCCAATGCCAACGACAGACACCGCCTGGCCGGGAGTCGCCACATTCCCTCCTCTCTCACGATTCCCGAGGGAATTGGGGGAGGTGGTGTCGACACATCGCGGGGTAACATCACGGCTGCTAATACATCTCGTTCCAATGAATGATAGCGTAGCTATCATTGTGGAGGAAGATCTCGTCGATTGCTGCAACACAGCGTCTCCAGGCGATCAGGGAGGGGCACAGGGAAGTGCTCTACCCTGTGGCGAGAGCGATCCCAACTCCAACCACAGCGCAGGCAGGCCACGGGGAGTCCCCCAACACGCCAACCCCGAGCCAGGAGAGGGATTTTCCAGGCGAGAGGATTCCCCACAGCTCTGCGGTGCAACAGCGAGCGGTCAGCACGGGATCCACGCAACAGGCAGTGTCACAGCACGCTATCACTGGAGCGTGCAGTGACGAGTTTGCTCACCGCACGGAAGGGACGGTGACACGGAGAATGCGACAACAACTGCAGAGCTTCGGGGGTAATCCGCGTGAATCCGCCAACCTTGAAAGTGAAGGGGAATGACGAGCCCGCCGGCCCAGGGGAGAAGTATTAGCCTACATAGTTTTCTAAAGATTTTGAATTTCAATGATTGTGGTTTGGTCGCTAGGTTAGCGAACAACGATTTAATTAATTTTTTGGCAAGTTTTGATTTCAATACAGAGACTTATATTGATTGTTTTTTGGTGGGTTTTTTGCTTAACGTCCAGCCGACCACGAAGGGCCATATCAGGGCGGTGCTGCTTTGACATATAACGTACGCCACACACAAGACAGAAGTCGCAGCACAGGCTTCATGTCTCACCCAGTCACATTATTCTGACACCGGACCAACCAGTCCTAGCACTAACCCCATAATGCCAGACACCAGGCGGAGCAGCCACTAGATTGCCAATTTTTGAAGTCTTAGGTATGACCCGGCCGGGGTTCGAACTCACGACCTCCCGATCACGGGGCGGACGCCTTACCACTAGGCCAACCGTGCCGGTTACTTATATCGATGAATCGTTCGAACTGAACCTACTGAATACTGATTTCCAGTCATTTATTGCTCCAGCAAAAAAGTTATCACAGCAGGGAAGAATGAGTGGAGGTGTAGTTGTTCTGTTACGAAACAGTTTTGCCCCGTATTTTTCACGTGTGGAAGTCAAGTATGACAATTTCATTGTTTTTGAAACAGCAAAAGGCTTTATGTCCGATGAAAAAACTGTTATATTTATGTTCTGCTACATACCGCCGAGGGACCCACCAGCGTACATCCAGTCCGATGTAGGTACAGGGATAGAACTCATTGAACATTGCATGACAGATTTATGCGAAAAGAAACATGATTTTCACTTTCTCTTGTGCGGCGATTTCAATGCACGCACCAGTCAAAGCTCCCCCCGCGGGTTAGGGGGAAGAAATTACCCGATGCTCCCCAGCATGTCGTAAGAGGCGACTAACGGATTCTGTTTCTCTTTTTACCCTTGTTAAGTGTTTCTTGTATAGAATATAGTCAATTTTTGTAAAGATTTTAGTCAAGCAGTATGTAAGAAATGTTAAGTCCTTTATACTGGAAACTTGCATTCTCCCAGTAAGGTAATACATTGTACTACGTTGCAAGCCCCTGGAGCAAATTTTTTATTAGTGCTTTTGTGAACAAGAAACAATTGACAAGTGGCTCTATCCCATCTCCCCCCTTTCCCCGTCGCGACATAACCTTCGTGATTGAAAACGACGTTAAACACCAAATAAAGAAAGAATTCACTTCTGGGCTGATGTTCTGCCCAACCATACTTCTCAGTTGATCCTGTTTTGTGTTGTGTTTGAAGCTAAAGAGCAAAGAATGGGGTCAGTTGAGGGGTTGTAATGCGAAGCAGTTGTTTGTGTTCTTTTGACTCCATTTTGCTTACTTTGTGTGTGTGTGTGTGTGTGTGTGTGTGTGTGTGTGTGTGTGTGTGTGTGTGTGTGTGTGTGTGAGATTAGGAGCAAAGAATGGAATACTTTATGTCTACCTGGTTAATGTCACCATGCTTTGATGAGAATATCTTAGTTGTCATATTTCAGTGCTTTGTGAGGTTTGGTGCACCGAGTCTTTTTCTCAGATGAGGAATGGTATCTGTTATATTGATACTGTGTATGGCTGTGTGAAGTTGAGCGAATTTGTAAATGAGGTGTGTTTTCTGTGGTATTGAGACTGAGAATGTGCTGTCAGCTGGGCATGTTGACAAATATGGATTTTATTTTTGTTGTTACACCTGTGTGTATGTGCTCACATGTATGTGTGTGCGAGAGAGAAAGAGAGCATTTTCTGAAATGGAATATAATTATGTCATGCGTACAGGAAGACATGTAAAAGATCAAGATTATTTTGTACCAATTTGATTTCTACTTCTATGGTAATAAAAAAATCATGTGACGTGAGAACAAGGTTTGTTTGTTTTTAATCGAAACAGATCTGACTGGCCATTTGACTCACTGTGTTCTTGATCAAACAGATCTTCATTTGTTTTTGTCCCTCTTCTTTATTCTGTTTCCTTTCTTTCTTCTGTTGAAGTATATATGTGAGGGTATGTTGTATGTGCATATTTATTGTTTCTTTTGCATGAGAAGTGAGAAAATCTTGAAAGCTTCAATCAAAATGCATACACATCACACACACACAAACAAACAAATCCACGCACACAAACATCACATTCAGAAAAAAAATCGGGTTCAAAGACAAGTCGAGTACTTTCCACATTTTATTCCAGTTTCACTCGCACTCATACAACCACCATCTGTCTCCGACACCATCACTTCAACCCCGTTTCCAAGCTTTTCCTTCAAACGTCCTTGAACAACCTTGAGAAATCCACGCTCAGTGTTGCTATGGTCGCAAAGAACAACACTGGTTCCCTTACACACAGCGTCCAACACTTCATGGTGGGACATCTCCCCGGTCAGGTACAGATCCGCTTTCTACTCTGAGAACGCTAGCACCCGAGCCCGCACACACCGCTACTGTCCTTATTTGTGATTTCTCTGTAGAAAGTTAGATATATTTCTTTAGGCATAAATCTAATGAATTTTGAAGGCACTGTTATAAACTGCGGGATCTTAGGCATAGTACCAGAAATGTGCTTTAACAGGAATAAAGATAATTGTTTTCATGCATTAATTTAAACAAAAAATGAAATGCTCCTCATGTGCAACATTGAAAAAAATATCAAAGATAATCCAGGTTCTTAGATACACTGTCAGCAATCTTTCACTTCAACACATTCCACAAGTTAATAGCCTTGCAGGTACCAATGAAAAGTTGTTGTTTTATACCCAATAAACCTTTATGATTTCCATTTTACAAACATTTTATTAGCTGCACATGCTGCACACAGACTCTCTTTCCTGATGTACCTCAGACATTTCAAATTGTACACGTCTTATACTATAAGCTCAAGCTTCGGTCCATGTGTCTTCAGTATTACAGAGCAATTTACATGCATTTGGGGGGGTGGGGGTGAAGATTTTTGTTCTCTGGTCTTAAAAAAGAATTTTCATGATACCACACACAGACAGGGATTACATCACTAACCTGCTGACTGTGCAAGCCTAACATGAGGTAGATTAAGATGTTTCTTGATTGCAGCAACAGCCGTTTCCATGGTAATAAGTGAACGCAGCTGACCAACACGGCCCATGCCGTACCCAAGCAGAGGCAACTGAAACACAAGTGTAACAGCAATGCTGACATAACATTCTAAAATGAGTGTAGCGTAATGCTGTACACGATCAAGATGTAGTTAAATATGGTCCTGTCGTTTTAAAACAAAAGAAGCCATGTGCTGTCAGCATGGTGATCATAACACTATTCCATAACACTATGTCTGGACAAAACAACTGGTATAAAACAATCATGATGCATGAAAAAGTTGCAACAGATCTATACCAATCTACGAAGGTAATGCAAAATGTTAGTTTGTGAAAACAGAACTGTCTTAATACAGTGGCCAATAAAATGAATGTTGTGCCTCAACACAAGAGGTTTCCTCTGCTGTTCTCCCGCCTGCAATAATAGATGCACTCTGGAAATAAATCAGGTCGGGTTTGCATGAGTTGTGAAATAGTGAATACTTTTGCTTTTAGTGAGGCAAACTTTCCACACATTATTATTATTATTATGAACATTTGTGCGCCTAATCTAAATATAGCCCTAGGCGCTTACAAAATATACAATACATAGTGAACATTATACGAAACACAAATCGACAAGGACCAAGACACTCGGACTCATACACTCGCAGACAGACGCACAGCGAGAACGCGACGCACTCACTCATACCAACTACAGGCACATGCATTCTGAAGACGGAAAAACAGTCATAAATAAATAAATAAATTATTGGATACATAAAGTTAGTTGAGAGAAGAAGAATAGAGCTGGAAAGGGAAGAAGAAGGAGAGAGAAGGAAACAGATTAAGGACCAGCAGGAGAGGGGGATGGGTGGTCATTAACAGACTAGTGAGGGAAGAGGTGTGTTTTGAGTGAGGTTTTGAATGATTGCATAGATGTGGAGTGCCTGAGTGAGTGCGGGAGTTGGTTCCAGATGGATGGGGCCTGGTAAGATCGAGAAGGTGCGCTGGCCATATGTTTTGGTGCGTGCTGGTGGTATCCTAAAAAGGCGGGTGTCTGCGGAGGATCTTAGGGAGCGAGAGAGGGAGTAGACATCAAGAAGGTCAGAAAGATAGCTAGGGGACGATAGATCAAAGTTTCTAAGGCAGAGTGTGGAGATCTTGAACTGAATCCTCTGTTGAACAGGCAGCCAGTGTAGGGTTTGAAGAAGAGGGGTGATGTGGTCGTGCTTGGAAGAGCGAAAGATGAGGCGGGCGGCATGATTCTGAACACGCTGGAGCTTTTCGATGATGTAGTTGGGAGAGCCAGAAAGAATGCTCCTTGTCCACGTGCTTCAGACACACCCCTTGCCAGTGACTGGCCTATAATGTCACGTGTTTCAGACACACCCCTCGCTAGTGACTGGCCTATAATGTCACGTTAGAAAGTTTGCCTCGATAAAAGCAAGAGCATTCACTCTTTCACAACCTATATACAAACTTGAGTTCTTTCTGAACATCATCCATTCCTATCTATTTTTAGTCATACCTTGGCCACGTCGGTGCATTCAACGTTCTCCATGATGACAAAGGCATGAATCAGCCAGTCATTCACACCATCCACAGCAGCGTCCCACGAAGTGTGTGGCGAGTACAAAGCGATGCGACGTTCCAGACACCCTGCAACGATTCTCTCCTTCCAAGAAGACTGCGTCACTCTTTTCAGCGGAGCGAAAATGGGCGGGTGGTATGACACGATCATGTTCACTCCATGGTCAACAGCCTCCTTCATTACTGCGGGCGTCAGGTCATTGGTCAGCAGCATCCTTTGCACAGTGTGAGGCAGGGAAGGTTCCAGAAGCAGGCCGACATTGTCCCAGGAACCAGCCAGAGAAGGTGAGGCCATGCTCTTTAGAACATCCGTAACTTGCTGCAGATCCATCCCAATCACTTCTGGATTTTTACGACAGTAATACCTGCGGCAGGGAATATGCACTGGGGTTATCTTCAATTGTAACATCAGGTGAGTTTTTCTGCTACAATCTAAGCCTCTGAATTCGCAAAACTTGCTCTTTGAAGCATAAAAAGTCATTTGAACTACCATTTGGGTTACCGAATGTATACCAATGAGTTTTATTTGCGTCAGAAGAAAAAATTGGCTCATAGGGAACTCGAAGGCTCCAAGTCTAAGCGGAAACCCTTTGACTGAGACAGCGCTGACACGTACTGTACATGGTCTTGGTGACGGAGAGTGCATTCTCTTTTATATTTTGACACTGGAATATCATCATGCAACGCATTATTCCCCCCCCCCTCCCCCCTAAAAAAATAAAAAGCAATATGGGATAGCCTAGTTAATCTGGAAGAATCAGAATTATAAATTATGCTCACTTTTAGAGCTCAGTAATTCCGTCAACTAATGTAAATTAAGTCATTCTTTGCGCTGATAAAAGTGACTTCTATCAGGTAGAATACAATAATGACACTGGATTGTGAACTTTGAATGTACAACTACAAACTACAATAATAAATTCCATAATTACCGTATGAGGTTATGCACCAGAGAATCTTTCCGGAGATTTGCACCGCTATTCTCGTCTCCCGTGGAAGCGAAGTAAAGTTGCTTCGATTTGAAAGAGTGTGAGGCACCTGTCGTCAACTCTGACAAGACTGTCCTGAAATATTCTTGACTAGATGATTACCCGCTTCGCCGGGTACCGGCTTCGCCGGGAAGAAGTAGAGCCGTATACCAGGCTGCGCCTGGGACCCGGCTTTGCCGGGTGTACGCCGGCCGAAGGAAAGGAGATAAACGCGCAAAACACTGGAGACCTTCTAAAAATAGTAACGTGCAGTGACCTTCTAAAAATAGTAAACGTAGTAACGGGAATATGGATTGACGCCACACGGAGGAAGGGAGATAATCGCGGCTGAAAACACTGGGGAAGATAAGGAAGAGTTACTGGTAGTGGATCCAGACAACAAAAAAAAAAAATCGGTTCAGCGCGCACAGCGCTGCGCGCTGAGAGCACGTGTTGAAATATCTCATCGATGAGGTTGTGTCCGGGGTGTAGCTGAATACGGTGTCCAAATTTCAAAAAGATCCACCGAGAACTTTGGCCGTGCATCACGAACAGACAGACAGACAGACAGACAGACAGACAGACACTAGTCGTATATATATATATACTAGAGGAATAACCGGCTTCGCCGGGGTGAATCGCGAGACAGAGACAGACAGCGTGGCGGTTCACCACAATCACCTTTGAAGGCGAAGTCCTGTCAAACGGGATTGAGAATTTTAGAGCTTATTTCTTAGCCCTATATTATCTGCTGTGGCTTCTCAAATGCCAGAACATACAGACAGACAAAAGCCGCTAGACCACATCACAAACAGAACTCTACAATACACAGGTTTTTGCCCACACACACACACAAACACACACACACAGAGAAGCCGTATATATATATGCATATCTGTATCTATAAATATATAGAGATAGGTGAGAGTGTATTTTTCGCGTGGCTATAAATTGATTCGACCTTTTCACTTTGACAGTAAGAACAACTTACGGGTGCAAGGGAAGCGTTGTGGACAGCGCAGTGGACAGCGCAGTGACATTCTAAAAATAGTAATAGTAACTTACAAACGGGAAAGCCACACGAAGGAAGGGAGATAAACGCCAAACACTGGAGAAGATAAGGAAGAGTTACTTATAATGGTGAAATGAACACAAAACCAAAATCAGTTCAGCGCTGCGCGCTGAGAGCACGTGTTGAAATATCTCATCGATGATATTGTGTCCGGGGTGTAGCTGAATACGGTGTCCAAATTTGAAAAAGATCCAGCGAGAACTTTGGCGTTGTGATGTGGTGTAGCGGCTTTGGTGTGTCGGTATGGGGGCCCGGGTAGCTGAGGTGGAACCAAAATCGGTTCAGCGCTGTGCGCTGAGAGCACGTGTTGAAATATCTCATCGATGAGGTTGTGTCCGGGGTCTCTCTGAATAAGCCCACCAAATTTGAAGCAGATCCATCGAGAACTTTGGCCGTGCATGGCGAATACACAGATACACAGACACACACACAGACACACACACAGACACAAGTCGTATATATGTTACAGTCAAATCGGGAAATCAGGTATTTCACGAGAATGCCTGAAAGTTTAGGCATTCACGGTAAATACCTGGTTTGATCAGGCAAATCCGGAAATGACTGAAATTGTTCAGGCACTATCGGTGATTGACTGAAATAGGCTGCCAGGCATTATCGGAGAATGCCTACCGCTCACAATCTGTGTTTCTGGTGAGAGTCAGAAAGCATTTCAGCACAGAAGCCTACTATAAAACTTTGAATGGCTGGGGTCGTAATTGGTTTCATGCCTCTTTTCCATCAGGAAGGTATTGCTGTCCAGCCATCAACTGCCTGTGCCGGGCCAATGCTGTCAGTGTGGAATCTATTCTGTATTCTCTCTCTCTCTCTCTCCTATCTCTTTCTCTCTCTCTCTCTCCTATCTCTTTCTCTTTCTCTCTCACCTATCTCTTTCTCTCTCTTGATTTTAAGGCATTCAATTAAAGAACATAATGATGTTATCATTTTAATGTTTAATTCTAAAAACTAAAATGTACATTAAAACAGAACTTTCTGTCAACAGTTCATTTGTTTCCACAAGTCAAGGATTGGTGACACCGACTGTTGCACTTCAGTTTTGCTTTGAAGCATTTGCACCGATTGTTCTGGCATTTCTTTGCACCCGAACAGTTGCACTTGACGTATCCTTGTCCTCCGCTTTGGGAGCCCAGGATGACGGCCGCGCGAAGACTTACGTGCTTAACACAGTTCATTTCACTCAAATACAACAGTTTTTGTGGACACAGTTGACATCTGGAAGAAAAATCACTTGAAAGGATGGGTCTCACAACAACTCCTTTTGTTTTTTGTCGCTTTGTCTTTTCTTGGCACACCTTGCATAAAGACTTGAAAATGTCAACGCTTTCTCTGTGCACATTTGCAAATTTCTGTTCAATTTCCTTTAGAACCCTATCCCTTCCACCGTGTCCTGTGGCAAGATGAGCTGTTCTGATCACGTCGAATGTGTCTTCAATTGTCATATAGTAGATTGGGGTTTCAGCAGGTGACTTTCGTTTCTTTATCAGTTTGTCCATGTGCCCACATCGAAGGATTTCATACCTGAATCAAAATCAAGAGATCACTATTTTATTATCTGTGTCTGCGCGTGTGTGCGTGTGCGTGTGCGCGTCTGTGTGTGTGTGTGTGTGTGTGTTAGAGAGAAGTGATAAAATGTCATACCTGATTCAAAATCAAGAGATCACTATTTTATTATCTGTGTCTGCGCGTGTGTGCGTGTGCGTGTGTGTGTGTGTGTGTGTGTGTGTGTGTGTGTGTGTGTGTGTGTGTGTTAGAGAGAAGTGATAAAATTTCATACCTGATTCAAAATCAAGAGATCACTATTTTATTATCTGTAACTGCGCGCGCGCGCGCGCGCGTGTGTGTGTGTGTGTGTGTGTGTGTGTGTGTGTGTGTGTGTTAGAGAGAAGTGATAAAATTTCATACCTGATTCAAAATCAAGAGATCACTATTTTATTATCTGTGTTTGCGCGTGTGCGCGTGTGTGTGTGTGTATGTGTGTGTGTGTGTGTGTTAGAGAGAAGTGTGGGACAACAGTATGGGACATGTGCGCAGAGAGAGACAGAGAGAGAAAGAGAGTCACAGAGAGAGAGATACATACATCGAGACAAACAATGACAGAGAGAAGTGACAGAGAGAGACAGAGACAGACAGAGACAGACAGAAAGACAGGTTTGAGAGAGAGGGAGGAACGAGAGAGAGAGAGAGGAGTCTACTTACTTCGAAAACAGCTTGTACTGACGTGGAGTTTTCCGACTTCCGTTTTCCATCATCTCTTCAAGTATTTGAAAATATTTGGACTTTGGCATCAAGTGTTTTCCATTTTTGGCGTACTTTTGAAAGATTAACCGATTAAATCGGTCTTCTACCAATTCTGTTTCCTCCATTGCTACCCTCAACATTGAGAGCAACGTCACAATGGAACTAGCATTATACTGAAAGTGAACTCCAATCAATCCAAACTCAGTGAAAAGGGGGGAAAAAAAAGACAATGTGCTATACGAGAAACTCGCAATAAATTCGTGCTCAAGGCCGGCTATGTAAAAACCAACTCCAATCACTCCGAACTTTACGAGAAAATCACAATAAATTCGTGCTCGTAGTCTTACACACGCGATAGTGTTACACTCGCGGTAGTGACCTGCACCCGTAAAAAAAACAAACTGCAATCACTCCGAACTCAGTGAAATGGGGAAAACGATGAATAGACAATGTGCTAGAAGAGAAATTCATGCTCAAGGCAGGCGAGGTAAAAACAGACAAGGTCTCAGAACAACCCGTTTTGCCTAACAGTCAGGCAAAACGGGAAATTTGCACAAGTAGTTTTTAGTCATTTCCTGATAGTGCCTAAAAAAATTCAGTCATTTCCGGAATTGCCTGATCAAACCAGGTATTTACCATGAATGCCTAAACTTTCAGACATTCTCGTGAAATACCTGATTTCCCGATTTGACTGTAACATATATATATACTAGAGGAATACCCGGCTTCGCCGGGGTGAATCGCGAGACAAAGACAGACAGCGTGGCGGTTCACCACAATCACCTTTGAAGGCGAAGTCCTGTCAAACGGGATTGAGAATTTTAGAGCTTATTTCTTAGCCCTATATTATCTGCTGTGGCTTCTCAAATGCCAGAACATACAGACAGACAAAAGCCGCTAGACCACATCACAAACAGAACTCTACAATACACAGGTTTTTGCCCACACACACACACACAAACACACACACACACACAGAGAAGCCGTATATATATATGCATATCTGTATCTATAAATATATAGAGATAGGTGAGAGTGTATTTTTCGCGTGGCTATAAATTGATTCGACCTTTTCACTTTGACAGTAAGAACAACTTACGGGTGCAAGGGAAGCGTTGTGGACAGCGCAGTGGACAGCGCAGTGACATTCTAAAAATAGTAATAGTAACTTACAAACGGGAAAGCCACACGAAGGAAGGGAGATAAACGCCAAACACTGGAGAAGATAAGGAAGAGTTACTTATAATGGTGAAATGAACACAAAAACCAAAATCAGTTCAGCGCTGCGCGCTGAGAGCACGTGTTGAAATATCTCATCGATGATATTGTGTCCGGGGTGTAGCTGAATACGGTGTCCAAATTTGAAAAAGATCCAGCGAGAACTTTGGCGTTGTGATGTGGTGTAGCGGCTTTGGTGTGTCGGTATGGGGGCCCGGGTAGCTGAGGTGGAACCAAAATCGGTTCAGCGCTGCGCGCTGAGAGCACGTGTTGAAATATCTCATCGATGAGGTTGTGTCCGGGGTCTCTCTGAATAAGCCCACCAAATTTGAAGCAGATCCATCGAGAACTTTGGCCGTGCATGGCGAATACACAGATACACAGATACACAGACACACACAGACACACACACACAGACAGACAGACACTAGTCGTATATGTATATATATAGATGTTTTGATATCAAACAGGCGCTACGAACGCCGGCACGACTTCGAGCTAACTGAAGCATACTGAATTCTTCAAACTGAAATGTTCTTAAAATGTTGTCCGTGGCTGGAGAACCGTCGACGGCGAGTCCATCACAGAGCCCCAAGGCTCGAGAACCGACCAGTGTTTTACGAGGCCTCCACCAAAGTGCACACTGACACACACACACACACACATACATATGGAACACACACACACACACACACACCCTCTCTCTCTCTCTGGCCCCACACGCTCCCGTTCCCGGTGTAGTATCCCGTTTAGTCCCCCCTCTGAAAAGGGCCTCCGGGGGACTTTTCAGAGCTAAAAAGGGTCCCCGGGGGACTTTTTAGAGCTATACAGGGCCTCCGGGGGGCTTTTTCAGCTCTAAAAAGGCCCGCCTTTACCGATCAAACCTTAGCCCCGTGGTCATGCATATTACGATTCTCGGCCTCGTTGATCTTGTATACACGAGTCCGCACTGAACAAAAAAACACTGCCCTTCGATAGTACTAATGGTGGCGACCTTGGGTACCGTAATTACATTCATGGGGCCAAATTTGTCCAACCAATTTTTGTATTTAACTTAAAAATGTGATTCCCGTGACAAGCCCGTCTAGCAGACGACAGTTCGAACAGTCTTGAACAGCACGGTTGCAAGCAGATTCAGCTATCAATCGAAGCAATACACTTAAAGCCAAAGCAAATAACCAAATGAGAAAACCTAACGTTTGATTTGACTTCATGGTGAGTCTTCTGATAATTTTTTGGGCGTTGGAATGGATCTCAACGGCCGGGTTCCCAGCTACGCCTTCGACGATCGATGTCAGTTTCAGATTGAGTTTTCGAACTACCAGGTGACTGGGTTGTGTTTTGATTGCGCGCTCTCTCTCTCTCTCTCTCTCTCTCTCTCTCTCTCTCTCACGGTTTTGTGTAGATGGCTGTCTGTGTAAAAATTAGGGAGTATCGTCCCTTGATCCCACTCGCGATACTCGTTGAACATGCCTTTGACCATGCAGTCGCTTCAGCCAGCGAAATATCTCGACTCCGCTCTTTAACTCCATGCAGAATGTGCGTATCGTATGAAGTATTCTTTATTTTCTCAATATTGACAGATGTAGGCCTGTACCTATACGTAATAATTTACTTTGACACCACAAAATATTTCAGTCGTATGTTGAAAAAAGTAGTCCATCTGTAAACTCTGAATATGCAGATGACCTCTATAGATTATTCAATTGTACTCTGAAATCAAAGACAATGACCAATGACAGTTGAGATCGAAATTCGGTTGTGATGGGATATCCATATGGTTGTGATGGAATATTCAGAATAATCACGTACCTCCTCAGCTAACAGAGACAAAGAAGCAGGTCATGGGATAAATTCGGCTACACAGAGTAAATAGTGAGCCCATACATTCCTTCGGGTGACTCGTCAAGTCTGTCACCCTCGCAAAACAACGATTCAGTTCAGGTAACTACCCTTCACTGGGATCATAGTGAGACATGGGCATGAACATAAATTTTCCCCTCTTCCTTGTCGACATTGTCGGGGCCAGGATCTTCTTCAACTTGAGCTCAGTGGTGGAAATATTGCTGGGTGTGTCAACAATGTGGACCCTGTCACCTTGTCCTTGTGACAGCAACAGAGGCTGTGGGTGACTGTCACTGTCTCTCAGCTCATCCAGGAATGACCCCCAGGCGGGTGATGTCAGGGTACAAGCCTCCCCCGGTTCTCGCTTGATTGCTTTTCATTCAAGGGACGTAACCACTCGGTTCACATGCAAGAAACTGACATGCTTTTCGTCCTTAAATAATTTCACTCGGCATTAATTTTACCAGGAAACAACATTTCAGTCTCGAGTATAAATCGAGGGGGTAATATGACGGCAGGGCTAAGATGACGGCGTCACACCGGCAAAGTTTTTTCACTGACAGCCGCTGGCCGGTATAAAAGGAAAAGTTGTCCACTTCTTGGCCTGGTGCCTTTCCTCCCCCGTACGGTATCGAATACTATTCTCTAGTCCCTACTGAATAGGCAAAGTACATTTCGGACATGAAGCACTATCTATTGATTGATTTGGGAAAAAGAGTCCTACGGACTTTCATTCCCGGAAACGGGAGCCTGTAGGGCCAGAGAGAGAGAGAGAGAGAGAGAGAGAGAGAGAGAGAGAGAGAGAGAGAGAGAGAGAGAGAGAGAGTGTGTGTGTGTGTGTGTGTGGCAGTGTGCACTTTCAAGTGGAGGCTCCGTAAAACACTCGTCGGTTCTCGAGCCTTGGGTGAAATCTATTAAATTTCACCACCAATTTTCTTCACATGCAAAAAACTGACATGCTTTTCGTCCTGAACTAATTTCATTTCTTTAATTTTACCAGGAAACAACATTTCAGTCTTGAGTATATATCGAGGGGGTAATATGACCACGGGGCCAAGATGACATCGTTACATCGGGACGACATAACTACACGTACAGGTACACGTCTTGGCGACACGTCGTTGATCTGGAACCTTGGGAATTGTCATGAACACCCTCAGCTTGATTATTGTTCTTTCTTTTTATCATACTAATCGCCAAGCCTGGTTCTAAACCATGCCATAAACTTGAGGGAAGCTAATGACGATGATGATGACCACTCTTGAAACCACCCTCTTCATGATCATCATCATGTTGTTCTGCTTCCAAACTAATCGATGAGCCTGATCCCGAACATTACCCTATCCTCCGAAAGCGGCGTAGGGCTGCCTATATGAATGGCGGGGGTAAAAACTGTCATACACGTAAAAATCCACTCGTGCGAAAACACGAGTGTACGAGGGAGTGTCATCCCATGAACGCAGAAGAAGAAGAAGACCATTACCCTACAGAGGGCTATCGGTTATGACTATGCCCGTCCTCATGATCATGATCATCCTCGTCATCATCATCATCACCATGGTGCTCGTGGTTGTGCCCGTGTGCCAGTCTTAGCAGTGCCATGCCCGCGAAACCCACCACCATCACTCCTACTTTCAGCACCTCCACCCAGGCGCGCGCGTCTAGCTCGTACAGGGAACCGAAGTGCGGGGCCAAAATCTCGAAGAACGTCACGTAGAGGAACGTCCCTGTCGCCAAGGCCTGCAAGATGCTCGACACCAGCAGCTGCGCATGCGCGTGCATCTGACCGGAAGTGACGCCCATGCCAATGGCGACCCCTATGGGCGAGACGAAGGAGAAGAGGAGCATGAAGAGCTGGGGACGCCTGGAGGTGAGCGGGCAAGAGGCGGCCATCTTCAGACCAAGGCTGAAGGCGACGAGGGCTTTGTGGATGCACACCGGTAAAAGAATCTGTAAGCAGATGAAGTGCCTAGAAAATGAAGAAGCGACTTCAAAATGAAGAAGTGGCTGAAAACTGAAGAAGTTGCTGGAAAATAAAGAAAACCCGCTTTCTGGAATTTACTGCTTGCTTGGATGTACCGACTACTGGCATTTAGCACTTACTGGTATTCACCGCTTACTGGTCTTTACATCTTACTGGCATTTGCAACTTACTGGCATTTACCGCGCAATAACATACGTCATTTCCTGGCATTTACCACTGACGGGTATGTGCATCTTACTGGCATTTACTGCCTACTGGCATTTACTGGTTACTAGTATTCATCGCTTACTGGCATGTACTGCTTACTGGCATTTACGGGTTACAAGTATTCATCGCTTACTGGCACGTACTGCCTACTGGCATTTACTGGTTACTAGTATTCATCGCTTACTGGCATGTAGCCTCCTGCCTACTGGCATTTACTGGTTACTAGTATTCATCGCTTAATTACTGGCATGTACTGCTTACCAGTATTCATCACTTACTGCATTTTCTGCTTGCTGGCATTTACTGGTTTATAGTAGTCACCTCTTACTGGCATTTAATTACTGCTTACCAGTATTCACTGCTTACTGCATTTACTTCTTGACAGTATTCACCGCTTACTGGCATTTACTTCTTACCAGTATTCACCGCTTACTGGCATTTACTTCTTATCACTATTCACCGCTTACTGCATTTACTTCTTATCAGTATTCACCACTTACTGGCATTTACTTCTTATTTTTCATTTTTCATTTTTCATTTTCATTACTTTATTGTCCAATCGCTGGGAAATTCGGGTCGCTTCCTCCCAGTGGAAAGCTAGCAGCAACGGAGTCGCGCTACCCAGGTGTCTGCGTGTTTAGGTGTTTTTAGCCACCTGCACTTATGGCAGAATGACCAAGGTCTTTTACGTGCCATTGTGATGACACGGGGGTGGGACATGGCTTCCGTCTCTGGGTCTGCACATAAAGTTGACCCGTGTCCGTCCCGGCCCGAATTCGATCCTGCGACCTTCCGATCACAAGTCCAGTGCTCTACCAACTGAGCTATCAGTAGTCACCTCTTACTGGCATTTACTGCTTACCAGTATTCACCGCTTACTGGCATTTACTGCTTACCAGTATTCACCACTTACTGGCATTTACTTCTTACCAGTATTCACCGCCTACTGGCATTTACTTATCAGTATTCACCGCTTACTGGCATTAACTGCTGACCAGTATTCACCGCTTACTGGCATTTACTTCTTACCACTATTCACCGCCTACTGGCATTTACTTACCAGTACTCACCGCCTACTGACATTTGCTTCTTACCAGTATTCACCGCTTACTGGCATTTACTTCTTACCAGTATTCACTGCTTACTGGCATTTACTTCTTACCAGTATTCACCGCTTACTGGCATTTACTTACCAGTATTCACCACTTACTGGCATTTACTTACCACTATTCACCGCCTACTGGCATTTACTTCTTACAACTATTCACCGCTTACTGGCATTTACTTCTTACCACTATTCACCACTTACTGGCATTTACTTCTCACCAGTATCAACCTCTTCTTGGTATTTATCTCTTTTACTCCTAGATTTTGACATCCGTGGGTTAATAACTCACACACAGACACACGCACGCACGTGCACGCACGCACGCACGCACGCACGCACGCACGCACGCACACACACACACACACACACACACACACACACACCTCTTCGTGGCATTTATCTCTTACTTACCTCCCAGATGTTGAAATCCGTGGATTGAAGTCCTACGGCCAGTCCGTCAAACACGGTGTGAAAAGACAAAGCTACCAGGAGCAGCAGAGCTCGCGCAACTGGCATCTGCAAACACGGAAAATGTATAAGTGAGGTAGGAGGATTAAGTTTCAGGCGTATGGCATTGTAATAAGCTGGGATGTGAGGTGAAGGAGGAGGTGTGTGTGTGTGTGTGTGTGTGTGTGTTAAGAGAGAGAGAGAGAGAGAGAGAGAGAGAGAGAGAGAGAGAGAGAGAGAGAGAGAGAGAGGACCAAAGCAAACACACACACACACACACACACACACACACACACACACCTCCCTTTCACCCCACCCTTCCCCGCTCTCAAGCACTGACAGACAGGCATACTGACATACTAACAGACGAAGACAGACCATGCACCTACCTGAGTGACACAAGCAGTCGCATCCGATATCGATTCCCTGAGATTCACACCCACAGTGCAGTTCGTTCCAGCTTCACCATTTGCCACAATTGTAGGACTTCTGGCGTACTGCAATATTTCAGTGGTACCTTTTACTTTAAATGCTCCAAATCGAAATTAAGATGCTTGACGAGCACGCTGGGTATGTCTTTGCCATGAAGCTGTTCACGTTAAAATCGGTTGCAATGGTCATTGCTTCTTCTTTTCATGGGCTTGCCCCCTCTAACCCTTTTCTTACACCGACGACTGTCACTGCTGGGATGAGAGGCTGCTTTTGCCCAGTGATGTCGAATGGTTATTCTAAAACAACAGAGAGAGAGAGAGAGAGAGAGAGAGAGAGAGAGAGAGAGAGAGAGAGAGAGAGAGAGAGAGAGAGAGAGAGAGTTTTGACTCTGGGTGGTTTATTGTACTTGTGAGCATTGGCCCATAAACAAGCCAGGGAAGAGGGGATGTGGGTTAGGGGAAACTATTAAAAATACCTTCACTTAAACATAAACACGTCTTACGCATTTACCATCACAGGGTATCCCATACTCATTTACAATTACAACAGTACACTGAAGTCAGCGCGGCTTCAGCATGCAATTGTCGACGTTGTTATAGCGTGGAAAATGAATTTGGAAATGAGGCGACAGAGAGAGAGAGAGAGAGAGAGAGAGAGAGAGAGAGAGAGAGAGAGAGGGGGGGGGGAGTGTGTGTCCGACCGACTGACTGACCGACAAACAGACAGCCAGACAAACAAATTACCCACCGGTGGAACTTTTACATGGTTGAGTCGAGTGGTCGAACTTTGTTCAGTTCCGTAGTTGATTAGCACACCACCTGTCGGTACAGTTTTCGCATTCCTGTTTCGATTTCTGTTCTCGGTGGTGATCGCTCGTCCACCGTTCTCCCTCCCTTTGTCTTGTTTTCCGTCCGTCGTCTGATTTTGATTGACGTTTTCTTTTAATGCGTTCCAATTCTTGTTCTCAGGCGTCATTCCTAATATGGCGTTCGAATCCGTCATTTGAACCTGGCCGAGGTCATCAATCGATAGGTCTCGCTGGGTGCTCGAGGTTCCCGGCCTGTTTTCTTGCGGCTTGCTGCTCTCCATCCACTGTTCTCGCTTGCTGATCTCAGTCGCATTACCTCCAACGCTGCTTCTTTTCCTCGTCTTATCCGCTTCGCTTCTCTCCCCCTTCTGTTTGCGACCCAGCTTCTCTCCAGCAGCACCCTTCTGCGTCTCCTGGCCGGCCTGTTGCCCACAGGCCACCGCATGCTTCGGCTTGACCGCTTTCCGCGAGATGACGATGATGCCAATCTTTTCCACGAAGGCCACCAGGAACAGCCCGACCGCGGTCAGGGCCTCGAAGACAGGGTATTCGCTTTCAACGCCGACACTCTCCTTGTAGTTCTCGTACTCCTCCCTGCCCTCAGCCAGAAGATGGAGAAGCGAGGTGCCCAGGAAGACGCCTCCAGAGAAGGAGTTGAGGAGTTCGTAGACAAGCTTCCTGCGAGGTGACCCCGTGGCGGTGAGCGTGCCTCGCTTGTAGAGCCAGATGGGCACGTAGGCCGCCAGGAAGGTCACCAGGAAGAGCAGCAGCGTGGCCAGGCCTTTCGACACCAGGACTGCCATCTAGCGGGGCCTCAACCTGTTGGGGAAACGACTGGATATTGTTGGGAAGAACAGGCGGAAGGGAAAAGAAGAAGATGACGGAGAAGAAGAAGGAGGTGGAAGATGAAGAGGAGGGGGGAGAGTACGAAGAAGAGGAGGAAGAGTTGGAGGAGGACTACGACGAAGAAGAAGGAGGAGGAGGAAGACAAAGACGAAGGAGAAAGAAGGAGGAGGAGAGAGAGAGCAAAGAAAAATTATAGGACCGAAGAAGTGGGGGGGGGGGGGGGGGGGGGAGGAGGAGGAAAAAGAAAAAGAAAAACAGAGGAAGAGGTAGAAGGAGAAAAGCATTACGACGATGATCACCACCACCAAACGCAACAATCACCTACGCACCACCACCACCACCAACAACAAAAAACCACCAACAACAGTGTGAACTTTCAGCATTAACAGCACAAAATGACCACAAGGGTAACCAGAAACAGAAACAGAAACAATTTTGATGGAAGGAAGGTAAGGAGGAACGAATAAAACGAATAATGTACCTGCAGCTTATATGTGGACTTGCACATGGAGGAGACCGTTGAAGATCAAACACGATGACCATTCAGAAAAAAAGAAGGCCGTAGTCTTCATTGTTTTTCAATGACAATGTTCATGTTTTAGTTAAAAAATGTTATGATAGCGGAACAACACATCCTCCGTCACTTCATCGTTTTGAGCACAGTTTTTGTCCAAGGATTTAAATATTACACGATTTGTTTTGTGTTCTGTCTCTGTATTCAAGTAATGGAACCAGAAATACACCATGGATTCTATCCTATCACTGACACAGACAGTGACGCAAGTTTGAGGACACAAAAGACAAAAAGACGTGTAATGACCACAGGCACTCGTCACGGGGTGGGCGGGGTGTCTTGGATGTCACTTGTGATGGACGGTCGTCTTTTCTTATGGTTTATAGCACAGGAGCTTGTATCCAACCACCGGTCGATAATTATTTACTCCTGCATGCTTATTATTTACTGCTGCATGCTTACCCTTACTAACTTCGAGGTCGTCATCGTGGATTGACGCCCGACCAAAGCTAATTGAAGCCCGACGGAGCGAAGCGACGGAGGACTTCAATTAGACTTTGGGAGGGCGTCAATCCACGATGGAGACCGAGAAGTTTCAAATGGAAGCATGTTAATGTTATTGTAATTCAATCTGACGACGATCTCTTTCCTGCTTTCATGCGATGGTAAACAGACAGAATTGGCTCTGTTCTGTTCACACACTGCTTTCAGTCCACCTACTGTATTCCTATCTTATCACTCTGCTCCTGTTTTGTTTTCTTTCACATACATTTTCCCTTCTTTTTTGACGGGTTTCTGGACAGCAAACTCTAAAACAAATTCTTTTCATCACAAAAGCGATCTTTGGAATTGACTGACGTAGTCCGGAAGAATTCAAGCATCAACTTACGTCACGTATTCGACGTCATCACTTCGCATACCTTATGGTCTCGGTATTTCGTTGGCCTTCATATTTCCTACTTGTAAAATGACCCTCAAAGCTAACCGAGACTAGTTGAGGTTGTATTAATGCGCCTCGCCAGCAGGTTGTTAATGGCTTTTTTAGCGAGTGGTTATCGACAATTGTAATTCAATCAAGTTTGCGTTTTAATGAAACAGATCCTGTGATTGGTCAGAATGCCCCAACTCATTAAAAATTACCGGTCATTAATTGTCGAAAACCACTCGCTAAAAAATCCATTAAAGGACAAGTCCAAGGTTTTGAAGTATCTCCAAAAGCTTGAATATCGAATGCCAAATGTTATAAACATCTCAGGAAAAATATTTTAAAAATTATTAAAAATTTTGTTGTTGTAATTGAACATTTATTATTGGTGGGCTAACCAAGACAAGCCGCCTGGGGTCATGTTGTGGTCACGTGATTTTTGGTTCACTGTGACGTCGGTTCACTGTGACGTCACAGTGTTTGTTTTGGTTCAACCACAGGCGGAAGGTATCGTCCACTGGACTACTACTATCACAGAAAGACTACAAGGTACGTCACTCACCTTCGAGTCTTCTGTGTTCTTGGAGTCGCTTCCTGGGGAAAAATATTGTTCAAGACGGTTTGCCTCTTCCTACAGTCTGTGTAAGGTCAAATAAATACAGTTGAATGATTGTTTGAACTGTATGTACCTTTAATTTTCAGCTTCCGTCCCTTGCAGGTTGTTTTTAACCATCCTTTGGACGAATCTTCGTTTGCGAGCCGCCAACTTCCACCGGACGTCAAACTCATGCATCCGCACCGAATATGCATACCAGCGCTCATTGGTTAATAACAGGATAATAAACTAAAACCGAAAGTGAAAACTCCCGTGGGTAGCTTCCCTTTGCTACCCAATATTTACATATGTTTTAGACCAATGAGCGCTGGTATGCAAATTCGGTGCGGATAAAAATTATTATTAATGGTTGCTTTAAACAGCACCTTTGGGCAGTTATTATGCACTGAAGTTGTAAAAGCATGTTTTGGGGGTTTTAGGATATAGCGTCTTGGAACGCCAATCATCTTGGAAATACGAATGTTCATATAATTGTTTTTACTGTTTTGGATAGATAAAAAGTTGAACTCTTGGTGCAAACTGTTTTTTGGCCCCTGTTTGACTATTTATTATTTTGGAATATTGTGTGTGAGGGGGAAACTGCAATCCTCAATATCATGAAACGTGCCGAGAGAATGATAGAAAAAGACGAAAAAGTAAAAATTAGGGTAACGTTACAAAAAGGGCAATAACTCTGGAATGAAACATTATTTTGACCTAAAACCATACAAGTAATAACGGCAGATGATTGAACTTACTATTTCCCGGCAAAAGTTTGTTTTTAAAAATTTGGCCATTTTAAGTCATTTTGGGGGTATCTCCAAAAAAGGGTCATAACTCCGTGAAAAATAAATTTGAAGGTCTGAAATTCTCACATCACGTTCTAAATATAACAGTCTGTCAAATAAAATCCAAAACTCAAAATCGATAAATTTGTCAACAAGGTCCCTTTTCGCAGAAATGGCCACATATTAGGAATGACGCCAGAGAACAAGAATTGGAACGCATTAAAAGAAAACGTCAATCTAAATCAGACGACGGACGGAAAACAAGACAAAGGGAGGGAGAACGGTGGACGAGCGATCACCACCGAGAACAGAAATCGAAACAGGTGCTATTCAACTCCGGAACTGGACAAAGTTCGACCACTCGACTCAACCATGTGAAAGTTCCACCGGTGGGTAATTTGTTTGTCTGGCTGTCTGTTTGTCGGTCAGTCAGTCGGTCGGACACACACACTCTCTCTCTCTCTCTCTCTCTCTCTCTCTCTCTCTCTCTCTCCTCTCTCTCTCTCTCTCTCTCGCTCTCGCTCTCGCTCTCTCTCTCTCTCTCTCTCTCTCATTTATAAATTCATTTTCCACGCTATAACAACGTCGACAATTGCATGCTGAAGCCGCGCTGACTTCAGTGTACTGTTGTAATTGTAAATGAGTATGGGATACCCTGTGATGGTAAATGCGAAAGACGTGTATATGTTTAAGTGAAGGTATTTTTAATAGTTTCCCCTAACCCACATCCCCTCTTCCCTGGCTTGTTTATGGGCCAATGCTCACAAGTACAATAAACCACCCAAAGCCAAAGCTTCATGGGAAAGACATACCCAGCGTACTCGTCAAGCATCTTAAAGGCACAGTAAGCCTCCCGTAAACCATCACAGAGCTCCCCGAGCGTCTAAATACAGTACAAGCATACTTCCATTTGAACGCTCACCGAACGGGAACATCCTGGCTGCTTTCTGTCGAGCGTGAGACATTTTCAAAGAATTTATTTTCGTAGACTTGTTCCGTTAACAACAACGGCGCCTCGTTTTTGCGCTAGACCTAACTTTTAAAATCTAAATAATAAATTGACAGCTTGTTACACAAACATTCTTTAATCATAAAAGAATTCGTTTTTCATCAAGACAAGATCAGAACAATTCGAAGTTGTGAAAGTTTAAAAAAAGAAAAGCCCGGAAGCAGGGTCACGCAAGGGTCGTAGCAGACGACGGCCGGTTTATCAGTGCAAATCGCCGTTCCTCTCAACAGTCAAAAGCCATCGCTAGAGTTCTTGTGAACCACAGCCGTTGTTTCGTGCATAAAAAAAACGTGCTATTGTAGATAAGCTCACGTCGAGTCGCATTCAAATGACTAACTATGACGACTGCATTGTGAAAAGGGAAAACTGGATCACACGGGTTCACGATGGCTCAGGGGTAAGATAAACCACGCAAAAATAAATTCTTTGAAAATTGTTCGCTCTTTACGGAGGGCACCTAGGATGTTCTCAATTGGTGAGTGTTTAAATGAAATGGTGTTTGTACTGTGTGTAAAAGCCTGACCGTATCTGTGATGGTTTACGGGAGGCTTACTCTGCCTTTAATTTCAATATGGAGCATTTAAACTAAAGGGTACCACTGAAATATTGCAGTACGCCAGAAGTCCTACAATTGTGGCAAATGGAGAAGCTGGAACGAATTGCACTGTGAGTGTGAATCTCAGGGAATCGATATCGGATGCGACTGCTCTGTGTGTCACTCAGGTAGGTGCATGGTCTGTCTTCGTCTGTTAGTATGTCAGTGTCAGTATGCCTGTCCGTGCTTGTGTGCGGGGAAGGGTGGGGTGAAAGGGAGGTCTGTGTGTGTGTGTGTGTGTGTTTGCTTTGGTACTGATATACTCTCTCTCTCTCTCTCTGTCTCTCTCTCTCTCTCTCTCTCTTAACCCACACACACCTCCTCCTTCACCTCACATCCCAGCTTATTACAGTGCCATACGCCTGAAACTTAATCCTCCTACCTCACTTATACATTTTCCGTGTTTGCAGATGCCAGTTGCGCGAGCTCTGCTGCTCCTGGTAGCTTTGTCTTTTCACACCGTGTTTGACGGACTGGCCGTAGGACTTCAATCCACGGATTTCAACATCTGGAAGGTAAGTAAGAGATAAATGCCAGGAAGAGGTGTGTGTGTGTGTGTGTGTGTGTGTGTGTGTGTGTGTGTGTGTGTGTGTGCGTGCACGCACGTGCGTGCGTGTGTGTGTGTGTGTTAACCCACGGATGTCAAAATCTAGGAGGTAAGTAAGAGATAAATGCCAAGAAGAGGTTGATACTGGTGAGAAGTAAATGCCAGTAAGTGGTGAATAGTGATAAGAAGTAAATGCCAGTAAGTGGTGAATAGTTGAAAGAAGTAAATGTCAGTAGACGGTGAATAGTGGTAAGTAAATGCCAGTAAGTGGTGAATACTGGTAAGAAGTAAATGCCAGAAAGCGGTGAATGCTGGTAAGAAGTAAATGCCAGTAAGCGGTGAATACTGGTTAGACTTAGAAGCAAATGTCAGTAGGCGGTGAGTACTGGTAAGTAAATGCCAGTAGGCGGTGAATAGTAGTAAGAAGTAAATGCCAGTAAGCGGTGAATACTGGTCAGCAGTTAATGCCAGTAAGCGGTGAATACTGGTAAGAAGTAAATACCAGTGAGTGGTGAATACTGGTAAGCAGTAAATGCCAGTAAGCGGTGAATGCTGGTAAGAAGTAAATGCCAGTAAGTGGTGAATACTGGTAAGAAGTAAATGCCAGTAAGCGGTGAATACTGGAAAGCAGTAAATGCCAGTAAGAGGTGACTACTGATAAGAAGTAAATGCCAGCAAGTGGTGAATACTGATAAGATTAAGAAGTAAATGCCAGTAAGCGGTGAATACTGTTAAGAAGTCCCCCGGAGGCCCTTTTAAACGGGATACTACACCGGAAACGGGAGCCTGTGGGGCCAGAGAGGACGGCCCCAAAGGGTTTAAAATCGTGATCGTGATTGGCGTTTTTTGACCTTTCTGTGACCGTGATTGCCGAAATTTCCATTTCTGTGATCGTGATGGGACTTTGCCCGTGATCCGCGATGACAAAAAAAATCAAGTCTCGTGATCGTGATCGTCATTTGTTTTCGTGATCGTCATTTGTTTTCGTGATCGTGATGGGCATTATTGCAAAGCATTTTATTTTCAACGTACATTTTTCACAGCTGTATCACTCTATGATCCTCTATTCGTCAAGGAGCCAATCCCGATTGAAGGGAAGCAACAACACATTCAGAAATATGATTTTGACAGCGATTGCTTCCCTTTAAGAGAACCAATCACACACAAAAAGAGATCCAATCAGAAGGCAAATTGCAAAAGTCTGCCAAACTTCATCCAATGGAAGGGCTTCGTGCAAAAGTTTTGAGTGCATTCACTATTCGAATTCGAAGATCAAAAATGGCGTGCAGCGGTACTGTCATCGAACTTCTGTTATATTTTGTGGATTCAAGCCAGACCAAAGCAGGCGGCGAGAATGCCTTCCTTGGTGGAAAGGTCAGGCTACGGGTCGGTCTTTCCGAAGACGAAATATCAAGGTATGTTGATCTATGTTGCTCTATGACTGTTCTGAATGTAGGCAAAGATCTTGAAATTTGTTCAAGATCTTTGAGTTTGAGTGAGATCATTGACATTGTCGACATTGCCACGTCCGGCTGTCACTCGCTCAGTGTGACCTCGACTGGCTCAGTCGAGATCGAGTTTGCGTGTAGCCAAAACCGAAACTCGGAAATGTGTTTTTCATCCCAGCAACGTGGACACGCTTGGCATAGATTCTAATTGTCGCTTCTTTGCATTGAGCTTGGATTAATTTTAGCGCCTGTAAACTTTAATATCAACAATGGGTTAAATTCAGAAACAATGGCGGGGAGACGTACCAGTTTGGGTCACTTGATCCTCATGTCAAATCAAAGTCATGGAGTTCGTTGGGGATTTTGTCAGGCATGTTACTTTTCCGGTAATTGCCGGAAATCCGATAAAGCCGTTTTCAAAATCCGGTAAAGTCAAATTTATTCCGGTGAAGTTGAACAATTTCCGCAAAAACGATCCGTGTGAATATCGCGCAACGCGACCGGGCGCCGGTCTCAATGAAGCCAGCGCACAGTAGTGTTGTTTTCACCAGTTTGGAGGTGTGTTGAATGGTGGTGGGGGGAGGCTAAAATGGGATTTTTAACAAGATCACAACACAATTACAGCCCTGAAAATGATGCCCAGAATGCACCAGATTGCACAGATTTTAACCGTTTTTTGAAAAAAATTCCGGGGGGCCCCCCTAGTTGGCTCGCCTGCTTTGCAGGCTCAGGCTTGTGGCTTCGCCACTGGCACTGCGCGCTTCTTTCAGGTAAAACCATTTTTGGCCTGTAGCACTGATTCCTGTTTGTTTTTCAAGGCCATGAAACCAGGCGATGGTGTACCTCAAATTGTATGGCAAAGTTGAAAATAAAGAACCCATCACACATACATGTACTTTTAATTTCAATCCACCCAATAGTTTTTGAGAAAAAGGGTTTACAAGACTGATTTAGCTCTGAAAATGTGAAATTGTGCAAGTATATATTCATGTGTGTGAGTGAGGGTGTGGGAGTTGAATGTGTATGAGTGGAGAGAGAGAGAGAAAGAGAGAGAGAGAGAGTGGAGAGAGAGAGAGAGAGAGAGAGAGAGAGAGAGAGAGAGAGAGAGAGAGAGAGAGAAAACAATGAAAACAACATTCTTGTTACTGATTACAAATCATATGTATTTCTAGGCCTATGTGTGTATGAAAGAGAATTAAAAAAATAATAATAAAAAGTGCAACAGTTCTCACTTTGTGGTGAATAAACAATAGATCCAGAGGAACGAATGACTGTGTGGTTGTGTTTACTTTGACACGTGCTTTCTGTACATGCACTGACTTTTACCGTGACCGTGATTTGCACTGGTGTTCGTGATCGTGAAAACAAAAATCAAGGTAGGCCTATTTCCCTTCCCGTGATCGTGATGATACTCCCCCTTTGGGGCCCTCAGAGAGAGAGAGAGTGTGTGTGTGTGTGTGTGTGTGTGTGTGTGTCAGTGTGCACTTTGGTGGAGGCTCCGTAAAACACTCGTCGGTTCTCGAGCCTTGGGGCTCTGTGATCGACTCGTCGGTTCTCCAGCAACGGACAACATTTTAAGAACATTTCAGTTTGAAGAATTCAGTATGCTTCAGTTAGCTCGAAGTCGTGCCGGCGTTCGTAGCACCTGTTTGGTATCAAAACATCAAGAATATTTCAGGACAGTCTTGTCAGAGTTGACGACAGGTGCCTCACACTCTTTCAAATCGAAGCAACTTTACTTCGCTTCCACAGGAGACGAGAATAGCGGTGCAAATCTCCGGAAAGATTCTCTGGTGCATAACCTCATACGGTAGGCCTAATAATTATGGAATTTAGTTTGTAGTTGTACATTCAAAGTTCACAATCCAGTGTCATTATTGTATTCTACCTGATAGAAGTAACTTTTATCAGCGCAAAGAATGACTTAATTTACATTAGTTGACGGAATTACTGAGCTCTAAAAGTGAGCATAATTTATCAGGGTTCCACACAGGCTCTGAGGTCAAGGGTATTCATACCCTTTCACCAAAAAAGTAAAGGGTTTTCATACCCT
Organism: Littorina saxatilis; assembly: GCF_037325665.1. NCBI lineage: Eukaryota > Metazoa > Mollusca > Gastropoda > Littorinimorpha > Littorinidae > Littorina > Littorina saxatilis. The sequence continues at coordinate 19,097,869 of NC_090253.1, read as the reverse complement.
TTCCTGATTGATCAAAGGGTATGGCATGTTGTCGGCGACTCGGTGTATTGCTTTGCTGTTTTACCAGGTTCTTGCATGTGCATGATGTCAATGTGTGCAAATTGCATTGTCAATTTGAGAGTGCTTTGAATAAAGGAAATAATTTATGACCATTGTGAAATGTCATATAATATATATATACTAGATGAATACCCGCTTCGCCGGGTACGGCTGCGCCGGGAAGAAGTCGAGCCGAATACCCGGCTGCGCCGAATACGCGGCTGCGCCGGGAAGCCGACGCACCGCACGGAGGAAGGGAGACAAACGCGGCTGAAAACACTGGAGAAGATAAGAAAGAGTTACTGGGAATGGATCCAGAGAAAAACCAAAATCGGTTCAGCGCTGCGCGCAGAGAGCACGTGTTGAAATATCTCATCGATGAGGTTGTGTCCAGGGTGTAGCTAAATACGGTCTCCAAATTTGAAAAAGATCCACCGAGAACTTTGGCTTGGCATCGCGGACACACACAGACAGACATAAGTCGTATATATATATAGATCTGTGTAAATTCTTGCTTGTAGCATTACAATAAGTGAATAACACTTACACATTTATAGCAATTACCGGGGTATCAAAACACTAGTCAGAGGCTGAGAGCTTTCACAAAATGAACAAGTAAACTGGCTTGAAATTCTGAACAGTAAACTTTTATTTATAACCCAGAACCTAGCCACCAACTGACAATTATGAGTTCAACAGTGCAGTGCCACACAGTTTTTTTCCCCACAAATTCAGGGTAATGCTATGAAAAGTCAGTTCAGTTCCACAACAACAAGAAAATTGTTATGAGTATCAATAAGTTTGAAATTATTTGCCTGTTCAGTTGTTGGTTACAAATTAACAACACACCTATTAAGTGCCTGTTGAAATTCACATCTGCAACACACTTGTGACTGTGTCTCTCCACAACAACAGTTCAATCTAAGTTCCAACACACTAAAGCGTGGCATCATTGAAAGGGCGTTGCAACTGTATGGCTCTAATATTACTCTGTAACTCAGTCTTTGGGTGAAGTCTTGGTGTTTTGCTTTGCAAGTCACAGCCACTGTCAACAGATTTCCTTTCCTCATGGCTCCGTGCCAATGCCCTTCCAGTGATGTCACGCTTTAGGTCAGTGCCTAAGTGTTTAATCATCATTTTGTTGGCCAGTCTCTCCACTGAGAGTCGGTTCCTTAGCTTTGACTTCCCCCGGTTCTGTTGACTAAAGCCTCTCTCACAGGGTACAGAAGTGATTGGAATGGTCAAGAGAATTTCACCAAGCATGCTAAAATAAGTAAAATCAGGTATCGCAAACGTCAAAGTTCGTTGTTTTGGATCAACTGCAGCAGGCTTTCTTGGTCGTGGCATTTTCAAACACAAAGTCAGTGACAAAACTGATCGTCTCCAAACTTGCACGCTCGCGGTCTTCGCAGAACCAACAGAACCGAAAATAGCGGAGGGGAAGTAACTCTGGTCACGCTGACAGCGCCAACTTCCTGGAGACAGTAAACACGTGTCGAGATCGCCGGTAAAGCTTTCCGAAATTAGTCTCCCGCGAGAAAAAACAACAAATAAAACTCGAGCGTCGCATAACCAGTCGTACCGTTTGTAAAACGATCAAAGTCATACCCTTTTGCCTTTCAAGTCGTACGTTATTATACCTCTTGGCAAAATAATTGTTACTTTCCGACACCCTTTCAAAGAGCGTCTCGTACGAGATTTGGGGGGTCAGAGGGTATAATACCTCCAATTTTACGTGATGTGGAACCCTGATTTATAATTCAATTCTTCCAGATTAACTAGGCTATCCCATATTGCTTTTTATTTTTTTAGGGGGGAGGGGGGGGGGATAATGCGTTGCATGATGATATTCCCGTGTCAAAATATAAAAGAGAATGCACTCTCAGTCACCAAGACCATGTACAGTACGTGTCAGCGCTGTCTCAGTCAAAGGGTTCCCGCTTAGACTTGGAGCCTTAGAGTTTTTTTCTTCTGACGCAAATAAAACTCATTGGTATACATTCGGTAACCCAAATGGTAGTTCAAATGACTTTTTATGTTTCAAAGAGCAAGTTTTGCCAATTCAGAGGCTTAGAATAGATTGTAGCAGAAAAACTCCCCTGATGTTACAATTGAAGATAACCCCAGTGCATATTCCCTGCCGCAGGTATTACTGTGGTAAAAATCCAGAAGTGATTGGGATGGATCTGCAGCAAGTTACGGATGTTCTAAAGAGCATGGCCTCACCTTCTCTGGCTGGTTCCTGGGACAATGTCGGCCTGCTTCTGGAACCTTCCCTGCCTCACACTGTGCAAAGGATGCTGCTGACCAATGACCTGACGCCCGCAGTAATGAAGGAGGCTGTTGACCATGGAGTGAACATGATCGTGTCATACCACCCGCCCATTTTCGCTCCGCTGAAAAGAGTGACGCAGTCTTCATGGAAGGAAAGAATCGTTGCAGGGTGTCTGGAACGTCGCATCGCTTTGTACTCGCCACACACTTCGTGGGACGCTGCTGTGGATGGTGTGAATGACTGGCTGATTCATGCCTTTGGTGAGACAGTGGTCTTGGTTAGAGTTCATAATTTTCAGGTATTATTATGAGAGATAGAGTGAGAGATTGTGCATGTATTGAGAGAGAGAGAGAGACAGAGAGAGAGAGAGAGAGAGAGAGAGAGAGAGAGAGAGAGAGAGAGAGAGAGAGAGAGAGAGAGAGAGAGAGAAGAGAGAGAGAGAGAGAGAGAGAGAGAGAGAGAGAGAGAGAGAGAGACAGAGAGAGAGAGAGAGAGAGAGAGAGAGAGAGAGAGAGAGAGAGATTTCCCCCCTTTTAAGAGCTCGCATTTTTAGATTTCATTTTCATAATGACTAAATTTACCTCCATTTACAGATTCTTTTAAGACCTGACTTAATTCTAAGATTTGTGTCGGTCGTAAGAGGAGTTTCCCACTGTAATACTAATGGTCAAAGAAGAGGCTAACAAAATTAACATCCACGATTTGTTTTAAATCATCAACTTCAGGGATTGCACTAGCTTAAAAAGACAAAAAAAGTGTCAGGCGTACTTAACGAGAGGGACATATCTTTGTTTATGACTTGCATGTCAGAAGAACCTTATCTGAAAGAGTTGTTTTCATTGCCAGAGATGCAATCACCCCAGAACAGCAGCCGTGTATTAAATATTCCTGAAAGCCAAGAGTTTATTTTTTCTTGCATGATTAGCATTGGGAAAAAAAGAGGCACAATATTGTTGCATATGCTGTACGCATTCCAATGATAAAAAATGCTTCAGTGAGTTTTCAAGTAAGATGTACAGATAAAAGTTGTGCGTCAACACGATCACTCTATTCTAACTTGACATTTTGTTTCTTTTTTTTAGATGTGAGCGAGGTGCGGCCTGTGGAACAAACAGAACAGACAGAAGGTGGTCGCAACAAGCGACTGGTGTTTGTGACGCCATCAGTCTCAGCAAAGACAGTGGCTGAACTGCCATTACTGAAGCAGAACCCTGGCATTAAAGTCTACACGAAGACAGAGACTGGACAGCCATTACTGGAGACAAAGCCTGGCACTGAAGTCCACACAGAACCACTGTAAGCACACTGTCAGTTTTCATCACGCTGTAATACTGTCTTCATGACATGTCAAGATATTTTGTGACAATTTTAATTTATTTTGACATTTAGAAAGTAAAACTACTTGAATTTGAGGAAAAGAACATTTGTATTTAACCGTAAACTCCTTCTTATCTGAGCGAGCTTGTCAAGCATCACAGATCTGTCAAGGTTTTTCCACGTAATGGGAACTTCCTTTGACTTTAACACATGTATACCAAAAATCAAAAGCCTGGCTGTTTTTTGTTCAGAGACTGAGAGATTTGTGTTGAATTTAATTTGCATGTTGAAACTGGTATCAATTTCTAAGGTAACTGCTTTATCCAGAAATATGCCCACTGTATACAGTACAGGAAGCAGCCAGGCTGTTGAATGTTAGCATGTGTTCAAGTGGAAGTAAAACCTGTACTGAGCGTCAAAATTGGTATCCATTGAGTCAGTGTGGACCCAGAACTTGCTTGATGCCGTACAGGGTCTTTAGATTTTACCACACTTTTACAGTGAAATCCCCCCTTAAGCCCCCCCCCCCTCCCCCCCCCTCCCCCGCCAATTTAAGACTTCCCCCCTTTTTGACTCACATGCGAAGCAAAAGTGAGTCTATGTACTCACCCGAGTCATCCGGCCGTCCGGAAAACTTTAACGTTGGATATTTCTTGGACACTATTCAGTCTATCAGTACCAAATTTGGCAAGATGGTGTATGATGACAAGGCCCCAAAAAACATACATAGCATCTTGACCTTGCTTCAAGGTCAAGGTCGCAGGGGCCATAAATGTTGTCTAAAAAAAAGCTATTTTTCACATTTTTCCCATTTTCTCTGAAGTTTTTGAGATTGAATACCTCACCTTTATATGATATATAGGGCAAAGTAAGCCCCATCTTTTGATACCAGTTTGGTTTACCTTGCTTCAAGGTCAAGGTCACAGGAGCTCTTCAAAGTTGGATTGTTTACATATTTTGAAGTGACCTTGACCCTGAACTATGGAAGATAACTGTTTCAAACTTAAAAATTATGTGGGGCACATGTTATGCTTTCATCATGAGACACATTTGGTCACATATGATCAAGGTCAAGGTCACTTTGACCCTTATGAAATGTGACCAAAATAAGGTAGTGAACCACTAAAAGTGACCATATCTCATGGTAGAAAGAGCCAATAAGCACCATTGTACTTCCTATGTCTTGAATTAACAGCTTTGTGTTGCATGACCTTGGATGACCTTGGGTCAAGGTCACATGTATTTTGGTAGGAAAAATGTGTAAAGCAGTTCTTAGTGTATGATGTCATTGCTAGGTTTAGTTATTTGACCTTGACTCTGAAGGTCAAGGTCATGTAAAGGTCAAGGTCAAGCATGTGAGTCGTATGGGCTTTGCCCTTCTTGTTAAGATCTTCCTTTTGCAGATTTTCTAGTCATCTCCTGTAAATTTACCTCCACTTTAAGACTCCCCTTTTATAATACCTGATTTTCTCAGATTTCTGGAGGTCATAAAACTGGGGTTCCACTGTGTTGCGACCTGAGGGGCAGAGGGGGGTTTGCTGACTACCTGAGGGGCAGATCGAGGGGGATTTGCTGACTACCTGAGGGGCAGAGGGGGGTTTGCTGACTACCTGAGGGGCAGATCGAGGGGGATTTGCTGACTACCTGAGGGGCAGAGGGGGGTTTGCTGACTACCTGAGGGGCAGATCGAGGGGGATTTGCTGACTACCTGAGGGGCAGAGGGGGGTTTGCTGACTACCTGAGGGGCAGAGGGGGGTTTGCTGACTACCTGAGGGGCAGAGGGGGGTTTGCTGACTACCTGAGGGGCAGAGGGGGGTTTGCTGACTACCTGAGGGGCAGAGGGGGGTTTGCTGACTACCTGAGGGGCAGAGGGGGGTTTGCTGACTACCTGAGGGGCAGAGGGGGGTTTGCTGACTACCTGAGGGGCAGATCGAGGGGGATTTGCTGACTACCTGAGGGGCAGAGGGGGGGTTGCTGACTACCTGAGGGGCAGAGGGGGGTTTGCTGACTACCTGAGGGGCAGATCGAGGGGGATTTGCTGACTACCTGAGGGGCAGAGGGGGGTTTGCTGACTACCTGAGGGGCAGAGGGGGGTTTGCTGACTACCTGAGGGGCAGAGGGGGGGTTGCTGACTACCTGAGGGGCAGAGGGGGGTTTGCTGACTACCTGAGGGTCAGCGCTTGTTTCATTATGTTCAGGTCAGGTGTGGGTGGTGGCGGTGGGAAGATCAAGGTGTGCATCCAGTGTTCTGCGGCCAATGTTCCAGCTGTCCTGGCTGCAATGGTGGAGAACCATGTCATCATGGAGAACGTTGAATGCACCGACGTGGCCAAGGTATGACTAAAAATAGATAGGAATGGATGATGTTCAGAAAGAACTCAAGTTTGTATATAGGTTGTGAAAGAGCGAATGCTCTTGCTTTTATCGAGGCAAACTTTCTAACGTGACATTATAGGCCAGTCACTAGCGAGGGGTGTGTCTGAAACACATGGACCAGGAGCATGTGTGGAAAGTTTGCCTCACTAAAAGCAAAAGTATTCACTATTTCACAACCCATGCAAACCCGACCTGATTTATTTCCAGAGTGCATCTATTATTGCAGGCTGGAGAACAGCAGAGGAAAGCTCTTGTGTTGAGGCACAACATTCATTTTATTGGCCACTGTATTAAGACAGTTCTGTTTTCACAAACTAACATTTTGCATTACCTTCGTAGATTGGTATAGATTTTTCATGATCTGGAGGTGTTGTTGGCTGAACCGTTGCAACTTTTTCATGCATCATGATTGTTTTATACCAGTTGTTTTGTCCAGACATAGTGTTATGGAATAGTGTTATGATCACCATGCTGACAGCACATGGCTTCTTTTGTTTTAAAACGACAGGACCATATTTAACTACATCTTGATCTTGTACAGCATTACGCTACACTCATTTTAGAATGTTATGTCAGCATTGCTGTTACACTTCTGTTTCAGTTGCCTCTGCTTGGGTACGGCATGGGCCGTGTTGGTCAGCTGCGTTCACCTATTACCATGGAAACGGCTGTTGCTGCAATCAAGAAACATCTCAATCTACCTCATGTTAGGCTTGCACAGTCAGCAGGTTAGTGATGTAATCCGTGTCTGTGTGTGGTATCATGAAAATTCTTTTTTTAAGACCAGAGAACAAAAATCTTCACCCCCCCAAATGCATGTAAATTACTCTGTAATACTGAAGACACATGGACCAAAGCTTGAGCTTATAGTATAAGACGTGTACAATTTGAAATTTCAGAGGTACGTCAGGGAAGAGAGTCGGTGTACAACATGTGCAGCTGATAAAATATTGTTTGTAAGATGGAAATCGTAAAGGTTTATTGGGTATAAAACAAAAACTTTTCATGGGTACCTGCAAGGCTGTTGAACTCATGGAATGTGTTGAAGTGAAAGACTGCTGACAGTGCATCTGAGAGTCTGGATAAATAAATCTTTGATGTTTTTTTCAATGTTGCACATGAGGAGCATTTCATTTTTTTTTTTAAAATTAATGCATGAAAACAATTATCTTTGTTCCTGTTAAAGCACATTTCTGGCACTATACCTAAGATTCCGCAGTTTATAACAGTGCCTTCAAAAATCATAAGAGTTATGCCTAAAGGAATATGTCTGTCTTTCCACAGAGAAGACACAGATAAGGACAGTAGCGGTGTGTGCTGGCTCGGGTGCTAGCGTTCTCGGAGGAGTGAAAGCGGATCTGTACCTGACCGGGGAGATGTCCCACCATGAAGTGTTGGACGCTGTGTGTAAGGGAACCAGTGTTGTTCTTTGCGACCATAGCAACACTGAGCGTGGATTTCTCAAGGTTGTTCAAGGACGTTTGAAGGAAAAGCTTGGAAACGGGGTTGAAGTGATTGTGTCAGAGACAGATAGGGATCCTCTGGTGGTTGTGTGAGTGCGAGTGAAACTGGAATAAAATGTGGAAAGTACTTGACTTGTCTTTGAACCCGATTTTTTTTCTGAATGTGATGTTTGTGTGCGTGGATTTGTTTGTTTGTGTGTGTGTGATGTGTATGTATTTTGATTGAAGCTTTCAAGATTTTCTCACTTCTCATGCAAAAGAAACAATAAATATGCACATACAACATACCCTCACATATATACTTCAACAGAAGAAAGAAAGGAAACAGAAACAAGAGGCGAAGCCATCAAGGCTCACGTAAGAAATCGACAAACAGTAACACAAACTCAATCACTCCGTCACACACACACACACACACACACACACACACACACACACACAGAAAGAGCATAGGTGAAACTGTGCAAGAAAGCGAGACACTAGATCTAGATCTGTCTGTCTGCATGTAGCCTACTTACAGGACACGACTGCCAACTAGTCTCGGCGCGCTCAAAATAATAATGACCGAGACTTTCAGTACTTCCTTCGCGTGACGTCTAACCCTCTTACGTCATAATGTGAGCCAATCAATGTAATGTGACGTCTTCAAATGTTAGTTTCTACCACAGACATACACACACACGCACGCACAAACACACACACACGCACAAACGCACAGACAGACAAAGTTACGATCGCATAGGCTACACTTACGTGAGCCAAAAAGAAGAGGAACAAAACAAATGAAGATCTGTTTGATCAAGAACACAGTGAGTCAAATGGCCAGTCAGATCTGTTTCGATTAAAAACAAACAAACCTTGTTCTCACCGTCACATGATTTTTTATTACCATGGAAGTAGAAATCAAATTAGTACAAAATAATCTTGATCTTTTACATGTCTTCCTGTACGCATGACATAATTATATTCCATTTCAGAAAATGCTCTCTTTCTCTCTCGCACACACATACATGTGAGCACATACACACAGGTGTAACTTAACAAAAATAAAATCCATATTTGTCAACATGCCCAGATGACAGCACATTCTCAGTCTCAATACCACAGAAAACACACCTCATTTACAAATTCGCTCAACTTAGCACAGCCTCAATATAACAGATACCATTCCTCATCTGAGAAAAAGACTCGGTGCACCAAACCTCACAAAGCACTGAAATATAACAACTAAGATATTCTCATCAAAGCATGGTGACATTAACCAGGTAGAGACATATAAAGTATTCCATTCTTTGCTCCTAATCACACACACACACACACACACACAAAGTAAGCAAACTTGAGTCAAAAGAACACGAACAACTGCTTCGCATTACAACCCCCCCAACCCCATTCTTTGCTCTTTACCTTCAAACAACACAAAACAGGATCAACTTTAACGTCGTTTTCAACCACAAAGGTTATATCGCAACGGGGAAAAGGGGGAGATGGGATAGAGCCACTTGTCAATTGTTTCTTGTTCACAAAAGCACTAATCAAAAATTTGCTCCAGGGGCTTGCAACGTAGTACAATATATTATTACCTTACTGGGAGAATGCAAGTTTCCAGTACAAAGGACTTAATATTTCTTACATACTGCTTGACTAAAATCTTTACAAACATTGACTATATTCTATACAAGAAACACTTAACAAGGGTAAAAGGAGAAACAGAATCCGTTAGTCGCCTCTTACGACATGCTGGGGAGCACATCGGGTAAATTCTTCCCCCTAACCCGCGGGGGGAAAAATTAATATGTCATTTAGTATAAGCTGCTCATATTATTAACATAAAGATGCTGAAAATATTCAAGCTCACTTTCAATAGTCATCAAAAGAACCAACAATCGAGATACATTGGCAAAACTAACTTAACCAAAGCGTTAACTGCAGCATATATATAACAAACATTCTTAACAAGAAAATATGGCCGTTCATAATTTTTCTGACTGCTTATAACTTACTTCTAAAAAAACAAAGTTTCCCGCTGCAATGCACATGTCTTTCATATGACTAGTGTCTTGGAGAGAAAAACCAGGCAGTCACTCCATACTTGTGCACACCGTGACATACGTGACCCTCCACCACGGAATGAGTCGCATGTGACCTTTACATGATTTTCATATTTTCCTAAAGAGTTTTTTATGCTCTATCCAATGGTGAAAATCGTTTTAAAAAAGAGCGAAAACTGTTTGAGTTATAAGTCTGTGACTAAGGTGACACTCACACTGTTACCAGACACTTTCTTTCTTTCTTTATTTGGTGTTTAACGTTGTTTTCAACCACGAAGGTTATATCGCGACGGGGAAAGGGGGGAGATGGGATAGAGCCAGTTGTCAATTGTTTCTTGTTCACAAAAGCACTAATCAAAAATTTGCTCCAGGGGCTTGCAACGTAGTACAATGTATTACCTTACTGGGAGAATGCAAGTTTCCAGTACAAAGGACTTAACATTTCTTGCATACTGCTTGACTAAAATCTGTACAAAAATTGACTATATTCTATACAAGAAACACTTAACAAGGGTAAAAAGAGAAACAGAATCCGTTAGTCGCCTCTTACGACATGATGGGGAGCATCGGGTAAATTCTTCCCCCTAACCCGCGGGGGGTTGTTCGCAAATGGAATACATGATACAAACTCTAGTCATTTGGTCATGGCAAGTGATTAAACTAACTTGTACTGAAAAATTATTACCTCTTTTTTTTTAATATGAAAACAGTAAAATACAACTAAAACCAGTTGAACAATAATTATTCTTTCCAACATTTTTACAAAAATAATGCAAAGTCACATCTGCAAAACTTTCGGTTGAAGCAAACACTAGCAAGACTGTATATCACAAATACAAAACAAAATGAAAACCATACATTCACAACTCTCAATTCATAAGCTGACACAGAACGTTCACAGTGTCTGCAGTGTCTGTCATAATAAATGTAGCAATAACACCAACAAATCAATCAATAACACCAGCAAATCAATCAATAACACCAGCAAATTAATAAGTTAAAGCAACAAAATAACCCATTCAGTAAATGAAGAGATTCCTTCCTAATATCTCTGCTTTATCAGACTATCATATAATTATGATGTATTGAGAGGAATAAGCACACACACACTACTATACATGTATAACATATTCCCACTGTATCCTCTAACAACCTGCAAGTTTAAAAACAAAACAAAAAAACGCAACTTTTTCGGACAAAACTCAAATGTCCAAATCAATATCTCAAATGACAATGATGCAAATCACTTTACTTTCTTCATTTGGTGTTTAACGTCGTTTTCAACCATTCAAGGTTATATCGCGACGGGGAAAGGGGGGAGATGGGATAGGGGAAAGGGGGGAGATGGGATAGAGCCACTTGTTAATTGTTTCTTGTTCACAAAAGCACTAATCAAAAAATTGCTCCAGGGGCTTGCAACGTAGTACAATATATGACCTTACTGGGAGAATGCAAGTTTCCAGTACAAAGGACTTAACATTTCTTACATACTGCTTGACTAAAATCTTTACAAACATTGACTATATTCTATACAAGAAACACTTAACAAGGGTAAAAGGAGAAACAGAACCGTTAGTCGCCTCTTACTGGGTAGCATCGGGTACATTCTTTCTCGTCCCAACCAATATGGGACTCCCCCTAACCCGCGGGGGGAATGCAAATCACTTTCCTTGATCCATATTTTATGTCTATGATGTACATGTACATACTTTTTAAAGCCCCCCCAAAAAAGCCCAAAACCACACAGGCAACCAACTACAACTCAAGCTCAAGCTTTTTCATGCTTCAATGTGCCCATCCTCTTTTATATAGATTCGAAGCCACAAGTCAACCATACGATTGTGTCACAACTCAAAAGTCAGCAATTATGACATTAGCACGAGCAATACTGTACAGACACCACTTTATGAAATCAACGTTAACACTTTATGAAATCAACGTAAACAAGACAGTACAAGGAATGACAAGTTCATTATTTATGAATTCTTTGTTTGCATTCCATGTAGGCCAAATAAAAATATATGTTGGTTTAGGGTAACCCGACCGACCTTATTTTTTCCCGCTTTCTTTCTTTCTTTATTTGGTGTTTAACGTCGTTTTCAACCGTTCAAGGTTATATCGCGACGGGGATAGAGCCACTTGTTAATTGTTTCTTGTTCACAAAAGCACTAATCAAAAATTTGCTCCAGGGGCTTGCAACGTAGTACAATATATGACCTTACTGGGAGAATGCAAGTTTCCAGTACAAAGGACTTAACATTTCTTACATACTGCTTGACTAAAATCTTTACAAACATTGACTATATTCTATACAAGAAACACTTAACAAGGGTAAAAGGAGAAACAGAATCCGTTAGTCGCCTCTTACGACATGCTGGGGAGTATCGGGCAAATTCTTCCCCCTAACCCGCGGGGTGTTTTTTTCCCGCTGACCCAAACACTTTTTTTTCATTTCTCAAAACAAAAAAACCTTTTGGCACATTTTGCAAACCATACCGAGACTAAGGGAAGTAACCTCCTTTAAAATCGACTCAATTTAAAAGAAGAAAAAAAGGAGAAAAAGAAGCCAACCTACCGACCCTATTTAGTCATGTTACCTTAAACCAACATTTATTTCTATTTGGCCTTAGGCAGTCATACTCTGCTCTTTGGGTGAATTTATGATTTAAACTTCACACATACAATCTGAAGTAAGCGATGATTCTCATGCTCTCTTTCTGAAAAGACGAATGATTCAAACTTTCACTCTAAATGGCATCAGTGATATGCACATTAGGAAACTTATAGTAGATACCTGAGAACTGTAGATAAGCTTCACATGTAAAGCTTTAATTTTCTTGAAGGAAAAGGAAAGTTTGCAGTATTTCCTTTAAATTGGTCATCATCATCCTCATTATCAGCCCCCTCGCTGAGACAGTTGTTAGGGGGACGTGAGGGCAGAAGAGGCAGAAACCCTTCACCACGCTGTTCTCTTGAGGGCCACCGACAGGTCAGGAAAGCTCATCTGCGTCAATACTTCCAAAACTTCAAAGAATGGACACAGAAAGAATGGAATTTAAAAGTCTCCCCAAACAACTATCGTCTCCAAACAGAGAGGTTTTGTTGACCCACTCAGTCTCACAATAGGCAAAATGTTCTTTACCTCAAAGATTTGTTTTAAACACTTGTACAACAATATATATGGAAGCATTCAAATTTAATGGAAAGAAATATCACAACTTTGACATCTCATGATCAAAATCAAACAACTTTGACATCTCATGATCAAAATCAAACAACTTTGACATCTCATGATCAAAATCAAACAACTTTGACATCTCATGATCAAAATCAAATAACGCACAACTGTAACAACATTTTTGTTTCATACTTCATGAGTTTCTCCCGTCAAATTCTTACTGTGGAAATTCAAACTCAAGTAAAATTAGTTATGAACTTATTTCCCTTTCTAGGTTTTTACATTTAGTCAAGTTTTGACTAAACGTTTTAACATAGAGGGGGAATCGAGACGAGGGTCGTGGTGTATGTGTGTGTGTGTGTGCGTGTGTCTGTGTAGAGCGATTCAGAGTAAACTACTGGACCGATCTTTATGAAATTTGACATGAGAGTTCCTGGGTATGATATCCCCGGACGTTTTTTTCTTTTTTTCGATAAATGTCTTTGATGACGTCATATCCGGCTTTTTGTAAAAGTTGAGGCGGCACTGTCACACCCTCATTTTTCAATCAAATTGATTGAAATTTTGGCCAAGCAATCTTCGACGAAGGCCGGACTTCGGTATTGCATTTCAGCTTGGTGGCTTAAAAATTAATTAATGACTTTGGTCATTAAAAATCTGAAAATTGTAAAAAAAATAATTTTTTTTATAAAACGATCCAAATTTACGTTCATCTTATTCTTCATCATTTTCTGATTCCAAAAACATATAAATATGTTATATTTGGATTAAAAACAAGCTCTGAAAATTAAAAAAATTAAAAATTATGATCAAAATTAAATTTTCGAAATCAATTTAAAAACACTTTCATCTTATTCCTTGTCGGTTCCTGATTCCAAAAACATATAGATATGATATGTTTGGATTAAAAACACGCTCAGAGAGTTAAAACGAAGAGAGGTACAGTAAAGCGTGCTATGAAACACAGCGCAACCGCTACCGCGCCAAACAGGCTCGTCACTTTCACTGCCTTTTGCACTAGCGGCGGACTACGTTCAATTTCATTCTGTGAGTTCCACAGCTTGACTAAATGTAGTAATTTTGCCTTACGCGACTTGTTTAATTTTAATTTTAATTGTATTTTTAGGTTGTGTGTGTGTGTACTGATATTCCCTAGCATTATGGTTGTACACAAGTCTATAACCTTTCAGACATGTAATATGTAACATTGTTTACTTTGTTTGTAGTCATTAATCTGGTTCCTCACACAACAAAATATGATGGTGTTTTGGACTAATTTAAGATGTCAAAGTATATAACTATTATCCTAGCATGGTATCAGCTCAATTCAATTGCACTTGAACAAAGCATCAGTATTAGCATGCCGCCTCCATCAAAGTAGTCATGTATGACCAACAAAGAAAAACGCAAAATAACAACTGTACAATTTTGGAAATTTCCTTTCGTGAGCACTTTAAGTATTTCAAACACATTCAAAACCATTCAGACATTATGCATGTCCCCTTCATACGCAGATGCATCCTCTACATTTATCGTCCTTTCCGCCCAAAAAATCTTGTTCAACGCCACAGATCTTTACCGACTTTCACATAGATTACGAGTGTCCTTTACTTGGACAAAATATAAACAAGAAGGGCAAAGCCCATACGACTCACATGCTTGACCTTTACATGACCTTGACCTTCAGCTAAGCCTAGCAATGACATCATACACTAAGAACTGCTTTACACATTTTTCCTACCAAAATACATGTGACCTTGACCCAAGGTCAAGGTCATCCAAGGTCATGCAACACAAAGCTGTTAATTCAAGACATAGGAAGTACAATGGTGCTTATTGGCTCTTTCTACCATGAGATATGGTCACTTTTAGTGGTTCACTACCTTATTTTGGTCACATTTCATAAGGGTCAAAGTGACCTTGACCTTGATCATATGTGACCAAATGTGTCTCATGATGAAAGCATAACATGTGCCCCACATAATTTTTAAGTTTGAAACAGTTATCTTCCATAGTTCAGGGTCAAGGTCACTTCAAAATATGTATACAATCCAACTTTGAAGAGCTCCTGTGACCTTGACCTTGAAGCAAGGTAAACCAAACTGGTATCAAAAGATGGGGCTTACTTTGCCCTATATATCATATATAGGTGAGGTATTCAATCTCAAAAACTTCAGAGAAAATGGGAAAAATGTGAAAAATAGCTGTTTTTTAGACAACATTTATGGCCCCTGCGACCTTGACCTTGAAGCAAGGTCAAGATGCTATGTATGTTTTTTGGGGCCTTGTCATCATACACCATCTTGCCAAATTTGGTACTGATAGACTGAATAGTGTCCAAAAAATATCCAACGTTAAAGTTTTTCGGACGGACGGACGGACGGACGGACGGACGCCGGGACGGATGACTCGGGTGAGTACATAGACTCACTTTTACTTCGCATGTGAGTCAAAAAATCAATGGTTGTATTCTGTCCAGAGTGAAAATTTCATTTCTAAATCTTGAAGCCAAGACCTTTCTGAAACGGAAATCAAAAACTGAATGGAAGAAAAAGAACAACAACTACAGCTCACAGAAAGACCAGATCAACTCATTGGACAGAAGGAGCCAGACCACCATTCTTCGCCTGCGCACTGGTCACTGTGGACTGAACAAACACCTCAAGAGACTGGGACTCCGTGACACAGCCCAATGTGTGTGCGGCTCAGAGGAGCAAACCCCTGAGCACATTTTACACACCTGCCCACACCTGGAGACAGCCTGCCAGCACTACTGGCCAGAAGACACCACCCACGGCATCCACCGACCTGGCGATATGACGGCCATAAATATCGAACGCAGAAGAAGAAGAAGAATATCTAAATTATTTTAGCAGATTAACATGGGTGTCGCTTTCAACATTTAAAAAACCCACAAATCCTACTCTGCACAGGAAGCAGGCAGGCTGTGGATTATTGGCATGAATTTAATTTAAAGTTAAGGGATGTTCTTATCCCATGTTAAAGCTGGACAAGATCGGTGGCGGTGATCGTGAACGTCATCGCTTACATGAGATGGAATATATCTTTAAATGCAAACAACGTACACAAATACAACAAAATTGGAATCCTGATTCAGTGCATCCCCGCCGCATACAAACTGTTCCACCTAAACATTTTCTCACAGAAACCTCAAACACAGACTTCCATCAATGTACAATGTATCAACATTCATCTATATATATATACGACTAGTGTCTTGTCTGTCTGTCTGTTCGCGATGCACGGCCAAAGTTCTCGGTGGATCTTTTTCAAATTTGGACACCGTATTCAGCTACACCCCGGACACAACCTCATCGATGAGATATTTCAACACGTGCTCTCAGCGCGCAGCGCTGTGCGCGCTGAACCGATTTTGTGTTTTTTTGTCGGGATCCACTACCAGTAACTCTTCCTTATCTTCTCCAGTGTTTTCGGCCGCGATTATTTCCCTTCCTCCGTGCGGCGTCAATCCATATTCCCGTTACTACGTTACTATTTTTAGAAGGTTACTGCACGTTACTATTTTTAGAAGGTCTCCAGTGTTTTGCGTGTTTATCTCCTTTTCTTCGTCCCAGGCGCAGCCTGGTATTCAGCTCTACTTCTTCCCGGCGAAGCGGGTAATCATCTAGTACAACATACTTTTGAAGTTTGTGATCATTATTGAGAAAACAGACAGATACTGAAAAGCTGCACTTACAAATACACATTCACACACATATGCACACACATACAAACTTGCAAACACATATACCACCCAAAAAATCCAAAAGAAACAAACAAAACCTTAAAGGTCCAAGGTGCACTCCCAGTATATACCGACCTCATGTGTTTTCAGTAAAGCCCACTTATCAAATGTTCATACATGGTAGCAGAGTATTTTTTTTTTTTTTTTTACAGATCACAGCCTGCCTTGTCACTCAACAAGAAATCCAAAGCAGTTAAGACTTCTTATGTTCCAAAATCAAAATAACTAGAGAGGAAAGTTAACATTTCATTGAAATTTTGATAATAATATGGAACATTTCATTGAAACTTTGATTCCCACCATCTTGGAAGGGGCAAAGCTAAGAATCGAAGATGAGGGTTCATCTCTGCATCATTATAACTTGTCTGAAGTGCCTATGGCATTCGACCACTTTAAGAATCGATAGATTCTAGGGAATTCTAGAGTACTTTCCTTACAGCAAAAACAAGATTTTCTCAGATTTTTTTTAGGTGTTCAAAGAGGGTAGAGGTCCACTGTAGCTGTGTCGGCCACCTCCACAGAGTAAACAGATACGCAGGCTGTTGTTCAGATGCAGTACCAAAGGGACATGGTGACGTACACTTCAGAGATGCTCGTATCTTGACGCTGACTACAAATACCATACTGCTGCCATTTTTCCACAGCTGTGTCGTCACTAAGGGGCAGGTATGTTGATGCTGGCATTGTTGATGTCTCCTGCCACTAACACCCCGTTCTGATCAGATTCTTTCACCATGTCTGCAACAGGTGAAAATACATAAATGAACATTTATTTTTTCACACACAAAAAGGAAAAAGAAAAAGCTTAGCTTATGAAATTTGTACATAAAAAATGGCTCTTGGAATTCACAAGAAACCAAAACAAGAAACAAATAAACTTTTTTTTAAAAATTGTATGGATGAGGTAGTCTAGGACAGGCAAAAAGTAGCCATCATGCTGTATGTTCCTCCGCATCTTCAAGAAAAGGGTCCTCGACACATAATTTACAAACACAATTTTATCCTCCATGTCAAGAATTCTGCAAATTCAGGACACAACTCATAATAGCTAGCAAATGTATGTGCACCAAAATCCCTTATATCATTCACTTACATTGTAGCAAAAATGTGTATAAATACTAACAGCACTGAGATCTCCTTACTCATAAAAATGATCTCAAGTTTCAGTACAGTGGGACCCACCCCCCCCCCCCCCCCCCCCCCCCCCATTTTAAGACCTCTAAAAATCTGGAGAAAAAAACCAGGTCTTAAAATGGAGGGAGTCTTAAAATGTAGGTAAATTTACACAAGTTATAAATAGAAAATAAAATAAAATAAGGTCTTAAAAGGGACGAAGAGTCTTAAACTGGGAGCTCTTAAAAAAAGACTAAATGCAAAATCTGATACTGTGTTAGTACCGAGCTGACAATTATGTTTCTTGATTGAACTGCACCTTTATACCACTTGAATTATAATACAAAAACTGAATCGGTTATTTTGATCAAATTACAAATTTGTTTTAAATAAAGACTGAATCAGGCCATTATGAACATTATTCTGTAGAAAGTAAACAGAAGTACATGTAATACTGTATCAACATTTTCTTTGTTTTCAAAAGCATATGCATTCTTGTATAAACACAATGCACACAAGTTAGTATGAAAGAAAAGAGCAAAAGTAAAACAAGAAAACAGCAGTAGTATTCACAGCTAAAGAATATGAGGACCAAGGATGTAGAAGAGAGAGTCACTGTCAATTCAAGCCTTGTTTTTTCCCCCAGTGATTTGTATGCTTTTTTTGTTAGTTGATTTAATGTTATAATGTATATATATATATATCTACAGCATTTGGAGCCACTTGGGGGACTTACCCTATAGAAGAGCCATTAATCATTCTTATTATTATAAGCCTCAAACATGCTCTGGACGTGAGGAAAAGAGGCAAGTGCTACTTCTGACAAGCAATATTCATATGGAAAATCAAGGGAATTCCCAGAGCATTTAGCTTAGCTGCAAATTTCTGAACTGCACATTTCAGGAACCAAAAATAAGCAAAAAGCACAACCAAAATCAAAAGTAAACAAGGAAAAAAACAAGAAGCCAGTTTTAGGCAATAACAATGGACAAACGTGCACAAATGTTTACCAGTATTTGTAATCACACCACTAGTATTTATGGTACTGGTCAGGCATTGTTTAAAAAAGCATATCAGAAGAAAAAAAATCTTTGCAAAAACCAAGGTTGTATAAGGGTTAGTATACTACTTCAGCAAAAGGAAAAGGTACAGAAAAATAGAAACACATTCATACAAAATTAATGCAGAAACTGAATCAAGTGGTTGAACACTTATGATCAATCTTCAAAGTGAGTGTACTTTTACATATGCACAGTCCCAACTAAAACACCGAAAGCATGCTGCAGCAGTTCCCAGGTAATATTTAATTGTCATCAACACCTTCCAAAGCAAGCCGTTCTACGTTTGAATTCTCAAATCCCATTCCAGTGGTCCCCCTACTGGTGGTGTCAAACTGTAATCTTCTGCAACGACAAATATTATCTACATCATACTTGATCTTAGCTCAACAATAAATGTCTGCCCTGGACTGCAAAAAGTAATCTGTGATTGAGGTGATAGCAGAAAGTTAATCAGGGTCCTGACAGAGTAATGTACAATTTGGTAACTTCAGAGATGAAAGTTCCAATCAAACAATACAGAATTCCTTATACTTGAAAGATGATTTCCCGACAGATTTTATGAATGTTCAAAACTCACTAAAATTCAAAAGTGGTAGGCATGCAGTCCCCTGAACATAGTCAGGGATGGGATTGGGGTAGAACGGTGGGGGTAGGTGAGGGGGATAACTCCTGAAGCGGAAACATTTCTCTTATTTGGACGTCAAACAAGGTCTATTTCACGTGTCAAAATTGACAGAAAAAGCGCACTTAGCTTGGATGTGCGTACAAGTCCCATCCCTAAATATTAGTCTCATCTGCATCCCAAGGCAATTTCCCTGATACTGAAAATTCTCAGCCACTATTCCTGTGATTTGCTGGAGTCTCCTTTAGCCTTTGTCCAAAAGTCCTACTGCAGCAATTGAATTCGTATACCCCATTTCTTTGTTTTGCTTTTCAGTTCATAGAGATGTTAGTATCCAATGACCATGCACATCTAAACAATCAAACAAAAACAAAAAGTTGCAACTTGCTTTCACACACAAAACAAAACAAATAAAATAAAATGGGAGTTCAAACGTGCACAAGATCCTCAATTAAAAAGAATCTCAAACAAAAAGAATCCAAAGGAAAAGCAAAAGAACAAGAAAATAGCCCAAACTACATCCTCTAATAACGAGAGGAGAGAGCTCAGAACCTGACAATGTCTCCATCCATGTCGTTAGCACTAATTAACTCATCATCATCTGATGGCTCCTCCTCCACATCTGCTTGACCTGCTGAAAGGTGAAGGGGGCAGAAATATCAGCCAAATGAATATTCGCTTTCACATGACTTTTTGACTGGCTACCATGACTTACCGTGTTTTTTTCAATGGCAGCCGGGTTTCAAACTTGTTATTTATCAAAGTGAAAATATGTGCTTCAAGTATGTGTGTCGTAGTATTTCAAAGCACCTTTTCATTGTACATGTGAAAAATGAAAGCTTTCACTTGAGCTGAGTTTACCTTAGAGTGAGAATACCAAACCAACAATCTTGCTCACTGCCAAGTCGTCAAATAAAAACAACATTTTGTGTCCACATCTCAAAATGTGACTAAATTCAGATTACATTGCTCAAAAAAGAAATCACCAAATCACCATCATGCCAAAAAGTGAGTCGACATAATCTCAAGTAAAAACATTACACCCAAACACAAATCATGAAATGAAAGCAACAATCATGTGTTTATACCACGTCACATAGGCAGCATGAAGCCATCTTTACGGGCGTGTGTTCTGAGAATCTGTGTGTTTCCAATTCTCTAGACTTATAGGCTACAGGGATTGTGTCAATTTACCTTTGGTCTCCCTCTCAGCTTTCTTCCTGTCTCTCTCTATGAAGATGGCGGTGGCCAGGTAGGCGCCACCCCCGATGACACACACAAAGGTGGTGATGAACAATGAGTATTGCAGCGACACGAACTGAACAGCTGGGCTTTTGCTCTCACCCCTGAAATGAGGCGCCAGGGAGTCTGCTACCTGTGAGTGATGGAAAGAGAACAACAATGTTGAAATATGTGCAGGCTGACCCAGGGAAAAGATGGCAGTTACAACTTCAGAGAATGAGATCTGTCCCTTTAAAATGTCTCTGCTTTGCCTAGCAACTGTGATGTGTGTAGATGGCTTCCTTCAACTTTTACAATAACAGAACAACAACAACCAACAACAACAACAAAATAAACTGTAAGTTTAAGTTTAACTTTAATAAAATATATATATCACAGAACGGTGGGGAGAGAGAGAGAGAAAAGAGAGAGAGAAAAGAGAGAGAAAAAGTGAGAGAGAAAAGCAAGACAAACAAGAATTGTAGGTTATTGAAACATTTAATTATTGACAAAACAAAACTTTACATTTACATTTTAAAATTTTGGTAACGATGGTCTTAAAGGGGCAGGGGAGGGGGGGGAGGGGGGCGAGGGGGTGGGGGGGGAGGGGGGGGAGGGGGGGGAGGGGGGGGAGGGGGGGGTGGGTTGGTCTTAAAATGGATAATGAGTGAGGCAAAGAGTAGAAAGTAGGAATTCGGAAAGGAGAAGATGGGTTACATTAAAGACTCAAATTACTATACTTACCACACCTATCAAGTAGGGGCTACCAGCGTCTCCAAATGCATGTGATATCAAGATCTGCACTGCTTCAGCTGTTGACCTCCTCGTGGGAATGGTACAATACTGCAAACCGATAAACAACAAGAAGGGCAAAGCCCATACGACTCACATGCTTTACACATTTTTCCTACCAAAATACATGTGACCTTGACCCAAGGTCAAGGTCATCCAAGGTCATGCAACACAAAGCTGTTAATTCAAGACATAGGAAGTACAATGGTGCTTATTGGCTCTTTCTACCATTCTACCATGAAATATGGTCACTTTTAGTGGTTCACTACCTTATTTTGGTCACATTTCATAAGGGTCAAAGTGACCTTGACCTTGATCATATGTGACCAAATGTGTCTCATGATGAAAGCATAACATGTGCCCCACATAACTTTTAAGTTTGAAACAGTTATCTTCCATAGTTCAGGGTCAAGGTCACTTCAAAATATGTATACAATCCAACCTTGAAGAGCTCCTGTGACCTTGACCTTGAAGCAAGGTAAACCAAACTGGTATCAAAAGATGGGGCTTACTTTGCCCTATATATCATATATAGGTGAGGTATTGAATCTCAAAAACTTCAGAGAAAATGGGAAAAATGTGAAAAATAGCTGTTTTTTAGGCAACATGTATGGCCCCTGCGACCTTGACCTTGAAGCAAGGTCAAGATGCTATGTATGTTTTTTGGGGCCTTGTCATCATACACCATCTTGCCAAATTTGGTACTGATAGACTGAATAGTGTCCAAGAAATATCCAACGTTAAAGTTTTCCGGACGGACGTCCGGACGTCCGGACGGACGGACGGACGGACGGACGGACGGACGACTCGGGTGAGTACATAGACTCACTTTTGCTTCGCATGTGAGTCAAAAATGAACATCTGCTCTAATTATAACCTTTCAAGCCATGCCAAAGGCTGGGCTTGAAGCACCAGATATTCAAAATTCTCTGGCAATGGTCAAACATCATTCTCAACCTTTTTTTAATATCTTTTTAAAGAAAAACTTATCATGCAAGTTAGCAGGCAGGCACAGGTATTTCTATTCATGACAAACTCTGCAAAAAAAGCAATACAGAGACAAAGTACTCACCAACAAAATGTCAGCAGTTACCGCCCAGTTCAGGCAAAGCAACACTTCTCCAATAAAGATGAGAAACTGCAACAAGACACAATTATCATGTGCAAATTGTTACCTGCCACACACACACACTTTGCCCAGACACACACACACAAACACAAACACACACACTTTGCCGAGATACACACACACATTCTAAAAACGTAGCATGCTATGCAGAAAACGTAGCAGTTGGCAGCTCTCTCACTGCCACTGGTCTAATTCTAGAAATAGCCATACTGCCATCAACCACATCAGCATTGCTACCTCACAACCCAACCCCCCCCCCCCCCTTCCCCCCCCCCCCACCCACTTCCACTGTTCCAGTCAATATAAACACACAAATGTTCAAACGGATCCACATACCCATGTTGCAGGTGTGCTGTACTTTGCCATCACCAGAGAAAAGAAGAGGAACGGGGTACAACACAGCATCCCAAATGCACAGGTTAAGGGGTCGGCTCGAGGGTTGTATTTCCGATACCATCGCGATATCTCTGTTCCCAAGGCAACACCAATGAACCCAGCAGCGACTGTGATGCCTCCAAATATGAGAGCCACCCTGAAAGTGAGAGCAGAAATCAAATTCTGAAATGTTTGTTTTTCTGTCAAAATATAAAAGTAGGATCTGTCACATACACATGTATACACAAGGGTTTACAAATTACACAAAGGTACCTCTCACTACCTGTATTCACCCTGACAAGTATATCTTCAGTGTCTTTCAGTTGGAGTTGCTCTCTTTACATAAGGGCTTGCAGTAAAGGCACCACACTTTAAAATTACAGACTTTAAAAATCAAGCAACACAGGCATTGCCATCAGTCTCCATACAAATCTCACAGAAGCTACTAAAACTGTCCATTTTAGCCCTGCTAGATTTTGATATGTGTACTAACTACTATAGAATCCTATTTACAAAACAATGGTGTAGAAAATAATTATGCCAACATCCTATGGGAGATCTAGTTTTGGGTAACAATGAACAAATAAACTCGGATTGAGTCAAAAACAAGGAAACAAAGTGAATGGGCAGCAAACGGAAGATCTAGTGACATCACTCACTCGGAGTCCTTCCTGGTACCCCCCAGAGCAACAATGGAGTCTGTCATGAATGTAGGAGCCCACAACGCTAAAGAACCCGTCACAAACGCCACAGCTGTAAATCCTATTGTTGACAGCACAAAACTTTTACTGAAACACAATCATAAAGTCAATGTCAGTATAATAGCCACAGTAAAATGCATAAGATCTATATAGCTTGAAAGCTGTTATTCATTTACGTTTTTACCCCAACTGAAACTAATGAAAAGTCTAACTCTCTGAACAGTAACTGAAAGTAGCTATCAACATATCTATTCAACTTTACATAAATAACAATACCTTATCCATCCTTTTCCAGGAAATTCAAATCAATTTAAATTTAATTTAAAGGAATTAATTTGAAATTTAATTGACACCGACTACATTTAATCACGACACATAAATAACTTAACAAATAACATGCACATACAATAACCAGAAAAAGATCATAATAACTGAAACATTAAAAACAATTGGTCCAGTTGAACAAACCCTAGTGGCCACCTCTCGGTAATAACCACAAAAAGAGAATAACTTTTTTTTTTTTAAATAAAATAAAAAATAACCATATGCATCTGCCCATTACAACCAGTCCAAAGAATATAATTCACCTTTCCATACCAAGCACCTGGCTAAATCAAGCACTTTGGTTGGTCCGTTTATTGGTCATTGTAGACAGGTTCAACTGTTTAACTGAATCACCGAAATAAGCTTTCCACTTACTTTTTAAAGATGGCTTTGAGGTCAGAGAAAAAACTTGTGTTGTGCAGGGTTGTGCCTCCCTCAGACATTCCTCGTTCTGGTTCTTGGCAAAATATGATGATCAAGATGACGCAAATCACCCCTAGGAATGGCGTCACCTGAAATGTAACAATCAAAAACGCTGTTATGATCAAGAAACAATTACATCACAATCACTTTCGTGTACAGATTTAATCAAGAATATATATTTCATGTGACTATATAAGAACACACAAATATGAATCTATACTGATCGTCATAAAAAACCTGGGCAGACCTATGCGCTTGAGAGCAGATTGTGAGGAGGCCATTTAATTTAAATTTGAAAACCACTAAAAATCCCATGTATTCCTCTTCCATATTCAAATTACAGATTGATTTTACAAGAGTTAGTATATCATAGTAGTGGAACAGACAACAAAGACGCCCCCCAAAATAAAATTCACATGCTGTACATGTTAGTGGATATGTACGTAGTCAAAAGTCCATATGCAGTCTTTCTTTCTTCTTTTTTTTTGTATTTATGGGCTCAAATTCCCACCTACACTCCTGTTTTTGTGCAAGTGGGTTTTTACGTGTATAACCGTTTTTACCCCACCAAATACTGAAATAGACAGCCATACGTCGATTTCGGGGATGAATGCTTATGGTATTTGCATGTTTCTATAACCCACCAAACTCTGACATAGATTACAGGATCTTTTTAGTGCGCACTTGGTCTTGTGCTTGCTTGTACAGTAAAACCTGTCTCTAAAGGACACCCTTGGGGTATGGTAATGGTGTCCCTATTAGACAGGTGTCCTTTCTTCACAGGTGGAGGGGCCGGGGCAATATTTTACAAAGAGCACTGAAAATAGAGAGAGAGAGAGAGAGAGAGAGAGAGAGAGAGAGAGAGAGAGAGAGAGAGAGAGAGAGAATTGAGCTATTGAATACATACAGTAGAACCCCATGTTTACGACTTTGAAAATACCTTGAAAATTAGGTCGTAAAAAGGGGGTTTGAGTTTTTGGCCCGGGCTGTCATGAATTTGGTTGCCGTGTATCTACTGTCATGTTTACACACAAACACACAGTTGCAGTTTACTGTCATATCAAAACACACACACACACACACACACACACACACACACACACACACACACACACACACACACACACACACACACACACACACATTACAGCAGAACAACTTGAACTCAAATTTCAAAGAAAATTTACTCATGGCGTAATACTCGCTCCCCGCTGAGTGAAGCACATTTGACATTGTGGCGCAACCAGTAAAATCCGAATGTCCTAACTCGATAGAAAGCATAACGACTTTTCTCCCGAATCATTTTTCCGCTCATATGAATGATTCGTTGCCTTGCATCGCTAAACTTGACCACGATCGTTGAGGTCTTCGTACAGGCTCCTCTCTTTGCGTACTTTCGCTTCGCTATCCTTCTCACCATCTAGATAACACCGAGTCATTATCCTTGACGACACACAGGATTTTCGTATTCCCGACTCCCAAGGAAGTCGCCGCGGATTGCCACTTCGCTCGATTAGCGATTACTTTATTAGCTCTCTACTCAAGAGTCGGCGCTTTTCTTTTTCTTTCGCGAATCTTCGTTTGTCAACAAGACAGTCGTCGTGACAAAATAGCGTGCAGAAAAAACCCCGGATGTATCAGGATCTCGTGCGCGCGAGATTTCATTTTTATTTCTTCTCGCGATAGTTGGAGGAGCGAGAGCCGCCATGTTGTGTTTTCGTCTGCTCGAAATATGCACAAAAGTCGTAAATCATCCCAAAAAGCTCGGTCATAAGTCGCGTTTTGGGTCATTATCCTTGACAATACACAGGATTTGCGTCTTCCCGACTCCTAAGGAAGTCGCCGCGGATTCTATCGTGCGTGAGATTTAATTTTTTTTTCGTCTCGCGATAGTTCGAGGAGCAAGAGCCGCCATGTATTGTTTTCGTCTTCATGTACGTAGTGTCCGTTTGTGACAGTGTTTACACTTCCTACGGTCCGAAAAATCGTGTCCGCGTTCATAAGTGGCAGGTGTCCATCCTTTAAAGGTTAGTTATTGTTGAAATCGTGTTCGTTCCATGATAAACTGTCCGTATGTAGCAGGTGGCCGTTACAACAAGGGTCCGCTAGACTCAGGTTTTACTGTACACACGAAGGGGGATAAGACATTAGCAGGTCAGCACATAAGTTGACCTGAGAGGTCGGGAAAATCTCCACCCTTAACCCACCATGCGTTGCTGGGATTCAAACACTCAATAAGTACTCCGCATGGGTTTTGGAGGACAGCATCTTATCCATCAGGCCATTGCGTCTGTCGTGCAGAATAAAAAAACAAGCTTAATGTTTACAAATCAGCACATTTTTCCTGCTGATAGTTTTCAGGATGTAACCTGAAAATGTGTTGTGAAGTTGTACCCCTTTGTCTAAAACACTGTCATACATGTAGCAGAGAGAACAAGAAGGTACACCACTTACCCTAAGTGCAAATTGCCAGCTGTGGAAGAGTTTTGCAATATTGGCTCCAACGATATAGCCCATACCACTGAAAATACACAGAACACAGGAACATACAAAAATGAACATCAAAGACAGAATACATGTATCAACAACAGGGTCCCCACTGGTTTTTAGAAACAAAATTCCATGACTTTTCCATGACTTTCCATGACCCTAAATAACATTTTCCATGACTAGATCCACAGGTCGCCATTTCCGAACACGCAAACTTTTTACGTCTTGTCACTGCCAGTTTTGACACTGGCTTGCTTTGCACTGAATTTGAGTCAGTGTCTCTTCGACAAGCAAGTCAAGCATTTGCTACGCAGTCAGATTATCGTAAATTCCGTTTCGTAACCGTCACTGTGACTCGGTGCGTCCCGCTAGCGCTACGTGTCATTTGTGCTACGTATCGTTTGCGCTATTTTCTGTAGTGCTATCGACACAAATTGCCAAAAACAGTAGTGCTATCGGCACGTAGTGCTATTGCCACAATTCACACATGCCATTATCACTACGTCTCAATAGAACTACGTGTCGATATCACTATTTTTGAAAAACCAATGTACTGTAGCGCTACGTGTCGATAACGCTACGTGTCGATAGCACTATACTACATGTTCAAACGGCAGACACTTTCCTTTGTGTGTGCGTGTGAGTGTGTACTGATATATATTGTCTGCATGGCTGTCTGTCGGATCTGTATGTCTGTCTGTCTCTGTCTGACTCACTCTCTTTTTTTCACCACGTATTTATTTCATGGTTGTTGTTGGTGTGTGTTTTTTTGTTTTTTCTTTGTTCTTCCCCCATCCCCCGTGGTTTGTATATGAGTCTGTGGCCTTACGTACAGTATAATAAACCATTCTGAGTTCTCTCTCTCTCTCTCTCTCTCTCTCTCTCTCTGCACCTCTCAATCGCTCTTTCTCTGTACTTCTTTTACATCGCTCTCTCCTTGTCTCTCCCGATCCCCTCCCCCTCTCTCTCCCCATCTGTCTTTCTGTCTTCTCTCGCTCTTTCTTTCTCGCTCGCTTTTTCTCTCTCTCTCTCTCTCTCTCTCTCTCTCTCTCTCTCTCTCTCTCTCTCTCTCTCTCTCTCTCTCTCTCTATCTCTGTCTCTCTCTCTCTCTCTCTCTCTCTCTCTCTCTCTCTCTCTCTCTCTCTCTCTCTCTCTCTCTCTCTCTCTCTCTCTCTCTCTCTCTCGCATGATACCGTATATATACATACACGGATGTTTTTCTGTGTGTGAGTTTGTGTGTACGATACCGTGTGTACGTATGCGTTTGTGTGTGTGTGTGTGTGTGTGTGTGTGTGTGTGTGTAATGAAGAGAGAAAGAGAGTGAGTGAGCGAGCGAGCGAGTGAGCAAGAGAGAGAGAGAGAGAAAGACACACACACACACACACTGAAACAGACACACACACGCACACACTGAAACAGACATACAACACACACAAACCAGAAGGAGTGAGAGCGAGAGAATAAATGAGAAAGAGAAAGTCGTCAGTAAGTAGTGGTATTGACACGTAGCGATAATGACACGTAGCGCTAAAAGATGTAGTGCTGTCGACACGTAGTGATAAAGAACGAATGATAGCGACTCATAGACAAATTATTTGTAGCACTAATCAACGTAGCGATAGCGGCACGTAGCACAAATGACACGTAGGACAAAAGACACGTAGCACAAATGACACGTAGCGCTAGCGATACGCACCCCTGTGACTTGACGAACTGTCATTTTTTTCACCGCGATACACAGTTCATTGCGAAGATCTTCCTCGGTAATTCGTTCCAATTCCGCATACTATTTGTTGTCAAAAAACAACTCGAAAGAAAGTTTCCAACTCATCATCCTCCATCTTGCTTGTCGGAGCGCTAAAGTACTTTATCGATGCAAAAACAAAAGCAGAAAATTTCGACGAAACCGACTCAAATGCAGCGCAGACGACACGACGAGATAACGGAAGGCTGGGAGCCTCGCTTTGGCTACCGTTATTCTCGTATGCAAATACGAACGAGAAGTTGGTCATACGAACAAGCCTTGTGCTGGCGACGCAAATCGCTGCTGGCTGGCAAAAGGGGGGGGGGGGGGGGGGGGGAAGCTGGGCAACGAAAATCGCCGCTGGCGTGCTAAAGGTTAATTTTTCTTTCTTTCTTATTTTTGTTAAATTCCATGACTTTCCATGACTTGAATTGAAATTCCATGACTTTCCAGGCCTGTACGAACCCTGCAACAATTAAAACTCAAGTACAGTGGAACCACCTTTGGCAGCAAACAAAACAGTTATCCGTAGAACAGGACGTTCTGCAAAGACGCTTCCTGTGGATTGGCCACACACTCCGCAAGACGACAACCAGCATCACGCGACAGGCGCTCACATGGAACCCGCAGGGCAAGAGGAGACGAGGCCGGCCGAGAAACACCTGGCGTCGTGACTTGGAGGCAGAGGTGAAACACATCGGCTACACCTGGAGACAACTGGAGAGATTGGCCCAGGATCGGAGTGCCTGGCGAGCTCTTGTTGGCGGCCTATGCCCCGAACGGGGTCAAAGGCATAAATGAAATGAATGACAGTGGAACCCTTCTTTGAAGACCCCCTTACATGACCACAAATGCATGGGGATGATTTTCACAGCCAGCAAAACGCAGACATTTCATTCGACTCACTGAAAACTTTGTGGTCATTAAGGCATAACTGCTGCACTCTTTTTCACAGTGGAGGGAAGTTGCAGCAAAGGTCTGCTTTAAACTGTCAAAAATTGCACAAAACTGTTATGGCCAATTAAACAAATTTGCCACAGAAAATAAATCCGAGGAACATATACTGATACCAGTGAAACTGAAAGCATACAACTGATATGACAGGTTCACAAAAATAAAACATCAGAATATTTGCCCACCTGCCCACAGGAATGGCAAAGTAGAATATCATCAGCATGCGAGTACGCATTTGTTTGGCAAACAGGTCAGCGATGATTGTCGGAGCAATGGTGGAGTAACTGGCTTCTCCAATGCCGACCATGGCACGCAGGAGCACAAAGGCCCAAAAATGCTGGTGAGAAAAAAAAGTATTTCATTAACATTAACAAGTGTTTGTTTCTGGTTATCCTCTCTGGGTATATTCTTTGTAGGTTTGCAGGTATAAAGCACAAATATGTGAGGAACCATTGATGAGACAATGACTATGAGTGACCAAATTGAAACAAGTCGCTTTCTTTTCTTTATTTGGTGTTTAACGCCGTTTTCAACCACGAAGGTTATATCGCGACGGGGAAAGGGGGGAGATGGGATAGAGCCACTTGTCAATTGTTTCTTGTTCACAAAAGCACTAATCAAAATTTGCTCCAGGGGCTTGCAACGTAGTACAATGTATTACCTTACTGGGAGAATGCAAGTTTCCAGTACAAAGGACTTAACATTTCTTACATGTATACTGCTTGACTAAAATCTTTACAAAAATTGACTATATTCTATACAAAAACCACTTAACAAGGGTAAAAAGAGAAACAGAATCCGTTAGTCGCCTCTTACGACATGCTGGGGAGCATCGGGTAAATTCTTCCCCCTAACCCGCGGGGGGTGAAACAAGTCGCGTAATGCGAAATAACAACATTTAGTCAAGCGGTCGAACTCACAGACTGAAACTGAACGCACTGCTTTTTTCACCAAGATCACATACTTGTAGTTTCGTCAGTCCACCGCTTGTGGCAAAGGCAGTGAAATCGACAAGCCATGCAGAATAGTGCGGTAGTGGTCGCGCTGAGCAGGATAACACGCTTTTCTGTATGTCTATTCTTTTTAGCTTACTGAGTTTGTTTTTAATCCAAACATATCATATCTATATGTTTTTGGAATTAGGGACCGACAAGGAGTAAGATGAAATTGTTTTTAAAGGTGGTCGTCTACATTTTTGCTTTTTTTCAATAATCTTATAGTTAGATTTCGCTAAAAAGTTATGTCAGATGATGAATGAACCATGGGGAAAAAAGTTATAGAAACAAAAATATATACATGTAAAAAAAGATTTTATTTTTGGGTAGCGTGACTCACGCTTCCAATATTTTGTTTTCTGTTTGCTGAGAACATGTGCTTTGCCGAAAAATACTGACCAATCAAATTCATGTCACTATGCTTATAGCCACGCCTAAACAAGTGCAGCAACAGTTTGACACTGGAGCGCTGTCCACGCTTTTTTTTAAACGCACGAAATGCACAGGATTTGAGAGGAGTTTTGCGCTTGGCATTTTCCAAATAAGGATATCCTACTATGAGTACTACGCTGGAATACTACAATGAATTTTCAAACGGCTACACTGGCTTCGTCTTTCCTGATCGAAAGGGGGTGTATTGTTGATATTTGTAGATAATAGACTCTGCATTTTAATGGTCAAATGGCGATTTCGGTATAAAAATGTAGACAAGGACCTTTAAATCGATTTCGGACAATTATTTTTAATCATAATTTTCATATTTTTAATTTTCAGAGCTTGTTTGTAATCCAAATATAACATATGTATTATATGTTCTTGGAATCAGAAAATGACGAAGAATAAGATGAAATTCTTTTTGGATCATTTAATAACAAAATAATTTTAATTACAATTTTTAGATTTTTAATGACCAAATTCATTCATTAGTTTTTAAGCCACCAAGCAGAAATGCAATATCAAAGTCCGGCCTTCGTCAAAGATTGCTTTGCCAAACTTTCAATCAATTTGATTGAAAAATGAGGGTGTGACAGTGCCGCCTCAACTTTTACAAAAAGCCGGATATGAGGCATCAAAGGTATTTATCGAAAAAATGAAAAAAAATTCCGGGGATATCATTTCCAGGAACTCTCATGTTAAATTTCATAAAGATCGGTCCAGTAGTTTAGTCTGAATCGCTCTACACACACACACGCACAGACAGACAAGACAGACAGACAGACAGACACACACACACACATACACCACGACCCTCGTCTCGATTCCTCTTCCATGTTAAAACATTTAGTCAAAACTTGACTAAATGTAAAAAAGATGCATCCTTATAACAAAGTTACTGAGGGATTAAAAGGCATTTGATTTTAGCCTTGACATGAAAGTTTGAAAGCAAACAAGGCAAAAACAAAAACATTTTGATGTAGCCCAAAAATTGAGAGAGATAAATGCACAATGCTTTACTTCCTGTCCCCCAAGCAATTGTCTTGTTTTCAATCACATAACCATAATTTTTCCCTCAACAAAACAATGCATTTAACAACCAACGAAACAAGGTAGTTTGAAACAAAGCCTTCTTTCAGTGAAGTACGACTCTTCACTTTTAAAGCAATATGAAGGTCAAATGGACAAATTCCGAAAATAACTCTGTCCGGTTGTTGAAGAGTGAATACCCTTGCAAAAACCTCTGACAAACATTGTAGGGGCCAATCACTAGCGAGGGGTGTGTCGGAAACATGAGGTCCTCATGGTTTTGGCAAGGGCATTCACTCTTCCACATACATATCAGTCAGTTATTCGTTGTGATTGTTGGTTTTAACTGGTCCACCACGTGTTTCCTGTTTGTCAGAGGTAAGGGGCGCAACTATTCCGCAACGCTTGTAAATCCCGACAAAGTTATTTCCAGAAAACATTTATCAAGGCACTTTCCGATTTTTCCCCCACTAAGCCCTTGTAGTTTTTTTAGTTTTTTTTATCCCTAATTTCTTTTAACAGCTATATATACTCACATCTCTCGGTATAAATGAAGCAGACAAGGTAAATCCTGACCACAGGAAAATGCCCCCGGCCATGATGTACTTCCGTGTGTAGCGATCACCGAGGTAACCAAAAATGGGGGAGAAAACCATGTAGGTGCAGATGAAGGAAGTCTGGATGAGGCCGGCCTCTGAGTTGTTGATGCTGTAGTAATCCTGAACATCTTTCAACACACCTGGACAAGAGAAAAACAAGGATTGTGAGCAGACTTTCATCAACTGTTCCTTGGTGATGAACACTGGACTGTGTGCTCTGTCTTTGACACTTGGGTGTGTGTGTGTGCTGGCAAAAATTAAGAGAGACTAGTAAGAGTCTGTGCAGAAATCTGACTGCACAAACATTTTTTTATTCAGGGCTCCCAACTGGCACAATGGCCTGGTGGATAAGGCGCCGGCCTCCCATGGAACCATATTCACTGGAGTGTGTGGAACTACTACAACTAGTCACACCATGTTTACAAATTCATGTCCACCATAAACAAGGTTTAATTATCTAACCTTGGATAAAAAGGGTATATAGTTCTGAAAGTGAAAGGTGGTTCAAAGCATATATGTATGTGTCACTTTGAGTTTGTTTCAGCTGTTTATTCATTAATATTATTGTACCCTCCCCAGCTAGCTAGTGTGACACTTTTGCTCTACAATGTAATTTCTCAGGCTTTCTGTGTTTGGGACACAATTAATTAACAGGACTGGGTGGCCGAGTGGTAATGCACTTGCGCTCGGAAGCGAGAGGTTGCGAGTTCGACCCTGGGTCAGGGCGTTAGCAATTTTCTCCCCCCTTTCCTAACCTAGGTGGTGGGTTCAAGTGCTAGTCTTTCGGATGAGACGAAAAACCGAGGTCCCTTCGTGTACACTACATTGGGGTGTGCACGTTAAAGATCCCACGATTGACAAAAGGGTCTTTCCTGGCAAAATTGTATTGGCATAGATAAAAAATGTCCACCAAAATACCCGTGTGACTTGGAATAATACGCCGTGAATAGTAGGATATGCGCCGAAATGGCTGCGATCTGCTGGTCGATGTGAATGCGTGATGTATTGTGTAAAAAATTCCATCTCACACGGCATAAATAGATCCCTGCGCCTTGAGTCCGAGTCTGGAGATACGCGCGCGATATAAGACTTCATATATAATGTACCATCCCACAAGCACATACTTTTAAAAAAAAATAGAACATGTAAAACGAGGTCATATTGAGATAATTGAAATATTAATTGACTTTAACATTGTCCACTTTGAAATTTGTTTTGAAACATTTCATTTCTGTGTGAAAGAAGTTGAGACTGAGAAAATACTTGCCTGCCACCGTGAATCTGTCCATGTAGTTGAGAAGATTAATCAACAACAGCGTGGCCACTGTTATGTAGGCTTTTGTTCTTCCTTGCATGGGGGCTCCACTCTCAGACATTACTGCATCTGAAACAATCACATGGTTCTGAATGGGTTGAACCTGTGTTTCCTCAGCTTCGTCTTCCTCATTGTTCACTATGGGTGCCCTGTCCGAATCATCAAAATACTCTGCAGCGGCCATGGCTTCAAGCTGCACTGTATCATCGAAAGGGGGATCAGCGCTCCACATCGGCGAACCAAAACAAACCTGTCCAAGAGGTCAACCTGATAAAGAATTGTCCTACAGGAAGTTTACAGTGGTACACGCCATGTTTTCAAGCGGAAGTCACGTTAGATACGGAATGACACGAAAGCGGGCTTCGGGCCAGTTCGTTGCTCTTCGTGTAAACTCGTAGGGATGGCGGAGATAAACGAAACGCAGACGACGCCCATTCATAAACGTAGTTGTTCTCTCTGTTCTGAATTTTGTATTTGTCGAGTTGTACACCCCGCATACATTTCTAGGCGGCACGACACACATGCTCTTTTCTCAAGCATATTGAACGTTTTCCGCGAATAAACAAATGAAATTTAAAAAAAATCCTCAATGTTTTGAATGCTCATGGTTGTGGTTGCATTGATAGGGCCTACATGCATCTTATTTGACACTGACAGTAAAACAAAATCAGATATAAGACATGTGAAAAGGAAATGTCGGCGCAGAATAGTTGCTGATCTTGATTGCATCACTGTTAATCTGATGATTTATTTCATTTGTGCCCTACTTTTTCCCCAACCCCCACCCACTCAAAAATCGATTGACAGCTTTTGATGTCACAGGACAGTTCTTCCTTTTTTGGCAGCTATCAGACGGGCGTCATTGACTGCGCATGCGCTGCGAAATGAAAATAAGGAACATGGCGAGAAGACCGGAAGACATCGTGTGAAGATATTTTCCGAAATGGCTAGTCAACGACCAGGCGAGTGGGTACAGGCCCTGCTCGCCAGGTTCGACGCCCAGGTAAATAATCGTTTTTCTGTATTAATTCTGTCCCGACAGGCTTAGATCGAACGACGCAAACGCGAGTTGCGGCATGGGCAAATTTATGAATGAAAGCTGCTTGCTTGCTAAAACCAAGGCTTGAATGACATTGACAAGCGCTAGCAGTTGTAGTGAACTGGCCGTGTGGCCGCAACACGCCTGAGTGAGCTTAGTCCTTGTGTGACAGATCGGTCAGTTCGACCAGCAGACGATTTTGTGCAAATACTGTCACCGAAATCGTGTGGCATACGGACAGCTGACATCAGGCGGTTGCATTTAGCTGCAAACCCACACACATTGATAAATTAGCATTTTTCCCCATACACTTGAGCGCTGTCGCTTTTGTCGACTTTCGAGTAAGAGAGAGGCCGAATGCAAGACGCTTTGTTTTTCACACCATGTCTTGTGACTCTGTCAATGTTCAGAGATTTGACAGTGACAACTTTAGCATTTTGTGCATTTTGAAATCATTTTGCATTTTTGTTCTTTGTGTGGCCTGCAGTGCAAAAGTACCAGCTAAGATGTATGATCGTATCTGCTGTATTCAGGATTTACAAATAAGCAGTACTCGTGCTGTTTGCAGTTTGGTGTTTTAGATTGTACTCAGAAGATTGAAGGATGAAAAGAATGTAAATTATTTCTTGCCATACTGGCATGAAATAGTGGTTTTTGCTTTGAACAGCTAGGTAGTTTGGTTTCAATGTCAATGAACTGAAGTGAATTGAATGCACAAAATACTAAAGTTGCCACTGTCAAATCATGATAGTTGGTACAATGTCAATTTCACCCAATGATCTAGTTTTATTCCATCACACTCACAGCACATTTCCCCCCCTTGAACTGCTCAGTAAAATAAGGTCTTGCCATGTAACTTTGTGTGTGTGCGCATGTCACCCCATGTGTCTATGTGGTTTTTATTTTTTTATTTTAAAAAAACCCTTGATTGGTTCTTGTTTCAATTTTATTTGTTGGATTGTCAGTTTAACTAATTTAGGTGAGATTGCAGTTGAAAGAATGTTATCTACCACTATGGTTGGGGAAAAGAAACATTGGTTTGCTGGAGCCTTTATTATCTAGAACATTTGGCATGATCGATGCTTTTCTGACTCTGGCAGCAGAGGTCGAGGGTGCAAAAAGAGTGTTATTAAATTTATAATTAACAAATTTGTTCATATTGGTCATACATTAAGCTTTGCACAATGGTAGATGTATGTGAGACAGTACACTCTTTAAAGACCAAGTATGGTGCTGTGAATCCTGATTTTGACTCCCTAATACTATGCTACAAGTACAACTATGCTTGGGTGAACTCATGTAAAATGTGTAATGCCATTGCGAAGCACCTGTTAATGGTTGATTGCAGAAAGTGGTACACAAGTAGCATCATGTAGAGTGTGTTTGCTGTGTTTTGTGCAGTTTGTAAGATTTGGAGATGAGAATTTAATGTTTCCTTATTGTTTATTCTCCAGGTAGAGTGAAATCTCTCTTTAAAGACCCTCCATATTTTTGCTTCATAAAATCTTCATAAAACCTAATTTTCTTAGATTTGTGGAGGTTCTAAAACAGATTGAGATTAACAGTACATTTGTACTCAATTTGGTATAAAAGGTTGGACACGTTTCATTCACTGTGTCAGGTAGTTTTGAAGCAGCTATTGTCATTTGAACACCCATGATTTGATCTCGCACTCTCAGTCCGCTTATCGCCCTTCTCACTGTACTGTAACAGCCCTACTTAAAGGTGGTCGTCTACATTTTTGCTTTTTTTCAATAATCTTATGGTTAGATTTCGCTAAAAAGTTGATGAATGAACCATGGGGAAAAAAGTTATAGAAAAAAAAAATGTAAAATTTGTTTTTATTTTTCGGTAGCGTGACTCACGCTTCCAATATTTTGTTTTCTGTTTGCTGAGAACATGTGCTTTGCCTAAAAATACTGACCAATCAAATTCATGTCACTATGCTTATATATAGCCACGCCCAAACAAGTGCAGCAACAGTTTGACACTCGCTGTCCACGCTTTTTTTTAAACGCACGAAATGCACGGGATTTGAGAGGAGTTTTGCGCTTGGCATTTTCCAAATAAGGATATCCTACTATGAGTACTACGCTGGAATACTACAATGAACTTTCAAACGGCTACACTGGCTTCGTCTTTCTTGATCGAAAGGGGGTGTATTGTTGATAATTGTAGATAATAGACTCTGCATTTTAATGGTCAAATGGCGATTTCGGTATAAAAATGTAGACAAGGACCTTTAAAGTAATCTGTGACATACTGGCTGCTCTGGATGGTGGTGATGTGTCAGTGCTTACCCTACTTGACCTTTCTGCTGCGTTCGACACGATTGACCATGTCACGCTTCTCCATAGACTTCAGACTCTGTACGGCATCTCCGGTCCACCGCTAGCATGGCTTGAGTCCTATCTCATTGGCAGGACTCAGGCTGTGCTTGTCGATGGCCAGATGTCTGCTCCAGCCCCACTTTCTTTCGGCGTTCCTCAAGGTTCAGTACTTGGTCCCATCCTTTTCATCATGTACACTAAGCCCCTCTCCACACTGATTCAAAACTAATTCTGTTTTAAATCAGTCTTTTACTGATGACACCCAGCTGTATAAACCCAGTCCCCCTGCAGAGACACATTCCGCCATCCAGACCATTCAGACATGCATCACTGATGTTAAATCTTGGATGGTCGATAACAAACTTAAGCTGAATGATGATAAGACTGAAGTCTTACTCAAGTTACTGTGCAAAAAGAAGAACACTACATTTCCCTCTCCCCAACCTGTTTCTGTTCAAATAGGCAACACCGAAATTCTTTTCTCACCATCAGCTAGAAACCTTGGATTCACCCTTTCATCTGACATGACCCTTAACAAACATATATATATATCTTTAGTCTGTAGAGCAGCTTATTTTGAGCTTCGTAAGATCAGCACCATTCGCCACACACTCTCCTCTCAAACAACTAACACTCTTGTCTGTGCCTTTGTTCTTTCTAAACTTGACTACTGCAACGTGCTCTCTTCTCTCTGGCTGTCCTCTGTACCTCCTGCATAAACTACAAAAAGTCCAAAACTCGGCAGCACGCCTCATTCTGAAAGCACGAAAACGAGATCACGCAACACCACTTCTTCACACACTGCACTGGTTACCTATTCAAGCCCGCATTGACTACAAACTGTCCACCCTCTGCTTTAACTTCTTTTCTGGCTCGTCTCCTGCTTACTTCTCTGAACTCCTCACCGTCTATTCTCCAGCAAGACAACTCCGTGCCTCTTCTGACTGTCGCATCCTCACCATTCCACACACCAAAACCAAAACATACGGACAACGCACTTTTACTTTATGCGCACCCACACAATGGAATTCTCTCCCCTTTCACATCCGCCACTCTCAGTCACCCCAAGCATTCAAACAAGCACTTAAAACGCACCTCTTCAAGAAATACAACCCCTGATTTTGTTTTCTCAGTCCATCAGTAGGCTACAATAGTGTATTTGTTGTTTTAGTGATAATGTGATAATGTATATATATATATATAAACATCTAGGGCTGTTTTCAGTATTGTTGATAACATGTTCTGTTTGATTAAGGGTATTCAGCTGGTATTTCCTTGTTTTCACTACCTATTTTATTCATGTTTTTATTACGTTAGTGGAAGAATCTTTTGTATGTATGTTTGATGGTGTATGCTTTTAATTAAGCGTTGCTGACTATGAATGTAGATGTAAATGCTTGTATGACTGTGTTTTAATTTTAAATGTGTCAAGCGCAAAGAGCATAATTCATTAATTGTAAAGTTATGATGTTGCGCTATATAAATGCTCATTTATTATTATTATTATTATTTGCTATGAATAAAAGCGGGCAGAACAAGTCATGCAGAATGCACAAACCCACTTTGTGTGTAATTATGACTATACTTAATTTATAGTTGATTTTAATTTTCAAAATTTTATCTGTTGTTTTTCTAGCACAAACCAACTTATTTATAATTATGATTATAATGGATATTAATTTTCGACGGGCGCAGTGGCGTGGTGGTAAGATGTCGGCCTCCTAATCGGGAGGTCGTAAATTCGAATCCTGGTCGCTGCCGCCTGGTGGGTTAAGAGTGGAGATGTTTCCGATCCCAGGTCAACTTATGTGCAGACCTGCTAGTGACTTAACCCCCTTCGTGTGTACACGCAAGCACAAGACCAAGTGCGCACGGAAAAGATCCTGTAATCCATGTCAGAGTTCGATGGGTTATAGAAACACGAAAAAATACCCAGCAAGCCTCCCCCGAAATCGGCGTATGCTGCCTAAATGGCGGGGTAAAAACGGTCATACACGTAAAAATCCTCTCGTGCTAAAAACATGAGTGAACGTGGGAGTCTAAGCCCATGAACAAAGAAGAAGATATTAATTTTCCAATTTTTGTCTGTTTATTTTCCAGCTACCAATAAAGACTGGCCTGCAAACGACACAGAGCATGCAGAATGTGAAACAGAACAAGGAGTGTCTCGTCAATGTGTCTTGCCACAAGTTTTCTTTGGTCATCAATGGCTTGACAAAAACCTTACAGTCTGTTCTTCAAACAGTAAGTATAACAGTGAAAGATGTCATTGTCACTATACATGATCATGATGTCATTGTCATTATACATTATCATGATGTCATTGTCAATATACATAAACATGATGTCATTGTCACTATACATGAACAGTCAAGTAATCGTGGAATAGTTGCTCTGTAATCCCCCGCGTGTTAGGGGGAAGAATTTACCCGATGCTCCCCAGCATGTCGTAAGAGGCGACTAACGGATTCTGTTTCTCCTTTTACCCTTGTTAAGTGTTTCTTGTATAGAATATAGTCAATGTTTGTAAAGATTTTAGTCAGCAGTATGTAAGAAATGTTAAGTCCTACTTGTACTGGAAACTTGCATTCTTCCAGTAAGGTCATTTATTGTACTACGTTGCAAGCCACTGGAGCAATTTTTTGATTAGTGCTTTTGTGAACAAGAAACAATTAACAAGTGGTTCTATCCCATCTCCCCCCTTTCCCCGTCGCGATATAACCTTCGTGGTTGAAAACGACGTTAAACACCAAATAAAGAAAGAAAGTTGCTCTGTAAAATATCCCAATGATCCTGAAAGATGTTGTTACGCCAGATTGTTGCAACTGCAAGTGAAATCTGAATGCTGAAACAGAACTAGACTGTCTTGAATAGTTGGAAAGTAAACAGACTTGACCTCTCACCTTTGACCTGGGTCAGCTGACCATTGCCACTGACTACAGGGGGTCCTTTGGAAATATTTCCATTCTCAGAATCCACATGTTTTCCGTTCTGCGCCGGCGTGATATCCATTCCTCTTCCCTCCACGTGGTTCCCATTAGGCAACTCAGAGTCTAGGGTACAGAATTCTTTTAGAGCTACTTCGTTGGTGTAAGCCATTCTTCGGCTGTCGAGCTGTCAGAAAAACCTTTTCCACTCGCAGATGATGAGTCAAGTTGGGAGAGCGGTTAATCTGTGATTAGACACTTAGGTAACTCTTTGATGACCGAGGTACTAGCTTACTCTAGGGTTGTAAGGTCCCCGTGAGTGTCCACGTATCTTTCTGTAGTGACCCAGATAGTGTTGGCTAGCAGTGATAGTGTGGTGCACGATTTTTCTTGTCCTCACAGCCTTGAACCTGGAGTAAGGTGGGACTTTTCTTGGGCGACTTTTGCTGATATGGAGTTTTCTGTAGTGAGCATGTTAGGTTCAGATTAAGTTCTCATTGACTGATGGAAAATGCTGGCCTCCAGTTGGCAGAAACACGAAAATACCCAGCATGCCTCCCCGGAATTGGTGTATGCTGCCTGAATGGTGGGGTAAAAACGGTCATACACATAAAAATCCACTCGTGCTAAAAACATGAGTGAACGTGGGAGTCTAAGCCCATGAACGAAGAAGAGAAAACCACAGGCCCTTGATAGTGATACTAAATCACAGGCCCTTGATAGTGATACTAAATTACAGGCCCTTGATTGTGATACTAAACCACACTGCACTTAGGGCTAAACCACAAGTCTGGCAGCGGAATGAACTTTTGATATGGACAGAGCAGTGAGTGCAGGGACGGGGCGGTATGAGAACACACAAGGAACAGGTGTGAAAACAGAAAAAAACTGAAAGAAAAAAACCACAGGCCTATGATTGTAATACTTAATCAATGAATACTAGCACTAAGTCACAGGCGCTTGATGTTGGTGAATCTATCTATGAAGTACAGATCTTTGTTGCTGCAAGAGTGAAACTGCAAGTGTTGGACAAAATGTGTCAGCAATCGGACAATCCTTGCACTGCTCGAGTCGTTCAGCCTCACACACAAACACACACACACACACCAGGGATGGCCAAATCGTCCGCCCGATCACCAGGGACGAGTAAAAAATCCGCCGAGCTAGTAGAAACCGCCTGTCAACTCTAGCTGAGCTAATGACTGTTTTGAAGTAACTTGTCTGGACCCCTGATGATGATGTGTTAAGTTTAGAAATGCAAATTAATAGTTATGGAATGCCAGAAACACAGGTCCTTGATAGAGTTTAAAACAATGACTGACCCTAATGTTTTCTGCTGATCCAAAACATTTTTCACTACTCTGAGAGAAATTTGAGATTAACAGACCGAAAATTGGCACTCCATACCCAAGGAAAATGAAACATGCCAGATTGAAAAACAAACAAACAATAAGTAAACTTTGGACCTACGGACCGAACTGTTCTGATCGTCACACTAATCCAACATATTTTTGTCTAAATAAATCACTTTCGATGAATATTCTGCTGCACTTAGGGCTAATACAGAAAGAAAATACAGTAAACAGCTTGGAGCGTATGATATGTTTAAGAACCGGAGACAAGATTTTAGCCATGGCTCAGCCTCTGTTATGTTTTGAAGCAGACCCTGCTGCTAATGATAGGGAAATTGGATTGACATGCTTTGTTGGCTCAGAAGAGTCAGATGTATCAGGAGATGACCTGTGATTGTGACCTTTAATATTATCAGTAGTTATGTAGATGCACTTACACATTGCACTTACATTACAATCTGTGTTCATTTTTCTGACCAAAGAAGTGGGCTTACAAACTATTTCGTGTTTCATCATTATGTCTGGATTGCATGACTGTCAGTCTGACTCTTTGGTCATATAAAAAGGAAAAGTTGCTACTTTCTTTGCTATTTTAAAAAATGTAGAAAAAATAAGTGTTTCACTAAGTTGTTTTAAGATTGCAGCACTGTTCTTTGAATTCAGTCTTGATTATTGGGTAATTGGCTTAGTGAAAAATCTTCTAACTTTCTGAAATAATACTGTTTTAGTTCAAGTTTGCAGCGTTTCAATAATGTGTGTGTAGTTCTTTTTGTACTCAAACAAGTTGAGTGCTGGCATGTGGATAAGCATACTCCAGTAATTGTGCAGTTATAACAAATATGCCCTTCATTACATAAAAAGACTAAATTAGAGTTACACACACGCTCACTCACACACACACACACACACACACACACACACACACACACACACACACACACACACACACACACACACACACACACACACACACACACACACACACACAAATAGAATATGCACACACTTGCTGGTGTCTGTATGCAGGCATGATTACATGCAGACAAAACGCACATGCACGCTAAAAAATAGTATTTAGACCACACACAAAAAATAGTCTGTTTACGGTATCCCGACCGACCCTATTTTTTCGTGCGACCCTTGACTTTTTTTTGGCATTTAGGAAAAATGTTAAAAAATTTTTTTTTTAAATCTTTGTTTTTTGGCAAAATAATTAAAAATATGGTTTTTGGGAGGGAAAAAAAATATCCCGACCTACCGACCCAATTTTTTGGCCTATGTTACCGTAAACAAACTATTTTTTGTTGTTGGCCTTATCTTCACTCACCCAGCACCACCCAACCACTAAAAAAATAAGAACATAGTACAACATTACAAACTGGCATTTTTCTTCTGCATTCCTAAGCTTTTTACTCCTAAGGCCCTCTTATGGTGAGTTTTGCATGGCCATACCGTTTGCAATAATGTCACTGTCTTCAAGGGTGATGAAGATCTTGATCTGCAATTGACAGCTAGGCTCTGCTTTGTGTGCATGCATGTTTTCACACGCATCCATGTAAAAAGCAAAATGATTTCCAACAACAGCAGGATGAGCGAAAGGTGAAAATGAGTTGTAGCCGTTATCATACTCTTGTTGTAACCTCTTTACAATTAACCATATCCACATATCGAGGCTCTGGGAGTTACTTCCCTTGTTTTAGGAAGCAAACACACACAAATGCCGCCTAACAAGCGCTGTGCTTGGGGACAATGTAAAACGGATGATAGGTATCCTGAACGCTGTGTTGGCGTGAAATTCATCCCATTTGTGAAACCGGGAAAGCATCTGTACCATCTAGATCGCTGCCTTCGCTGGATAAAAGCCTGCAATCGCCCAGCTTACCAGTTGAACGTCAACACAATCAAGTCGTACACGTACATTTGGCATGATTTGCAGCAAGGTCAGATCTCGCACGACTTTGATTCAAGGCCTATTGCTAATTTGTTGATGGTTTGGTCTCAGTGTCACAAAAATATGACGATCTAATCAATCACTGATTTAAAAAATAAGTATGTTGCCCTATATCCATTGACATTCTTAGTGAAATAGATCTATTTGAAATAGTATTTCACTGCCCCGACCGGCGAACTTGTTGCCGGCTGTATTGAGCTTGTGTGTTCGTGTAGGCTTACTCAAAAAGTCAAAATCACAGTCGTCTCCGAAACAAGCAATAATCAGAGTTGGGGGGAAAACATTTCGTTTGTTCAGTTTTGTTTTGTTCTTGATAGTTTGTTTATCTCTCACACACACACACACACACACACACACACACACACACACACACACACATACATACATACACAAACACACGCGCGCACGCACACACATTGCACGTACGCGCACATACACACACCTACTGAGATATACCTAACATACACGCACGCTTGCAAACACACACATAATACGCAAACGCAGTTTAATTTCCTCAATACAAGGCGAAAGGCACACACACACCACACACAAATAAACACACACACAAGGCAAGGCAAGGCAAGGCAAGGCAAGGCAAGGCAAGTTTTATTCCAATAAAACCCCGTGAGGGTACATGGAAAATTAAAAAACACAATAAAAACACATTTCATTCAACACCAAATAAAAGGAACTAAAACAAAAAGAAATCAGACTATGTACAGAAAAGGGAGTTGAGGGGTGAGGGAGAGCAAAAACAATACAAGAAACAATTCAACAATAATAATAATAAATAGTAATAATAATAATAATAATAATAATAATAATAAAACACTACAAGTGCAAAGTGATTACATACATTTCTTTACTATGGGAAATGGGGGGAAGGGTGAGGGGGGGGGGGGTGAAGGGTGAGATAACATCAGGACAAAAATACTATTACAAACAACACAAAACAGATAACGGAGTATAAAGCTAAAAGAGAATTAAATTTTACTCGCTTCTCAAACAGTCCATGACAAGTGTCATGAACTTTGCGAGTTTTAGCAATAAACTCTTTTTTGTAGTGGAAAAAAGCTCTTTGAATTTAACTGAATTGGGGCGGGCATAATAATAGCACCGTAACAACTGTTTTCTATAATTGGTAAAAAAAGGACATACAAAAATATAATGGAACTCGTCCCCAAGGTCACCTGATGAACATTTGTGACAGATTCTGTCTTGTCTGGGAATACCAAGAGTCCTACCTTTTTGTATAGGCAATTTATGATTCAGTGTTCTAAATTTTAAAACAGCGGCAGGATAGACAAGTACTTTTCAAACTCAAAATTCTCTTTATACATTCTATAATTATAATAAAACTCATTGTCATTTATTTCTGAATGCCAGGTTTGGACAAATTGGTCTTGTAGCCTATTTTTCATCAGTGCTTTGAAAGTATTAAAATAACCACCATCCGTTACATTATCGATAGTTTGATTGTGCCA
The DNA here is from genome assembly GCF_037325665.1 of Littorina saxatilis. Classification (NCBI taxonomy): domain Eukaryota; kingdom Metazoa; phylum Mollusca; class Gastropoda; order Littorinimorpha; family Littorinidae; genus Littorina; species Littorina saxatilis. The sequence continues at coordinate 19,052,999 of NC_090253.1, read as the reverse complement.
AAAATCACTGAAGCCTTACTCATTTAACTCACATTTAACTCACACGCAGTCCCACACACACACACACACACACAACCCTCACACACACAAATAAACCCACACACGCAGTCAACCCCCCCCCCACACACAACCCTCACACACACAAATAAACACACACGCAGTCCACCCCCCCCCCCACACACACACACAACCCTCTCTGACACACACACCCGCCCAACCCCAGCGTCCAACGCAACTTTCACCAACAACCATACCCTACTCTCACTATCGCTCTCTCTCTCTCTCTCACACACACACACAAGCTCACGCAAGCACAGCCACACACACACACAGCACGCGCATACACACACACTGACACACATCACACACAGCACGCGCATATACACACACACTGACACACATCACACACACACACCCACCTTTCGCAGTTCGCTCACAGTTCTCTTTTCCATCGTCACCATCTTCGAAGCTTGCTTCGCTTTTCAGGGGAGATAACCCGTTTATCACATTCGCTGCTGACTTGTGGGTCAAGGCTATTGAACGTGGGTTTTTATCTACACCAACACTGTGAGCACTGATAGAGACATGTACTTCACACTGTCTTACTTGTTGTGGGAATTACATTTTATAGAATGAATAAATGATAGGAAAGGACAAGAGATGAACTTTAGCTTAAGTACAGCACTGATGTACTTCACACTGTCTTACTTGTTACGGGATCATTTTGTAGAATGAAAAAAAGATAGGAAAGGAAGAGTGATGAACTTTAGCTTTAGTACACAAAAGTAAACTAATGACAATGGAACCCAGACCTCAAAATAAAAATGGGTCTTAAAATGGATGGAATCTTACATTTGGGGTGATAAATTTGCAGACGTTGTGAAAAAAAATCTGAAAAGGTAAGAGATCTATGCAACCTTTTTTTTTTTTTTTTTTTTTTTTTTAACCTCAGTTGCATGCAGGTTTGCTACTACAATTATTTTTTGCCTTATTTGTTTTATTTTTTTTAATTTTTTAATTTTTTTAAAAATTTTTTTTTTATTATTTTTTTTTTCGTGTGTGGCTTGGAGCAAACCTTCTTCATAGGTCTTTTCTTTTCTCAGTCAAATGTGTACATTTTTAAATCAACAAATTTTATCAGTAAACTAATATGTTTAAGAAAATAAATAAAAATAATCATAACATAAATTTATTCCTAATGTTCAGCTCAGTTTCCAATAATACACCCAAATCTAACTTTTTCCCATATTTAAATTTTCCAATGGTCATTTTGGTGATTAAAATACAATAATTCACAAAATAAATATAATCATTTTTCAAACTTTCCCTAAAATAACCCAAAAATACATTTTCTTCATTCAAAATAATGGCAACATGTATTTTCTTATAAACAAAATCTTTACATTTTACATATTTTCCAACCCTTCATCACCTCTTGGCAACTAAAAAAGAAATGTTCAAGAGTGTCTAATTCATTACAAAATTCACATTTATTCGATGTTCGTAATCCCATTTTGTTTAATAAAATATTGGTTGGATATATTCTATGTAATAATTTCCAGTGCAGCAGACGTAATCTTTCTTCTTTTGTGCTGTTAACAGCCAATAACCAGTTTCTTTTATCCAAATCTACATTATGTTTTCGTTTCCAAAAATCACAGATCTATGCAACCTAATTAGCTTGCCTGCAGTGTACTCAACAGCTTTAGTCAAATATACAAAACAACAACATGAAACATTCGAACGAGGGAAAGAATGTTTAGGGATTTCATTTTTTCATGCTTACTTCACACAGAGCATGCTTAAAATCTGTTGAGCTCAGAACTGTTAAGAACATGTGAACATGAAAGTACTTAAGTGGCAAACAAGCGTTGACATTTTGTCACCTTTACGCCAAAGTGTTCATTGCTATTTCAGTATTTGTGTCAGATAATTCCAGCCTTGTCAGCCAAGCTAAGCTGACTTTTGTGATAAATAACTACTTGTGGCCTATCTTGCGTGTTCAGAGCTAAGATGATTTCCGCTACCTGAACCACCTAGCAGAATTGCAATGCAAGTGGATTGTTCAACATGAGTCCTTCTTCTGTGCCCCGGCTTAATTTAATAGCTATACTTTAATTCGCATGCATGTGTGCAGTATCAATCAATGAGTCTTATATCGCGCATATTCCGTGGGTACAGTTCTAGGCGCTCTGCAGTGATGCCGTGTGAGATGAAATTTTATACGGCCAGTAGATTGCAGCCATTTCGGCGCATATTTACCTTTCACGGCCTATTATTCCAAGTCACACGGGTATAGGTAGACAATTATTAACTGTGCCTAAGCAATTTTGCCAGGAAAGACCCGTTTGTCAATCGTGGGATCTTTAACGTGCACACCCAATGTAGTGTACACGGGGGGAGGTTCGGACACCGAAGAGAGTCTGCACACAAAGTTGACTCTGTGAAATAAATTTCCGCCGAACCTGGGATCGAACTCACGCTGACAGCGGCCAACTGAATACAAATCCAGCGCGCTACCAACTGAGCTATATCCCCGCCCAGTAATGCACACTACACTGTAATACATATCTCTTGGTTTCTTGGAAGATGCAGCACAAATGTATCAGTTTTGACATTTCTAGTAACTATAAATAGCATGATGAGATCTTCAGGCGTCATGTCCCAAATAGACACTTGTTCTGGGGACAGAAAAACCAAGTTAGCATAGCATAGCTCAGATCACTGGTAGGAAGAACCTATCAGTATCAACAAAATCTATAAAATCCTGACACTCACATAATGGCCAAAGGTAGGGTTTAAGAATGAGATTTCACTGGCTAATGCACATTTAAGTCAGAAATTCTCATGGAAGAATGGAGAGGTTCCCAGTTCATGAAGCGCAGCACATCAACCAAAAAAAGAAGACTTTTGAACAAGAATGTTCCTTTCTTTCCCTGAACTATTCCCATAGTGCCTATGTTAATACATTTATTTCATGTTTGTGCTGAAGTTATCTAATATGATCTTGCCTTTCGAGATGCACATTTTTATCTTTTTGAGTCACTTGAGAAAAAGTGACTATGTAATCGGTCAGTGTTAGTCTGTCCGGCCGGCCGTCCGGCCGTCCGTAGACACCACCTTAACGTTGGACTTTTCTCGGAAACTATCAAAGCGATCGGGCTCATATTTTGTTTAGTCGTGACCTCCAATGACCTCTACACTTTAACGATGGTTTCGTTGACCTTTGACCTTTTTCAAGGTCACAGGTCAGCGTCAAAGGAAAAATTAGACATTTTATATCTTTGACAAAGTTCATCGGATGTGATTGAAACTTTGTAGGATTATTCTTTACATCAAAGTATTTACATCTGTAGCCTTTTACGAACGTTATCAGAAAAACAAGGGAGATAACTAGCCTTTTCTGTTCGGCAACACACAACTTAACGTTGGGCTTTTCTCGGAAACTATAAAAGTGACCGGGCTCAAATTTTATGTGAACGTGACTCATTGTGTTGTGAATAGCAATTTCTTCCTGTCCATCTGATGCCTCATATAATATTCAGAACTGCGAAAGTGACTCGATCGAGCGTTTGCTCTTCTTGTTTATTTTATGTATGTGCACTTGGTTTTTTTTCTCCTTTTTTTCTTGGGGGGGGGGGGGGGGGGGGGAGCACTTGGTGTAGCAAGAGGGGGTTTCCTTTTTTTTTTTAAAGAACATGCAGTAATGTATAACTGCAATGCCCAGTTCTGTTTTTGTTTGTTGTTTTGTTATAGAGAGGAGGTGGCAAGACGCCTTACCAAAGAATTATGGGCAAGAATCATTTGCCATGATTGCAATGATGTAATTGAGTTGTTTTTCTGTGTGCAGCGGGTACATGCAGAAGCAGAACGAAACTATTACGACTCACAGATCATCATCCTTGACACCTTGAAACAAGTACTCAATTCTGTGAGTTGAATCAGTTTTGTAACTAAAACCAGTGTCAATACGCGAATGTGGAAGGACACTATCATTCTGTGTTACAGTGGAACCCCCCTTTTAAGACCTCCAAAAATCGGAGAAAATCGGGTCTTGAAAAGGAGGGAGTCTTAAAATGGGGGTGAATTTACAGAGGTTATGAACAGAAAGTCTGAGGAAACAGGGTCTTAAAAGGGAGGGATCCCCCCGCGGGTTAGGGGGGACAATTTACCTGATGCTCCCCAGCATGTCGTAAGAGGCGACTAACGGATTCTGTTTCTTCTTTTACCCTTGTTAAGTGTTTCTTGTATAGAATATAGTCAATGTTTGTAAAGATTTTTAGTCAAGCAGTATGTAAGAAATGTTAAGTCCTTTGTACTGGAAACTTGCATTCTCCCAGTAAGGTAATACATTGTACTACGTTGCAAGCCCCTGGAGCAAATTTTTGATAAGTGCTTTTGTGAACAAGAAACAATTGATAAGTGGCTCTATCCCATCTCCCCCCTTTCCCCGTCGCGATATAACCTTCGTGGTTGAAAACGACGTAAAACACCAAATAAAGAAAGAAAGAAAGGGAGGGAATCTTAAATTGGGGGGTCTTAAAAGGGGGGTTCCACTGTAATACCTGTGTAGATTTTTTGATGGTTGACAAAGGAAGAAATGTTTGTTTTAAACTTTATACATAACAGATCATTTATCCTGAGAATGCTGTTTGTTTTGTTAGTTATTGTTCTCCTGTCTAGTGTCTCTCTCTCTATATATACTGACTATTTTGCTCATGCTATGTGTGCTATTTTTTCAGCAACCAAAAGATACCTCCAGACTAGATGAAGCCATGTACGTCAAACTACTTCTGCCCGAGATCTGCAAGGTAAGATTAGAAGAAGAAAAAAATTAAGATTAGTAGAAGAAAAATACTGTTTGGCTAAACTCCAGGTTTGGAATGCTCAAACTTTCTGTTTATATCACTGTTTGACCCTTTTTTAAAAATCTTTTTTCTGTTTTGTAAACTTAAAAATTCCGTTTCAGTTTCTGAACCAGCCCACAGACCAGAACCCTCTGGCTCTACAGCTGAGGAACCTGGCATCGGAAGTTCTCTTTGCTCTCAGTCTCAACAACTTCACTGCGGTCTTCAACAAGATCTCAGCCAAGTGAGTGATGTCTGCTGTTCTTTGTGGTCAAGATTTTGTTCTTCAAAAATGTTTTATTCTGGCAATTTGCTTTGAAATATTTTGTCATGCAATGATTCAATGGAGGCAAGTAGATTTACATGAGACGTGAGACCTGTCTGACTTAGTTTATATGCTTGATGTTTGTTTTTTTCAGACTGGTTCACTTGTCACAAGTTGAAGATACGTCAGACCTGTCAGACTTGGAGCTGATACAGCACATGAACATGGACCTTTCTCGGCTCACCAAGCTTTTGAATGGTGAATAGTTGCCCTTGTTTTGATACACGTGGGGTGAACTTGTTTATAGAGTTAAATCTCGGAGTCAGACCATCTGTTTTAAGACTGGCTTTTACAGTGTTGTTTTCTGAGATTTTCACTGAATTCTATCAATTTAACTTCTTTGTGATTGTAAGACTCCTCTTTTACGAATATAATTTGCTCAGATTTTGGGGGGTCAACAATAACAATAACAACACTTTATTGTCCATTAAAATGTTACATAAAAATGGAAAATTGTCTTTGACACACCCAGCCTGCATGTAATCGATTATAACGAACAGATGTAAAGAGACTACTGTAGTGTATCTGAAGGGAGGGGGGGGGGGGGGGGGGGGGGGGGGAGTAGGAGCTGAGAAGGAGTGAGTGTGTGTGTGTGTGTTTGTTTTAGTGTATGTTTGTGAGTGAACATGTCTGTGCATATGGGGAACTCATGATAGCACCGTAAAGTGAAAGAAGAATAAACTAACTAGACATGATTTCAAACATTCTGGAACAGAGTAGCAATGTGTAATGCTCGTCTTTTTGCCGTGTGTTATTTCTTTGCCCATCGCATGGTTTGTGCTTTTTGCTAGAAGTTGTGTCCAAGTTCAAGACGCTCAAGTCACGGCCTGTCATCATAATCTTGGGACTCAATCTGGAAAAGGTGAGGAAAAGTGTTGTTGTTTTTGTGTGTGTGTGCATCTAGATTTAGAAATTTGTTGAAAGAAATAAAGAAAAATATTTTCCACTGATTCAGTGTTAGTGCATCCATCTCACAAGATTTTCAAGGCATGCTCAATTTCAGCATTTCTTTAGATTATTATTTTGGAATTTAAACTTGTTCAGTTTAACAGACAAAACATCAGTTTGATCTGCCAAGGTACAGTATACATGATCTAGTCTGTTTTAATAGTGTTTCTGTCCGTAAAAGTCTAAATTGTCCAGCTTCAGAAAAAGTTTCATGTTAAAACATCTGCACCAGGGGGGGCTGGGAAATATATACCACCACTGTGAAAAGGAAACATTTAAAGAAAAGAAGCAACAACTTATATTGCATGCATTTATTGTTGTGTTCGCTTCAGCCAATACAGTTTCACTGTCCAAATACACTTTGGTGGACATTGAGTAGATTTTCCCTTTCGTTTTGCATTTGCTGGCTACATGCTATGTAACTGAGTGTTTGCAAGATTAAAAATGTTTAAAATAAAATACAGGTTTCATCTGACATTTTCATTCTGTGTGCAGGCAATATGGAACTGGATGGACAACTACCCCAAAGAGTTTACTGACCTCCAGAAAAGACCCAACGATGAACTACAAGGTAGGAGGTCTCTGCGTTGCCTCAGTTTGGTTTTTAGCTCAATTAGTAGAGCACTGGACTTGTGATCCTAGGGTCGCAGGTTCAAATCGGGGCCCGGACGGATACAGGTCAACTTTAAGTGCAGACTCGGAGACGGTATCCATTTCCCACCCCTGTGTCACCACTGTCACCACTGTGGCATGTAAAAGACCTCAGTGGTTCTGCCGTAAGTGCAGGTGGCTGATTACACCTAAACACGCAGACACCTGGGTAGCGCGACTCTGTTGCTGCTAGCTTTCCGCTGGGAGAAACTGACCCGAATTTCCCAGGGTTGGGACAATAATAAATAAAGTAATGGAAAAAAAAAATTAAAAAAAAAAAATTCTAGTAGCTGCTCCGCCTGGCGTCTGGCATTATGGGGTTAGTGCTAGGACTGGTTTGTTCGGTGTCCGAATAATGTGACTGGGTGAGACATGAAGCCTGTGCTGCAACTTCTGTCTTGTGTGTGGCGCACGTTAAATGTCAAAGCAGCACCGCCCTGATATCACCCTTCGTGGTGGACTGGGCGTTAAGCAAACAAACAAACAAAATGAAAAAAAAATTCCACTCACTGCTGAAATTTAGTTGCTTCACTCTTGTCACAGGGATCAGCCAGAAGTTGGATTTTGTGGCAGGTGTACATGTATGAAAGGGACACATCTGTTTCTGAAGAAGAAGGAATGGAAGAATTGGCGTCCTTTCATGGCAGGTGTCCATTCATCAGAGTCATTCCATGCTGGTTGTTTTTGTTTCTTTGTTTTTACATTTAGTCAAGTTTTGACTTCATGTTTTAACATAGACGGGGAATCGAGAAGAGCGTGGTGGTGTATGTGTTCTTTGAGTTGTAAAAGCCAATGGACCAAACGAGATGTGCTTGTTGGTGGGAGGTGTCCTTTTATCAGAGGGTTTTCTTATGATAGGGTTCAAGGAATATGAAAACGAAAACACATTTTTGTATGTTCCACATTCAGATAATAAAGTCGTATTGAAAAGAAATTAAAGGAGTAAGGTGTCCTTTGCTGGGAGGCGTCATGCTTTTTCTTCTTCAGATTTGTTGTCATTACTTTATTTGTTTACGTTCGATACTTCGTGTGTGATGCAGAGTGCTGTGACAAGCTGTTTGAGCATTTCAACAACTTGGTGGAAGGATCCAGAAGAAGAGCTTCAGTCTGGCCGCTGCAGATGATGTTGCTAATCCTCTGTCCAGTAAGTGTGTGTGGGAGTGTGTGTGTGAGGAGAACGGGGGAGAGGAATGGGGGAGAGGAGGAGGAGAGAGAGAGAGAGAGGGGGGGGAGAGAGAGAGAGGGGGGTGGGGGGGGGGGGGGGGTGAGGAAAAGGGTACATGCAACAAGTTGATATTGATTTTGTGCAGTATATATATATATGTGTGATCGCAGTGGTGGTTTTTGCTTGCAGAAATAAACTGATTGAGTGGTACAGGGTTGTGTGGACTTGTACACCGATGGTGTTTCTTTTGCATGTCAGCAAATCATATTTTGTGCTACTTTTTACTTGGCTGAATCTTTAATGGGTCAGCTGTGTTGCATCATGCCGGGAAGTTATACATCACAAGGACTACCCATCTTGTAATTTGATTGTGTAGAAAGGAATCCATGGGTGTTTGTATATGTTCATGATGTACATTTGGACATAAGATATTTCACTGTTTTGTCTGCATTATTTTTGTGTTTTTTAGAAAACTCGTTTAAATAATCATTTACGTTTCATTTCAGAAAATCCTGGAAGAAATCAACAACGCAGACACAGGTGCCCCGTGTTCTCAGCAGCACTTGAAAAAGGTAAAAAGATTATGACTCAAACTTTTCAGAAAACCCAGTGAAGGATACACAAACTAAGTTGCAGAACATTTTGCAAGTTTTGTATAATGGTTCTTTTTAATTTTTGAATGATGAAATTTGTCAAAGTGGAATTCATTTGCTTGTTGCCGGTCTGTCCCTTAGAGACGGCATGTGCTTACTGCATGATATTGGAAATGGCTGGATATAAATTTATGCAAAAATTGATAACACAAACAAAGAAGAGGAAAAAGTAGATGATTCTCTGCAGGCAATGGGAAGAATAAAACACCCACACACATGCACAAAAGACAGAACAGCAGAAAGACAAGCAAGCAAGCAAACAAATAAACAATGCAACAAATGAGCAGAACTCACACATGCACAAATCAAAAACAACCACCAATGAAGAAACAACACAAAAAACACAGACAAAACATTTGATTTGCTTAGGACGAAAGGCTTTTCTAGAGACGAACTGCTTACTCTCGATTTTATCTCTTATTCCAGAAATCATTTATCGATGAAGTGAAAAAGGCCATCTCCAGCCATCACAGCGGCAACAAGAGCCTGACAGAGGGCGCCGCGGTCACCTGCGTTCGTCTGTGCAAAGCCTCCACCTACATCAACATCAAGGACAGACTCAACGTCCTCTTCACTCTCGTACAGTCCGTCATACAAGATCTCAAAGTGAGAGTTTGCCCTGCTATATCTGTAGAAGAGGTTTATTCTTCTTCTGCGTTCGTGGGCTGAAACTCCCACGTACACTCGTGTTTTTGCACGAGTGGAATTTTACGTGTATGACCGTTTTTACCCCGCCATTAAGGCAGCCATACGCCGCTTTCGGAGGAAGCATGCTGGGTATTTTCGTGTTTCTATAACCCACCGAACTCTGACATGGATTACAGGATCTTTTCCGTGCGCACTTGGTCTTGTGCTTGCATGTACACACGAAGGGGGATAAGCCACTAGCAGGTCTGCACATAAGTTGACCTGGGAGATCGGAAAAATCTCCACACTTAACCCACCAGGCGGCCGCGGCCGGGATTCGAACCCTCGACCTTCCGATTAAGAGGCCGACGTCTTACCACCCCGCCACAGCGCCCGTCGAAGAGGGTTATGATTCTGGGTTTTGCTTTGGAATTTTGAAAACAAAATGGTTTTCCTTACAGAATGTTTTACTTTATGTTTTTGTCTTTCGCCATTTGAAAGGAATATGCTCATCATAACAGGGTGAGGCTCATCATAAAAGAACTAGGCTTATGAAAGGATTATGCTGAGCATGAAAGGACTGGACGCAGCATGCTGTTCATACTCATACAGCCATGAGATCTTTCTGCAAATGGGGCATTCTCAAAGCTGTAGAGAACAGAGATATTCAGCTTCAGCTTTAAGTTCAGGCAGTCATTCATATATGACATCTTGAATGAGATTTTGCTTGCCGGGCTATCTTAACACTAATGATAATACTAGTCTGTGAAACATTTATTGATTCAACCAAGGACCAGCTAGTCTCTATGGACATTTAATGCATCTTTGGTGAAATGATCTTTCCTACGATTCTGTTGTGTTTCAGACACTTTTGTTCAACCCACCACCCAACAGCAAGACGTTCTCCAAGGTGCAAGGGGTCGTGGGCCAAGACCTTGACCTCTACGTCGATTGCTTCGTGTCCTGCTTCCGTATCACGCCGCACAACAATGACGTGCTGAAAGTGTGTCTCAACAGCCACTCCCCTCCCATGTACCATCTGGTTCTCGTCACCGCCCTTCATAGAATCATCACACAGGTCAGTGTGTTGCGTGACATATGTATTTAGTCTGTCCTTAACTGGGCGAAGTTGACTACGCGATATACTTCCGTCTTCGCGAAGCTGGCTACACGAAGCTTTAGCACTAAATTTTTGGTAAAAAGCCCGCAAAGTCTTCGCGAAGTTGACTTCGGGCTCAATTTAGGACCGCCTTTAGGTTTAAAGGTGCATACCCCCCGCGGGTTAGGGGGAAGAATTTACCCGATGCTCCCCAGCATGTCGTAAGAGGCGACTAACGGATTCTGTTTCTCCTTTTACCCTTGTTAAGTGTTTCTTGTATAGAATATAGTCAATGTTTGTAAAGAATTTAGTCAAGCAGTATGTAAGAAATGTTAAGTCCTTTGTACTGGAAACTTGCATTCTCCCAGTAAGGTCATATATTGTACTACGTTGCAAGCCCCTGGAGCAATTTTTTTATTAGTGCTTTTGTGAACAAGAAACAATTAACAAGTGGCTCTATCCCATCCCCCCCATCATCATCAAGGCCAAGCAACACAAAAAGTGGTTGCAGCAGCACCCACACTACAACAAAAACGACGCCTTTCACCTTGCACAAGGTCTGAGCAGGTCCTCATATTCAGACTGCGGACAGGCCACAACCGAATGAACCACCACCTTTTCACCAAGTTCAGAATTGGCCAGTCAGACCAGTGCCCTTGTCAGACAGGCAGCATGACAACGGAACACCTGCTGCAGACTTGCCCACTACACGATGGCCTCAGGAGCCAGATCTGGGCAGAGGCGACCACGGTGCAAGGGAAGCTCTATGGCAGTCTGGACAACCTACAGCGCACGGCAACATTTGCGCGGAGAACCGGCGTTTCCATCTGATTAATCGACAAGAAGAAGAAGAAGAAGTATAAACCATCATGTACATCACAGATCTGTTGGGGCTTTTTACATTGGATAGAAGCATCCTTCCTCTGGGACATATACCAGACTCAACATCTTTGCTGCTTTCTGTTTGCAAATTTTGTCATGCACACGTACCCAGAGATCAAAGTCAAATTAACTTTGACATCTCAAACATTAGGAATTACGATGGTGGTGCGTAACACAACAACCACAACGCCCAACATGATAAGCATTTGAGTTGAAAAAGCACTTAAAATAGTACTTGAGTAAATATTTCAGACACAAACACTCTGCAATAAAAATATGAGTTATGAATATTGACACTGTGTGATTTTTACAGCCGCGGCTAGAGTGGTGGCCAGACATCAGCCTTATCTACGGCAAAGCGGGAGAACTGCGTAACATGTTCACGGAGACGGTCAATAAGGTGACACAAGGGTTCTCCTCACACAACTGCCCCAAGGTCAGTTCCGGGGTAAGTGTTGCGTTGCCACACCAGCCTGCTCTACGTACAGTGCCATCCTTCTTTCTGTTTCTGGCTTCGTTGTCTTTGTCTCACAGGGGGCAAGCTTGTGTTTTTGAGCTTATATTTTTGTACAGGTTTGTAATAGTTGGTAATCCTGGAACGCAGAAGAAGAAGAAGAAAAAGAAGTAATAGTTGGTGGGTTATCTCCAGAAATGGTTCAGTGAAGTGACATCAGATACTGACAGAAGAGTAAACCTTTTGAGATTCATTCAATGTGATGTCCAACCTCACACTGCACTAAATGGGGAGATTAACTCATTCGGGACGCGTCTAAATTGTCCCTCGTGTTCCCTCCCAGCGCACGATTTTGACCCATTTAAAAAAAAAATTTAAAAATCAACAACACAAAATAACCTTACCTACCTTACATTTTTGCAAAGTTTGAAACTTGCTCTTTTAGAAAATATATGAAACATTTGAAAGAACATACCTTTTGTTGTCTTCACATCCAGTCAAACTACCTCTTTGCAGCAAAACAACAAAAACAATTTCTACGTCATGGGTTCATCATACACAATGTCATGATCGACGCTTTCATTGTCCGAATCATCACCCAAATCATCGTCCATTGGCACAAACTCGTCATCAGAATCTAAAATATCATCTCCACAATCATCATCACAAAGGTCAAGATCAGAACCGTCCTGAATAACAAGTTCTAGCACTCTTTTCAAGTTAATACGTCTTGTGGCAGAACGATCCGCCATCTTGGAAAAGTCAAAACACGTGGGTCGCACACCGTCAAAAAAATCAAATTATTCCCAACAATTGAAGGGAAGAAACTGTTTACAGTGAATGGTTCCACTGTAGACAGGCAGAAGTTTATTGCAGGGGTTGTTTCCCTTGGTCAGTTAAAAATTTGTGATATTCGTCGGAACTAAACTTCAGACGTGTCGGCAACGCTAAGCACAGCTGTCGGAATTCCAGTTCAGACACGTAGCGAATGAGTTAATGGTGTGAGCATTTTCTTCAGGTAGCATTTTCTGGCCAAAAACAAGAGTATGCAATATTTGTTTTTCACTATGAGTTATTCGGTTTACCATTGCGTAAACAAGAGAGGCAAAGTGTCAAAAGACTGGTACAGAAAATACCGCTTGTAGCTTGCATGAATGTGTAATATGTAACAGAGTTCTACAGCTTCTACAGAGTTCTCACCAAAGGAATTAACAATGTTAAGCTGTAACTCAGTTTCAGTTTCATGTAACACTAGGGGTTATTGAAATTAATGTTGCTTTGCCTTGCCTTGAAAGATTCAGTGATTTATGTGCTAAGTTTTGATTGGTGTGTCGACAGACACTGTCCAAAATGACCACCACCCTCAAGCTGTCGCGGCCGGACGAGACGCTGAGCACGTACAAGTACATCCTCCTGTGGCTGGTCAAGCTGGTCATCGCTGACCCACACCTCATGCTGCATGTAAGGAAGCTGGTTTTGTCAGTTTTAGTTTCAATATTTGTGGGATTTTGTAGTGTGTAATATAAGTGTCCGCTAACGCCCACAGACTTAATGTATTTAGGGTGACATTGACAGATTATTTTACCGTTTGAAATCTGAAAATGAAATAGTCAGTGGTATCAGTATCAGTGGTATCAGTTTCTGTTTCTGTTTCTTTTTTCTCTGTAAATACCAGTATGCCTTGTTTGATTTCCTACTGTAACTGAGTGACAGGTTATGGTTAACTCGTTTGCAAAACTAACGTTACCGCTCGGTTGGAATGAATCGGTCCCATAGACATTATTTTCACGCATTTAGTATTGGAGACATTCGAGGCGGGGCTTGGTAGCCGTCTGGTTAGTGCAATACTCCTCTGTGTTTGAGGTCCTGGTTTCAAACCCTGTTCCAACAGGAAGATAAATGTAATGAGTTTCTCTTAATGACATTGTTTCTGTCACAAAACAGTTGTTTTTGTGTGTATAAGTATTTTTATTCCTTTTTTGTGTGCTTTTGGCGTCTTCAGTTATGGATCAATCAATCAATCAATCAATGAGTCTTATATCGCGCATATTCCGTGGGTACAGTTCTGGGCGCTCTGCAGTGATGCCGTGTGAGATGAAATTTTATACGGCCAGTAGATTGCAGCCATTTCGGCGCACATTTACCTTTCACGGCCTATTATTCCAAGTCACACGGGTATAGGTAGACAATTATTAACTGTGCCTAAGCAATTTTGCCAGGAAAGACCCTTTTGTCAATCGTGGGATCTTTAACGTGCACACCCAATGTAGTGTACACGGGGGGAGGTTCGGACACCGAAGAGAGTCTGCACACAAAGTTGACTCTGTGAAATAAATTTCCGCCGAACCTGGGATCGAACTCACGCTGACAGCGGCCAACTGAATACAAATCCAGCGCGCTACCAACTGAGCTATATCCCCGCCCCGATCAGTTGCTAAGTACATGAGACTTGTTTGTGTTAACATGTTATTGAAACTTATTGTATCTGTGACCAGAACCAGGGGAAGCCAGGCCATGAGATCCAGCGGAGCACGTTAGAGTTGATCACCAGCCTTGTCTCCCTGGTTCACCAGCAGATGATGCCTGACGTCGCACAAAAAGCCATGGAGGTATGTGACATTTCTCAGATGATTTCCGTTTTTCTACTCGCTGCTCAAGATTTTGTATTAACAGTAACAGGGCAGCTTACACTGAATGTTTGCGCTTTAATGTAAGTTATGACAACAGTCTGAGCTGGAATTTTAGGTTACAGTTTACAAATTCTTTCTTTCTTTATTTGGTGTTTAACGTCGTTTTCAACCGTTCAAGGTTATATCGCGACGGAGTTTACAAATTAAAAGTATGTTTGTGTGAACTTATTTTGGGTGAATTGTGCATGGAAAATAACATGTTCCTTGTTTTCTAGGCCCTTCTGGTTCTCCACCAACCAGAGAACATTGAGCTGTGGAACCCTGAGGCACCCATGAACACCTTCTGGGACATCAGGTATGGAAACTGTTGTGTATATTAAGATTGATTGTGAAGTTTGTTGTCTGACTTGAGATAAGGATAAATTGGCTGATGCTGATAATGCTGCCAGAGACAACCTTTGCGCCATCCCCTTATTTTTTTCAATACATCCCCTCAATAGACGATATTTGGAAATAACTCTGTCGGGTTTGTATGGGTTGCGAACGAATGAATTCTCTTGCTTTTATGGGGCAAACTTTCCCATGTGACATTATAGGCCAGTCACTAGCAAGGGGTGTGTCTGAAACACGTGGACAAGGAGCACGTGTGGAAAGTTTGCCTCAAAAGCAAGAGTATTCACTCTTTCACAGCTCATACAAACCTGACCGAGTTATTTCCAGAGTTCTTCTATTTAACTATTAGGATCTATTTTACTTACCAGGACATTGCAGAGTTATTTCCGGAGTTCTTCTATTTAACTATTAGGATCTATTTTACTTACGAGGACATTGATGACCTTTGTGCTATCCCTTTTTTTCTAATGCAACTATATCCCCCAATTAAACGTTCCCCTTCATTCTATCTAACTTACAAGTACATTGATAACCTCTGTGCTATCCACTTTCTTCTAAACTCAACCATATTCCCTTTCTAAACATTCCCCTTCATTCTATTCCAGCTCGCAGGTGTCGTTCTACATCTCTCAGAGGCTAATCCAGCACCAGATCGTCAACTACACCGAGATTCTCAAGTGGCTTAGGGAGATCCTCATCTGCCGCAACCGCTTTCTCCTCAAACACAGCGCAACGGCCAACGTTGGCAGCAACATTCCCGTCTGCAGGCAGGCACACATCAAACTGGAGGTAAGAGGGGGAAGGGGAAGATGTCTAGGGTGAGGGGAGGGGGGAGTGGTAAAGGGAGGGGTTAGAGAGGAGGGATAGGAGGAGGAGGAAGAAAGTTGCAATGATGAATTGGTGTGGTAAAATTATACACACTTTGGCCACTAAATAAACTTTCAAGGGGGCCTGTTTGCGCAGCTGGTAGAGCATTGGACGTGTGACCCTCGGGCCACAGGTTCGAATCCAGGCCATGTTGGTCAACTTTGTATGATGACTCAGAGATGGTATCCATGTCTTACCACTTTGTTCGTTCTGCCGGGCCAGAAGTGAAGGTGGCTGATTACACCTAAACATACACATACCTGGTTAGCAGGATTCTTGTTCTGCTAGATTTCCACAAGCACGAAACGAACCCCAAATTCCCAGCCATTGGTTAATAAAATTAATTAAAAAGAAGAAGACACAAATAGGAAGTAGTAGCCATGATTGCATGCACACTTGAATGTAGGCTAACAGAAATACACATTGACCCAGAAAACTTTATTATGCTGAATAAAATGTTAATTTGAGAATGAGGAAGAAATTGGTAACGATGATTCCATGTGATACTTTAGTCTAGAATAAAATATAACAGACCGTAATGAAGATGGGGGAAAAAAGGTGAGGGTGTAGCTGAGTAAATGTCCAGTTCCAAGATGGTGCCTTGCACTTAATATATGATACTAACTGATTTCTTACCTGGTGCCTATGTACAGGTGGTGTTCTTCATGTACCTGTGGAGTATCGACATGGACGCTGTGCTGACGGCAATGTCCTGTTTCCACCTGCTGTGTGAGGAGGCAGAGATTCGCTGTGGCTCTGACGAGATGGCCGTCACCCAGCTGCTGCCCAACAGCTCCGTGTATGAAGAACTGGCTGCAGCTAGCACCGTTCTTACCACAGGTAAGGGGTATACAGCGGAACCTCCTTTCAACACAAACATGCACGCACGCAAGCACACACATGCACACACACACGCATGCACACACACGCACGCACGCATGCACACACACACACGCACGCACGTACGTACACAAACACACACACACACACACACACACACACATGCACAATTTAACTGTTCCCCTTTTTGTTTTTTTGTTCAAAATAGTTATTTATTTTGAAAATGTTATTTTAGTTTTCATTCCTTATCTACAGTACTATGAAACCTTCTTTCAACGCACACACACAATTTAACTTTTCCCTTCTTTTAAGATCCTGTATTTGATTTTCTGTTCATGATGGTTATTTAGAAATGTTATAGTTTTCATTCTTTGTGTACAGTATAATTCAGCATGATTCATATTGATGGTTGTAATTTCACACAACCCATGTTATGATTGTACCTGTCTTTCTGTTTAAATCCTTACCAAAAGTTGAATGATGGGTGATGCACATCAATGATTGTAGTGACTCATTACTCGTATTGAAGAGACAAGATTTCTTTGTGATTTCAGGGAGAGCAGCGTTACAGAAGAGAATCATGGCCTTGTTACGGAAAATTGACCAGACTACTCCTGGCAATTCTCAGGTGTGTTACCGTGGAAAACCAGGATTTGGTCTTGGATTATCTGCTAAAGAGGAGTGTTGTAAATTAGGCTTTGATTTTTCTGTTTTCCAGTTATCCATGCAGATAGATCTATTATGAGATAGATCATCAGTCATTGATGCCTTACAATTTGAAATGATCAATCCTTTTTGCTGAGAGTCAATAAGCTAGCACATTAAATCTTGTACCTTTTCATCAGGAGTGGAATAGACAGACCTGTTGCTCTTTGATAATGATCCCTTGGTTATTTTGTGTGTGGATCAATTGGGTTTTTTGCACTGATTCTGGCCTTATATGTATTCATGTACCAGTTTGGTAAACTTTGCTTTATATTCCATGAAAATTCATCTTGCACTTCCTTTTTTACAGGCATGGGAAGACACCTACAGAAACTGGGACGCAGTCACACGTTACCTTGAGCTGTATCCCAAGGTCAAGTATGAAGAGCAAGGTCGCGGAGAGATTGTCGACATGATCAAGTTGAAGAGGAAAACACCGCAGCATGCCAACACGGAACATGAACTGGAGGTATGCATAGACCAAATAGCCTGGACCGCCAACTCGTCACGTGTCCCTTCGAGGTTACGACGCTCGACTTTCAGGGGCGCTTAGCGTCCAGTTTCAAAGGCCAGCGATTCGAAGACAGTGAAAAGAAAGCACGCTCCAGTTATTTGTGACAATGGGAGGTGACAATGAACTGGATTTTCCAAAACTCCAAACTAAACTTAACAAAACTCATCGAAAAACATGTTCCATGTGCACTTCAGCTGAGTTTATTTTAGCATTTTCAGAACGTACCTCGGCAACTTCGTCCATGTTTACAATCGACACCGGATATGACACCCCCCTGATTTCTGAAAGGCCATGTAAGCGTAGGTTCCTAAATGCGAGAGGCCGCTACCTGGTAATAGAGAGAAAGAGCGGAGAGAGAGCTAGTTGGCGGTCCAGGATAAATGGTCTATGAGGTATGGAAAGAGTTGTAAACAGATCAAAGTTAGGGAAATCTAATTGCAAGGAGGAGAGAAGCGCACTGGGGAACCTCAGAATTGGTTAAGATAACTTTGTAATACCCCCACTCCCCCCCCTTTCTTTCTTTCATTTTTAAGACTTCTTCGCTGGTAATTATCTCTTCCAATTTCAAATTCCAATCATAAAAATATGTTTGTTGAAAGAATTTAAATACTATGTATGCTGGTAATTGCATCTCCCTAATGCTGAGTACAGGTAGAAAACAACAGTCGAAGGATTTTCTTGTCTGATTTGATGCATTTATAAAGGAGGAATTAGGTAAAGTATTATACCTAACTTTCCGTTATCATGTGAGGAAGCATGTCCAAAGGAGAAAAACAGTCTTCTGTGCATGTTGTTGTTGAGCTGTCACTTGCATAGGTCTACTCATTCTGTCTGTTTACTTGTTTGTTTTAGGAATTGAGGAATTGTCAGAGCTTTTTTGATATGAAATTGTAAGGTTCTTGTTGTCAAGGCTTTGTTCCTGTTTGATTCAGGACCAGCTGAACGAATGGGCCAACATGACAGGGTTTCTGTGCGCTCTGGGAAGTGTGAGGCTGCAGAACAAATCAACGAGAGTCAGGTATGTGTGTGAGATTGACGATAACATACATCACATTTTTTACTTTTTTGTGTGTGTTTGTGGAAAAGTAAGGCTCATCTTGTTATGTTTGTGACTCTTGCTTTTTCAAGTGTGCAGCATATTGTTCGAATCTAGCTAATTTTGTAAAGATAAAGGGTAGTTTGTCTTGGGCCCCCCCCCCCCCAAAAAAAAAATAGGTGTGGTTACGGTAACAGAGCCCCAAAAAATAGGGTAGGAAGGTAGGCAATCGCTTTTTTTTTTTTAAACTTTTTTTTCTAATGTGTACAAATTAAACCTACTTGACAGGGAAATAAGTGTGCGACTCGGGCGCTTTTCCCTTTCATTGCATTGTCTGCGCTCGTTTTCTTGTGTGTTTTTTTGTTGTTGTGACAAATGTAATAAAAAGTTATAGGGTCGGCCCCTAAAAATAGGGTAGGTCGGGTCACCGTAACCACACCTATTTTTTTTTTTAGGCCTTGTCTTTTAAGATTCTGAGAATGTTTACGTGACGTTTTCTGTTACGTTGCAGCAACTCAACGCTACCAGGGATCCAAGTGGAGCCGAGTCGGAAGAGCAGCCTGATGCAGAGTTGCTCGAATGACTCGCAGTACTGCCCTGTCACACAGTGAGTCATTTGTAATTTTGCTGTTTTAATCATTTGCATTGGCATTGAAGATGTTTGTAAGCTTGGAAACATACATACTGTTGCAATTCTTTCAAGAAACATTGTTTCATGATTAAGTTTTGAAACTGGAAGAAATAATGGTTTAAAAGTGACCCTTATTTCAGTATTTGGTCTGTCATTAAACCAAGTTCATTAATCAGTGAAAAAGACCTCAGATCCATTATTCTAAAGTCCAAACCAACAACTTGTCCACTTGATGCCATACCCACACCACTGCTTTTTGAGAATCTTGATGTGTTGTTGCCAACTCTTACTCAAATTGTCAATGATAGCCTGTTATCTGGTGTTTTTCCATCATTGTTCAAAACTGCACTTGTCAAACCACTTCTCAAAAAACCTAGTCTTGATGTCAATATTTTGAAGAACTATCGTCCTGTATCTAATTTATCATTCTTGTCCAAAGTTTTTGAAAAGGTTGTTTTGAAGCAGCTGTTGTCATATTTGAACACCCATGATTTGATCTCGCACTCTCAGTCCGCTTATCGCCCTTCTCACTGTACTGAAACAGCCCTACTTAAAGTAATCAGTGACATTCTGTCTGCTCTGGATGGTGGTGATGTGTCAGTGCTTACCCTACTTGACCTTTCTGCAGCGTTCGACACGATTGACCATGTCAAGCTTCTTCATAGACTTCAGACTCTGTACGGCATCTCCGGTCCACCGCTAGCATGGCTTGAGTCCTATCTCATTGGCAGGACTCAGGCTGTGCTTGTCGATGGCCAGATGTCTGCTCCAGCCCCACTTTCTTTCGGTGTTCCTCAAGGTTCAGTACTCGGTCCCATCCTTTTCATCATGTACACTAAGCCCCTCTCCACACTGATTCAAAACCATTCTGTTTTAAATCAGTCTTTTGCTGATGACACCCAGCTGTATAAACCCAGTCCCCCTGCAGAGACACATTCCGCCATCCAGACCATTCAGACATGCATCACTGATGTTAAATCTTGGATGGTCGATAACAAACTTAAGCTGAATGATGATAAGACTGAAGTCTTACTGTGCAAAAAGAAGAACACTACATTTCCCTCTCCCCAACCTGTTTCTGTTCAAATAGGCAACACCGACATTCTTTTCTCACCATCAGCTAGAAACCTTGGATTCACCCTTTCATCTGACATGACCCTTAACAAACATATATCTTTAGTCTGTAGAGCAGCTTATTTTGAGCTTCGTAAGATCAGCACCATTCGCCACACACTCTCCTCTCAAACAACTAACACTCTTGTCTGTGCCTTTGTTCTTTCTAAACTTGACTACTGCAACTCTCTTCTCTCTGGCTGTCCTCTGTACCTCCTGCATAAACAACAAAAAGTCCAAAACTCGGCAGCACGCCTCATTCTGAAAGCACGAAAACGAGATCACGCAACACCACTTCTTCACACACTGCACTGGTTACCTATTCAAGCCCGCATTGACTACAAACTGTCCACCCTCTGCTTTAACTTCTTTTCTGGCTCGTCTCCTGCTTACTTTTCTGAACTCCTCAGTCATCGTCTATTCTCCGGCAAGACAACTCCGTGCCTCTTCTGACTGTCGCATCCTCACCATACCACACTGACACCAAAACCAAAACATACGGACAACGCACTTTTACTTTCTGCGCACCCACACAATGGAATTCTCTCCCCTTTCAGGCATCCGCCACTCTCAGACACCCCAAGCATTCAAACGAGCACTTAAAACGCACCTCTTCAAGAAATACAACCCCTGAGTTTGTTTTCTCAGTCCATCAGTAGGCTACATGTAGTGTATTTGTTGTTTTAGTGATAATGTGATAATGTATATAAACATCTAGGGCTGTTTTTCAGTATTGTTGATAACAGGTTCTGTTTGATTAAGGGTATTCAGCTGGTATTTCCTTGTTTTCACTACCTATTTTATTCATGTTTTTATTACTTAGTTAGTGGAAGAATCTTTTGTTATGTATTTTTGATGGTGTATGCATGCTTTTAATTAAGCGTTGCTGACTATGAATGTAGATGTAAATGCTTGTATAACTGTGTTTTAATTTTAAATGTGTCAAGCGCAAAGAGCATAATTGTAAAGTTATGATGTTGCGCTATATAAATGCTCATTTATTATTATTATTATTATTACCAAGTTACAATTTTCTGTAGTCTTCTTCTTCTTCTGCGTTCGTGGGCTGAAACTCCCACGTACACTCGTGTTTTTTGCACGAGTGGAATTTTACGTGTATGACCGTTTTTTACCCCGCCATTTAGGCAGCCATACGCCGTTTTCGGAGGAAGCATGCTGGGTATTTTCGTGTTTCTATAACCCACCGAACTCTGACATGGATTACAGGATCTTTTTCGTGCGCACTTGGTCTTGTGCTTGCGTGTACACACGGGGGGTGTTCGGACACCGAGGAGAGTCTGCACACAAAGTTGACTCTGAGAAATATATCTCTTGCCGAACGTGGGGACGAACTCACACTGACAACGGCCAACTGGATACAAATCCAGCGCGCTACCGACTGAGCTACATTCCCGCCCTCTGTAGTCAAATCAAGCTATTTGACTTTATGACAACCAGTATGTTTTTTGATTGCTGATACACAGTAGCTACAACCATCCGTTGTCGGTGGAGCTTTCAATTGATGTCCTTTGCTGCATTCTTCTACATTTAACATAGTGCAAACCATTAAGTTCACCAGAATAAAAAATGCTTCAATCTTTCTCTTTTTCTCAGGTTCATTGGCAACTTGCTGAAACTGCTGGTCTTTCAAAATGAGAAGTTTGGAGCACAGATTCAGAAGCACATCAAAGAGCTAGTGGGTCACGAACTCAACCCTGCTCTCTACCCAAGTCTCTTTGACCAAATCAAAGTCTGCGTCGATAAGTTCTTTGACGCTACGGGCCAGGTGAGACATTGAAATATTTTCGTTTTTGTGTCATTTTCAAAGCTGATGTTTTTGAACCGTATTTGTATGTCGGAAATAAAATCTGCGAAGAGGTGACTAGTAAGTAGCACAGGCTCTTTTTTCTGTGCATTTTGATGTGTTTTTTTGTTTATCAATGTACATATGTGTGTGTACAGTGTGCAGGTGTGTTTGTTTGTGTGTGTGTGTGTGTACAGTATACAGGTGAGTATTTTTATACATGCTTGTGTGTGTGTGTGTGTGTGTGTGTGTGCGTGTGTGTGTGTGTGTGTGTGTGTGTGTGTGTGTGTGTGCAGGTGAGTGTCCAGTGTCGTTTTTAAATTGATGTCGTTGATCAGTTTGTATAGATGATGCGTGTGTTGGTGTACATGGCTGGATTGAATGTTTCTTAACTGCAATGTCATAACAAATTCCAAACCTTGGGCAATAGTCTCCTGTCCGCCCAGCCGACCTTCCCCTTGACCCTGCTTGTGACCTCGATGTTTGATGCCCCCGCAAGGGGCACGGTACTCTCTAAGCACCCAAAACCTCAAAGAGAGATAACTGGCGGAAACCTTCCTATTGTAGTCTCTTGTCCGCCCAGCCGACCTTCCCCTTGACCCTGCTTGTGACCTCGATGTTTGATGCCCCCGCAAGGGGCACGGTACTCTGTAAGCACCCAAAACCTCAAAGAGATAACTGGCGGAAACCTTCCTATTAAAGATTCTGTATTTTGTACTGTATGTATACATGTTTGTGTGTGTGTTCGTGCAGTGTGCAATCGCGTATGCATGCAGTGTGTAAGTGCGTACATGCATGCATGCATGCATGCTCATGTGTGAGGGAGAGGGGGGCTTCAATTTGATTTTGCATTTTCAGTAAATATATTTTCTGTCAGAGTTTGACTTGTCGGTAACATTTTGCTTTCTCTCTGTTTTGAAAAAAAAAAAAGGTGGTGTCTTGATTTATCATTGATATTGCTACTGTTTTCTGTTCTTGAGTTTAATTCTGATACAGGAAAGGAGCAGTATCTTTAATGGATGTATTAATTTAGATTTACCAAGCACAATGTTATTTTGCATATAGCCCCTTAACTACCGAAAGAAAACGAAAGTGAAACTAGAGTTATACCCCAGAGTGACCGCCCTTTGCAGGTGGCGCCAGCAGTGCTTGGCGCCAAGCACTGTCAGCTGGAATGCGGCACAGGCAACGCGGGCGCGCCACTTATCACTTCACCTCTTTTCGCCGACGTGTACACATCGTCAGTGCCTACGGTCTAGTTTCCTGGATCTCTACCGGTTGTTTTTTCGTCAGTGATTCTATGGCTTATTCTTCTTGGAAGAAAATACATAAAGAAGATTAAGCCTCCTCGTGTCTGTGTCACGGTGTTTTTCCCTACGCTTCTGGTGTGAATACCGTTGGTTTCTTGTGATCTTCACACGCGACCGGTGTCTTCTTGTTCAGGGAAGTGAAAAAAATTTTTCTATTTTTGATTCAGCTATCGTCTGCTTGCTAGCTTTATCTCCTTTCCTAGTTCATTCACATTATAATTATGTCTGGTTCTGATCAGAGCCGGGATAGCACGTTGGGCCCCCAGCCCGGACCCCACTCCTAACGCTCTTCGTAAGCGTCGTTCAAAACAAAGAAAGTTGGATCTCCTCCAACAAAGGTTGTTGAGCGCGCCGATTTCTGGCCGCTCGACCCCGGAGCCTCCTTCCCCTTTGAGTGGGGGCTCCGAGGTTCAACCTTCCCCCTCTCACCCGCCTTTACGGAGTGAGACCCCCTCTGGTCTACTAGTCGGCCCAGGGGGGCAGGCGGGTGGTCCGGCTTTGTCTGACTATCCCCCTCCCCCCGGCCTTCAGGGTCAGGGTCCGGACCAACTGCGGAGTCAAGTCACGGAGGCTTTGGCGGCGGTCTCAGCTCTCCCCTCCACTGCCTCACAGCTCCCTGCAGCGTCCGCCGCAGCTCTCTCTGCGGCCTGCCAAGTCTTACGGGACGCTGGTTTCCTGGGTATTTCATCTGTCCAGTCACTCGCAGCCCCTTGCGTGATATCGGACTTAGATGGCCTGGTCATGTCGGTTGACCGCTCCTCTCCCAATCACGGGGACGCCGACCGGACCACGAGCCTGGACAGGGCCCGGTCAATGGGCCTGGGCGAGCCCGCGGCCCGGGCCCCGTGCTCTCGCGGGGCCGGGGCCCGGGCCCGGGCCGCTGGCCTGGACGGGTCCCGGGCCGCTGGCCTGGACGGGGCCCGGGCCGCTGGCCTGGACGGGGCCCGGGCCCCGTGCTTTGACGGGGCCTGGGCCCGGTGCTCCGACGGGGCCGGGGCCCGGGCCGCTGGCCTGGACGGGGCCCGGGCCGCTGGCCTGGACGGGGCCCGGGCCGCTGGCCTGGACGGGGCCCGGGCCACTGGCCTGGACGGGGCCCGGGTCGCTGGCCTGGTCGGGGCCCGGGCCCCGTGCTCTGGCGGGGCCCGGGCCGCTGGCCTGGTCGGGGCCTGGGCCCCGTGCTCCGGCGGGGCCGGGGCCCGGGCCCCGGGCCCGGTGTGGGCCCCGGCCCGTGCCCCGACGGGGCCGGGGCCCGGGCCGCTGCCCTGAACGGGGCCACGATTTGGGACAGCTCCCGTGCCGCTCCTCCTAACGGGCCCGCGGCCCGGGACGGTTCTGATGTGGCCCCCCCTCATGGGGGACATACCTCACAGGCAGTGGCCTCCTCGGTTCTGGCGGGCTCTGGTTTCGACCACCCCCAGGACTTTGATTTAGGCCTGCCTTCCGCCTTTCAGGAGTTCGACGACATCTCGTCCGAGGACGATCTGTATCCTGACCTTCAGCTACCTAAGGTTGCTGACACATCTTCAAACAGTCTTCTTTCAATGATGTCCTCATTCAAGGAGGAACTCTTTTCTCTGAGGCGCTCCGTCCAGGGTCAGCTTGACTCTCTCTCCTCTGCAGTCCGGGGAGGAGGTTCCGGTTCTATACCGTCAACCACACACTCTGAGAACCCCTCGGCTCCCCAGGCTCCACGCCCTGGGCAGGGCCTCACATCCACGTCGGACATCGGACATATGAGGATATTTTTTTCAAATGTCCTATACATTTTTCATGCAGGAGGACAAATGTCCTATTGTTTTTGTCACAAAGTGGTCAATGTCCGATTATTCTATCATTTGATCCGGACATCGTCAGTACTTCTTAATTTACAGTAGTTTGAATGCTAATGTATCGATGTAATGCGAAGCGATGTGTAGCAGACGAAATTAGACACTTTGTGCCTCCAGTACCAAAGAGTTTCCAAGGCTCGCAACTCGGAATGCTCGAAGCCAGTTGAGAGTTGCCTCCCTTCGCGCTTTCCCCGAAAATAACAAACATGCCGCCTAAACGAAAACTGATCCCAGAAAAGGGACAGAAGAAATTACACTTCAAGTCCCTTCCCTCATCATCTGTCAGTAGCACGGAAACTGAGCTTCCTCCAGCCCCAGAGCAGTTAGAGCCCGATCACCCAGAGAATGTCAATCGCAATAGTCAAACACTGATCGGAGCCGAAGAAAGACACTACCCCCTCCCTCACCCCCACGCGTAACTTCATCTCAAGCTTGATGCGTGTGTACCTGGAGAGGCCAAAGGATGACATTCACAAGTCACAGTGGGTGGTGAAGGTTGTTGAAAAGTGGACATCCACGAGGAAGCGAATGCTCTTCAGCAAAAGAAAGGAACCAGCACAGTAGTTGAAGTTCAGAGACAGAAACACTGCACTGACTCGATGTAATTTATTTTATATTTTCTGTTACCTTTTTGCCAAGAAAAGTATTTTTGTTCTTTTACTCTCGTGCCAAGAAACTAGTCAAGTATAATTATATTTACGTTTTGTTACAGGAAAAAAATGTCCTATTGATTTGTTTTTGTTCAGGACAAATGTCCTATCACTTTTACATTGGCCAGGACATTTGTCCTATGCTACCTCTCATGGATGTGAGGCCCTGCCTGGGTGTCCTCCTTCTCCTCCGCTGGCTCTTTTTGAGTCAGAGGAAATTTCCCCTGAGGACCCGTCTGCCGACAGGTCCACGGTGACAACCACATTCCTCAACCTGTTGGCGGACAAGTTGGGAGACGGGGCGTTTTCCGAAGGCCAGTCCTCTAAGGCTAACGCTCGGGCGGCCTTCGACTCCATGCAGGGGGGTCCCCTGAGTGACAGGCGTTCGCGCCTACGACTGACCTGTCACCCTAACCTTCGGTTGGCGTGGGACCTCGTGCTCCAGTCTTTCCGGTCTAATGATTCGGACAAGACTGGCAGCACTGTCCCCCCAGAAGCCCAGGACACTGCTCCCTCTTTCCCCAATCCTAGGGATCCTTTTTCTTTCCCTAGGATGACTTGTAAAAGTGGGGGTCAGTTCGCGTTCGACTCTAGCACCCTCCCCTTTCAACACACCAGTAAGGCGGTGGGTGCCGATAACGAACCTTTTCGGGGCTCTGCCCCTGCAGTGTCCTCCTTCGCTTTGACCCCGTTGGCTTTTTCGCATTTGGAGGGGGTCGTCAGCGACTCTCTTCAATGTCTCTCCAATGCATGGCATTGGTCAGACGCTGCCATCAACTCGACGGGTACGGTGGCCTCCGGTTCCAACCTCCGGTCTGGTTTCACGCCCCTAGCCCAGGTGGACGGTAACCAGGCCGGACACGCCTTCTCTGCCCTTAGGGCGGCTATGACCTCTCAGACGGAACTTCTCCTCCGTCTCAGAGCACAGCTGCTCGCGCTGTTCCGGGACGCACACCTTAAGTCGTCCTATCTCTCACCTGAGGAACGGCGGTCTTTGCGGAACACCCAGACCACGCCTTCTGCACTTTTTAATCCCGGCACTGTCAAGGCCGTGGTTGAACAGTCGCACAAGCGTCGTCAGTCAGATTTCTTGGTAGGGTCGCGGGCGTGTTCTGCCCCCCCTCCCAAGCGTCACAAGGGCAACCCACCCAAGGATTTCCGCCCCCCTGCCACTCAAACTTCTTCTTTTCAACCGGTGCGGCCCACTCGGCAACCGGAATCTCAGAATTTTCGCCGTCCTCAGCCCGTCGGGCAGAAGCGGCAGAAGGCTCGGAAACCAGGGCAGAAGGGCCCCCAGAAGCGGCAGCCTCCTTCGGGTCCCTTTTGACTCGCCCCGCCCGCCCTCCCAACACCCCGCCCCTCTCCTGTCCTCCGTGGGCTCTCTTCGACGTGCTCTCCCGGCTTGGGAAAAACACGTTCGAAATCAGTATGTGTTGAGAGTGGTACGGACGGGGTACTCCTTCCCTCTGGTTTCCCCCCCTCCTCTCACGGGCGTTCCGATTGTGTTCCCAGAACCAAGCGACCCCTCTCGGGCTCGTGCTCTGGAGGCAGAGGTCCGGGACCTGTTGACAAAAGGCGCCATCTTCCCGGTGTCCAACCCCGGCCCGGGATTTTACGCCCGTCTCTTCACGGTCCCCAAAAAGAACGGCGAGTTCAGGCCGATTCTCGACCTCTCTGCTCTAAACGAGCACATTCAAAAGTCTCCTTTCAAGATGGAGACTCCCCCCTCTATCAGACTTGCCATCCGGCCGGGGGACTGGGCCACGTCTCTCGATCTATCGGACGCTTATTTTCACATCCTGGTCCACGAGAACGTTCAACACCTCCTCCGGTTCGTCTGGTCAGGGGTGGTCTACCAGTTTCGGGCCCTCCCCTTCGGTCTGTCTCTGGCCCCCCTCATTTTCACCAAGGTCACCAGAGAACTGGCTGCCTTGGTCCGGGCGGAGGGAGTTCGCCTGAAGCTCTACCTGGACGATTGGCTGACCCTGGCGGCAACCCAGTCCCTCTGTCGGACTCACTCGCGCCTGGTCATGGACTGGACTTCAGAGTTGGGCTTTCTGATCAACCACTCCAAGTCCGACCTCCACCCATCCCAATCTTTTGTCTATTTGGGCATGTCTTTCGACACGGTGGCTTACACGGTGGCTCCCACCTCAGCCCGTCTCGACGCCCTGACGTCACGGATTGCGCAACTCAGTGCTCGCCGCACCGTTACCCTTCGTCACCTTTGCCAACTCTTGGGTACGATGGAATCTCTTTCCCCCCTCCTTCCCCTGGGGCGGGTGTACAAGCGTCCCCTCCAACGAGAAGTCGCTCTCCGGTCCTCGAAACCACCTGTCTACTCGCAAGTGATCACTCTGGGCCCGTGGTTTCTGGCCGCTGTCTCTCAGTGGTTAGACCCGGTGTGGCTGAGGACCCCGGTACCCATCCAGCCCCCAGCCCCTCAGGTCTTTCTTTTCACGGATGCCTCCAAGACCGGCTGGGGCGCTCACCTCGATCTTCTCGAGACCTCCGGCCTCTGGAGCCCTCAGGAGTCTCTACTCCACATCAATCTCCTCGAGATGGAGGCAGTTCGCCTCTCTCTCCTTCAGTTTGCTCCTACCCTTCGGGGAAAGTCTGTTCTCCTTCACGGGGACAACACAGTCTGCCTAGCTTACCTGAAAAACCAGGGGGGCACACACTCAACGTCCCTCTCGTTGAAGGCCGAGCAGATCTTGCTTTGGTGTTTCCAGCAGAACATCCTCCTCTCAGTGCAGTTCATCCCGGGGAAACTGAACTCCCTCGCGGATCTCCTCAGTCGCCGAGATCAGATCTTGCCGACCGAGTGGACCATTTCCCACAAGGCCCTTCTTCCTCTGTGGTCCCACTGGTTCACTCCGTTAGTGGATCTCTTTGCCACTCGGTACAGCAAGCGACTCCCTCTGTACGTGAGTCCGTTTCACGACCCCATGGCCTTCGGAAAGGACGCATTCGCTCTGCCATGGTCGGGTCTCCAAGCCTACGCCTATCCCCCGACGGCTCTGGTAACCCGAGTCCTAGCCAAGTACGCTCAGGAGAGGCCCACACTGCTTTTGGTCGCGCCCTTTTGGCCCACGGCAGCTTGGTTCCCCGAACTGGTCGCGCTCTCCCACGTTCCCCCGTTCGACCTCAATCTCGACTCGCTCAGTCTCCTGCAACCTCGATCGGGCATCCCACACCCCGCGCCCGACTCCCTCCGCCTGACCGCCTGGCTTTTGTGCGGTCAAAACTGCGAACATTAGGACTTTCGTCACACGCTGTTTCCTTGTCTCTTGACGCTCGGCGTCCCTCTACTAACAACCTTTACTCCCTACGCTGGTCCACTTGGGTTTCCTTCGCTGCCGGAAAGAAATTCGACCCATTACAGCCTTCTCCAACCCAGCTGGCTAATTTCCTTTCCTCCCTTCATCTACAGAAAGGTTTCAAAGCTTGTACCCTCTTAGGGTACAAATCGTCGGTCACCAGTACCATCGCGGCTGCCACGGGGGTTAGGCCTCTCCATCTCATTCATTCTTCCCTCATCACCAATCTGATCGACGGAATTAAGAACCGTTCTGTGCGCAAAACAGTCACCTTTCCCAAATGGGACGTTTTCCTCGTGCTTAACGCCTTGAGGTCTCCGCCGTTCGAACCTCTGAGCTCTGCCTCCCTTCGGGACCTCACTCTCAAGACCGTTTTTCTTGTTTCGCTCGCAACTGCTCGCAGAGTCAGTGGTATCCACGCCATCAGTGGTCTCCCACACGATGTCGAGTTTGCCCCTGACCTTTCGTCCATGACTCTTTCCTTTTTGCCTGAGTTCAGAGCAAAAAACCAACTGGCTGATGTGTTTTCAGCCCCCCTCGTCATTCCCTCTCTCACTCGGGACCTTGACCCTGATGATCCGGATAGGTTTTTATGTCCCGTTCGGGCCATAAAGGCCTATCTTAACCGTACTGCTTCTCATAGGGCCACTAAACGAGCCTTGTTTATCTCCCTTCTGCCTAACATAGAACGAGATATCTCCAAGCAGACGATTGCTCGCTGGTTAGTTTTTTTGATCAAACAAATTTACAAAAACGCTAACCTGACACGAACGACTCCGGTTCGTGCACATGAGATCCGGGCCATCAGTTCCTCACTCAGTTTCGTTCGGGGGGTGCCGCTGACTCAAGTCATGCACGCAGCCTACTGGAGGTCTGTGTCTACCTTCACAGACTTCTACCTCCGCACGTTCTCGGCTAGACGGGGAGACGAGACCTACGGCATCAAGAAAGCTGTTCTCGCACAATCTCTGGTCTCTCTCTAGGTGAGTGTTGTCTCTTACCATAGATATGTGGATATTTTCAAATCCTTGGTTCATTCAGACAGGGGCCAGGTCCTTAGGCGTTCACTGCGCGTGCACCTCTGCCTTCCCCCTGCTCTGACAACCTTCTTTTGGAAGTAATAGGACATGGGATCCCAACCTCCTCGGTGGTATTCTATGCAAAATAACATTGTGCTTGGTAAATCTAAATTAATCATGAAAATTTATATTAATTTTCTTATTTATTTATACTTACCAACACAATGTTATTCTTATTGCTCCCTCCCTCCTCCCCTCTTCACATGCCTATTCGGTTTTATAGGTGAAGTGATAAGTGGCGCGCCCGCGTTGCCTGTGCCGCATTCCAGCTGACAGTGCTTGGCGCCAAGCACTGCTGGCGCCACCTGCAAAGGGCGGTCACTCTGGGGTATAACTCTAGTTTCACTTTCGTTTTCTTTCGGTAGTTAAGGGGCTATATGCAAAATAACATTGTGTTGGTAAGTATAAATAAATAAGAAAATTAATATAAATTTTCATGATTTACAGAATGTTGTGACATTGTCGTGATTGTTGTCAACAGTGCAACCCAAACTGTACAACCCCTTCGTCTCGAAAACCACTCCAGCTTTGTACCAACAACCTTGGATGTTGTCTTGAAAAAGCTCCATTTGTACCAACGACATTTGGGATGTTGTCTTGAAAAAGCTCCAGTTGAACGTCGACCTTGTGGATGTTGTCTTGAAACAGCTCCAGTTGTACCCGACGACCTTGTGGTGGATGTTGTGAACCAGTGCCCCCTTGGTGTTGTGTCCGGAACGCTCACTCTCTTCCGCCGATTAACTGGGTGTTGTGACGTGGGTCAGTTTGATTTCCAGGTGATCGTGCAGGACCAGAACACACTGCTGATCGAGAACGTCATCTTCATCATGAAGAACATCCTGGAGATGAAGGCGGACCAGCCCTGCGAGTACCTGGGAGCCACCAGCATTGAGAGTCTCATGCTGGCTATCGTCAGGTCAGCTGATGCTGGTTTTATTCGAGAGATACAGGGGTACCCCTTTGTTAAGAGAAAATAGAACCGAGGGAGTCTTTAAAGCTGATGGTGGTTTTTTTAGAAGTACACAGAGACGACGACTGGCACTGTTGGCCTAGTGGTAAGGCGTCCGCCCCGTGATCGGGAGGTCGTGGGTTCGAACTCCAGCCGGGTCAAACCTAAGACTTTAAAATTGGCAATCTAGTGGCAGCTCCGCCTGGCGTCTGGAATTATGGGGTTAGTGCTAGGACTGGTTGGTCCGGTGTCAGAATAATGTGACTGGGTGAGACATGAAGCCTGTGCTGCGACTTCTGTCTTGTGTGTGGCGCACGTTATATGTCAAAGCAGCACCGCCCTGATATGGCCCTTCGTGGTCGGCTGGGCGTTAAGCAAACAAACAAACAAACAAACAAACGCAGAGACGAGTGAAATGTATGTAGCAAAATGTCATGCTCCTGCTGCTCTGTCCTCTTCCCTACTCCTCTGCCTTGTCTCCCCTCTCAACCTATGTGTCACACAGAATAGATGGAAGCAAATACCACACATGGAACCAGTCATCCTGTTATCCTGAAGAAAGATTGTTTTCTGATTTCAAATTAAATTGATATGTGCAAGCAGAACCTTGTGTTCAGAGAATTGTGAATTTATGATCGTCCTTTGATTAAGGTTGTGTTGATAGAATTATGAATTTGTGACCGTCCTTTGGTTGAAGTTATGGTGCAGTTTTTCATCGATGACCTCTTATCTGTTTCAGATACGTTCGACACTTGGACTCCTCGATGCATGCCATTCAGATCAAAACCAAACTGTGCCAACTTGTAGAAGCTGTGAGTGTGTTTGACTGTTTTATTTGGTTATTTGCTTACATTCTTTTGATTTGTAATTTGCTCTTTTTAAATTGCTTTATACCTGGAAGATGGCCTGTAGCTACACTGATGGCCTGTAGCTACACTGATGGCCTGTAGCTACACTGATGGCCTGTAGCTACACTGATGGCAAGAGGGAAAATGTTGCATGGGTACGGTCACTTCTTCTTCTTCTTCTTCGGCGTTCCAGGATTTTTGGCCTCGGGTCAGACTTCAAGTTTTGTAGCTTGAATAAAGCTGGTGGTCAGGATCAGGGAGTCTTTGGTGCCCCAGAGTTGCTCCTGCAGTGTGGCACCTTGGGGCCAGTGATCTGTTCTGGCTTCCTGGTGGAGCGGGCAGGTCTGCAGGATGTGCTCCGGGGTCTGTGGGCCTGTTTCGCACGGGCAGTTCGGTGTGTGCGACAGACCAAGGCGGTGCATGTGGGCACGCAGTCGACAGTGTCCAGTCCGTAGGCGGAAGAGGATGGTCTGCTGATGGCGCTGTAGGTTGGGCATCTGATCATCAGATGGCAGGCTGTGTTGGGCATTCCAGGTGGTTTGGTAGTGTCTTTTCACCAGGGTTTTGGCTTCACTGTAAGAGACTGTTGGTCTTGTCTGCTCCAGATGGCTGTGTTGGGCATTCCAGATGGCTGTGTTGGGCATTCCAGGTGGTTTGGTAGTGTCTTTTCACCAGAGTTTTGGCTTCACTGTAAGAGACTGTTGGTCTTGTCTGCTCCAGATGGCAGCCAGTCTTGGCCAATCTGTCCGCTTCCTCGTTCCCTGAGAGGCGGTACAGTCACTGAATGGCAGATAGGGGGAAGAGAGGACAGATTTCCTTTCCATGCCTGATGCTGACTTTCATTCACAGTGTTTATCACCCCCTGCGGGTCAGGGGGGAAGAATTTACCCGATGCTCCCCAGCATGTTGTAAGAGGCGACTAACGGATTCTGTTTCTCCTTTTACGCTTGTTAAGTGTTTCTTGTATAGAATATAGTCGATTTTTGTAAAGATTTTAGTCAAGCAGTATGTAAGAAATGTTAAGTCCTTTGTACTGGAAACTTGCATTCTCCCAGTAAGGTAATATATTGTACTACGTTGCAAGCCCCTGGAGCAAATTTTTGATTAGTGCTTTTGTGAACAAGAAACAATTGACAAGTGGCTCTATCCCCTCTCCCCCCTTTACCCGTCGCGATATAACCTTCGTGGTTGAAAACGACGTTTAACACCAAATAAAGAAAGAAAGTCTTGTTTATGGAGTAAATGGATTTATCAGAACTGTTCAAAGATGGTAGAACTATGGTAGGAGGCTGACAAAGCATCTATTGCGCAAGTCAGACAGTTTGTGAAGGTTTGCATAATACTCATAGTTGTACTTAGAAGTTAATAGGAAAGATAGGGTTCTTGAGTTTGTGTGTGTGTGTTTGAGGAAGTAAAATTACTTATTTATTTAATATGTGTACAGTTTTCTCATGAATGATAGTCATGCTTGCAACATTTCAGATGATGAGGCGGCGAGACGAGCTGACGTTCAGACAGGAGATGAAGTTCCGCAACAAGCTGGTGGAGTACCTGACAGACTGGATCATGGGCAACTCTCATCAGGTCAACGTGCAGGGCGACATCTGCAGCATGTCAAGGTCAGTTGTTGCTGTGGGCTGTGGCTGTGTGTCAAAAAGGTGGAAGAGCTCACCTGGTACAGTGGAACCCCCCTTTTAAGACCTCAAACAATCTGAGAAATCAAGGTCTTAAAAGGGGGGTTCCACTATAGTTATAGTTATAGTTATATGAAGTCTTATATCGCGCGCGTATCTCCAGACTCGGACTCAAGGCGCAGAGATCTATTTATGCCGTGTGAGATGGAATTGTTTACACAATACATCACGCATTCACATCGACCAGCAGATCGCAGCCATTTTGGCGCATATCCTACTTTTCACGGCCTATTATTCCAAGTCACACGGGTATTTTGGTGGACATTTTTTATCTATGCCTATACAATTTTGCCAGGAAAGACCCTTTTGTCAATCGTGGGATCTTTAACGTGCACACCCCAATGTAGCGTACACGAAGGGACCTCGGTTTTTCGTCTCTTCCGAAAGACTAGCACTTGAACCCACCACCTAGGTTAGGAAAGGGGGGAGAAAATTGCTAACGCCCTGACCCAGGGTCGAACTTGCAACCTCTCGCTGTACTGTTCAACCTGTCAAGAACAACCACCCAAGGCACTGACCAGAAGTGGATGTTACAGAGAGGTGGTCGCAATGTAAAGGTGAATTACATAGAAACTCCCAGTAAGGTAATATATTGTACTACGTTGCAAGCCCCTGGAGCAATTTTTTTATTAGTGCTTTTGTGAACAAGAAACAATTAACAAGTGGCTCTATCCCATCTTCCCCCCCCCCCCCCCCCCCCCCCCCCCCCCCCCCTTTCCCCATCGCGATATAACCTTCGTGGTTGAAAACGACGTTAAACACCAAATAAAGAAAGAATTACATAGATAGTTTGTTGGGGATCCTTTGGGGTTTGGGCTGGTGGTCGTTTTCGACACGTGGTCGCGAAGGCAGGTTTGACTGTATGTGTGATTTATTTTTCCCCTCAAAGAATTTCACAAATGTCCACTACGTTGGCATGCAGGGTTGCAATTGAAGCGTTATGCCGAGATAGGTTAGGTTGTTTGGTTGGAGGGAGAGGGTACACAAAAGAAGGTTGTTTGGTCGGAGGGAGAGGGTACACAAAAGAAGTTTGTTTGGTTGGAGGGAGAGGGTACACAAAAGAAGGATGTTGGTTGGAGGGAGAGGGTACACAAAAGAAGGATGTTGGTTGGAGGGAGAGGGTACACAACAGAAGGATGTTAGAGAATGAAGAAGGGAGAGATGTAAAATATTTTGGGGTGAAAGTAGAGTGTGGTCTTCCGTATCCTTTCTGCGTAGAGGCAAATGTGTTTCCAGCATAGAGAGGATCCCATGGTGAATTAACCTCAACATGGTCTACACAACCCTTTGAGGAAGAGATATATAGAGATAGACAGAAAGAGAAATACAGAGAGAATGTCATATGCACTTGGATAGCTGTTTGTTTTCCTTTTGTATTTTGGTGTTTATGCTTAACTTTCTTCTTGTCTGTCCATGGACCTCTAACACGTTAATCACTAATGCATGTGTGCTATTGCTGACCACTCTCATTACTGTAATTGTCTTATGTTCGCAGAGATCTGGACCAAGCCAGCATGGAGGCAGTAGCGGCACTGTTGGCTGGACTACCCCTTCAGCCTGAGGAGAGTGACCGCGGCGATTTGATGGAGGCAAAGTCACAGCTCTTCCTCAAGTAAGCTATTTTTGAAATAGTTTGCGTTTCTTTCTTTTATTTAATTGTTTTAATTTATTTATGTACCCCCATGGGTTTTTTGAAATAAATTCTTTGCCTTGCCCTGCCTATTGTTTCTGGAATGTTGATTTTTTTTCTTCTTCAGAAATTCAAGGGGACATGCTCTCTTGTGCATGGGTGTATGTGGCTAAATGCCTGAAGCTGGATTTTCATGGTGTTCCAGTGGGGAGAGTGCCAGAAGAACATGAACCAGAGAAGAGTAACGATCATTTCATGACAGTGGTGGAACTGGAAATTGTTCTGGAAGCTTTTTCATGTACCACATGCACCCACGCTAGTACTTTCTTCATATGTACATGTATACTGAACTTATAAAAGAAAAGTTCCTGTCTAAGGTTTATTTTGCGTGGTTTTGATGTGTTATTGTTTTGCGCTCTCATGTGTTACTGAAGATTGATCCCACAGTAAATCTTTTGTTGATAAAGCTTTCTGTTTCTGATTCCTGTTGACAAGTATTAGGAAGGTGTTTTCACAATTGACAAAAATTAACATTACAGATATGCCTGCCATATGACCTTTATTAAGGCTGCTCCTGTGTAAAGGGTTATCCTAAACAAGATTTTCTAGTTTTGATGCTGGCCACTTGAATGCATTGACCCAGGAGGCAGTAACTTTGGAAGGAAGTAATAATGCTGTATGTAGGTAGACTGACATGGTGTCAAAAAATGGAAGTCATTTGTAACACAACTAGCAACTGTTGAGGGAGATTCAGCTTAAAGACTCAGTCCTTTCTGTCAAAACTAGTTTGGCTCACCCTCTCAGATCTGCCCAGGCTATTGCAGGGGAGAAGAACATCCTTCCACGTGGACACATACCAAAAATCAGCATCCTGTCTGCTTCCTGTACAGAGTTGGAATTTTTTAATAGATTAACTTCTTAACAGACATTAGTGGGTGGCCGAGTGGTAACGCACTTGCGCTCGGAAGCGAGAGGTTGCGAGTTCGACCCTGGGTCAGGGCGTTAGCAATTTTCTCCCCCCTTTCCTAACCTAGGTGGTGGGTTCAAGTGCTAGTCTTTCGGATGAGACGAAAAACCGAGGTCCCTTCGTGTACACTACATTGGGGTGTGCACGTTAAAGATCCCACGATTGACAAAAGGGTCTTTCCTGGCAAAATTGTATAGGCATAGATAAAAATGTCCACCAAAATACCCGTGTGATTTGGAATAATAGGCCGTGAAAAGTAGGATATGCGCCGAAATGGCTGCGATCTGCTGGCCGATGTGAATGCGTGATGTATTGTGTAAAAAAATTCCATCTCACACGGCATAAATAAATCCCTGCGCCTTGAATATGTGCGCGATATAAATTGCATAAAGTAAAAAAAATAAAAATAAAAATAAATCCCTGCGCTTAGAACTGTACCCACGGAAGACGCGCGATATAAACCTCATATTGATTGATTGATTGATTGATTGAGTAGCAATCTGAAATTAATTCATCAACAAATTCTCACTCTGCACAGCAGGCAGTCAGGATGCTGATTTTCAGTATGTGCCCAAGTGGAGGGATTGCCTCATCACATGCAAACCCACAGGCACATCTGAGATAGCGAGCCAAACTGTTACTAATATAAGGACTGCGCCTTTAACCACTAATCCACGTTTCACAGGAACACATTTTCCTCCCCCAGGTACTTGACGCTGTTCATGAACCTGCTCAACGACTGCTCGGAGGAGGAGCAGGACAAGGCCCTGGATCCGAACCGCAAGCGCAGCATGTCCAACCTGAGCGCGCTGCGCAACTGCACCGTGCAGGCCATGTCCAACCTCCTCAACGCCAACATCGACAGCGGCCTCATGCACTCCATAGGTCAGTGGGCAATCTGTTGATGGAGACTTGGGTTAACATTTTGGAGCTTTGGGTTAGCAATTCGGAGTTTGGGGTTAGCAATCTGGAGGTTTGGGTTAACAATCTGGAGGTTTGGGTTAACAATCTGGAGGCCGGGGTTAGCAATCCGGAGGTTTGGGTTAACAATCTGAGGCTTTGGGTTTAACTATCGGGAGTTTGGAGTAACAATCTGGGGGTGAAAAACATGGTCGCATATTTTGTTAGAAGCTGGTTTGAACCCTATTTGCACAATTACAAAAATAACAATCATAAGTATCTAAGAAGAAAAACTTACAACTTTTAGATTGGTTAGTAGTTCCTGTTAAACTGCTTAAATGCGCATTGTTCTTGGTACCCTAGCTGCTTTAGGCATAATGTTGTAATTGGACTTTTTTCTATCCACTTACACACGCTGGACCTTTCTTCATCATACAGCATTTAAACTCCTTTCTTCTTTTCTTCCCCACCAGCTCTGGGTTACCACAAGGACCCCCAGACGAGAGCAGCCTTCATGGAGGTGCTGACCAAGATCCTGCAGCAAGGGACGGAGTTTGAGACGCTGGCCGAGACAGCACTGGCCGACCGATTTGAGCGTCTGGTGGAGCTGGTCACCATGATTGGCGACAAAGGAGAACTACCCATTGCTATGGCGCTGGCTCAAGTCGTGTCAAATACGCAGATGGTGAGTTGTGATTAATTATGTATGGTTGTTTGTGTGTGTGTGTTTGTGTGTGTGTGTGTGTGTGTGTTTGTGTGTGTGTGTGTGTGTATGTGCATGTGTGTGTGAGTGAGTGAGTAAGTGAGAGACATTTCCATTTAATAAAAACCATGACAGTAGTCAACAGATACTGAAAGGGGGTCCTTTACTTTTTTGTTTCTTTGCTTTTATGTGTGTCATTTTAGTCTGTCACTTGAAGTCTGTATTTGTTTTCAGGATGAGCTGGCCAGAGTATTCGTCAGTCTGTTCGACGCCAAGCGACTTCTCTACCAGCTGCTGTGGAACATGTTTTCCAAAGAGGTGACGTTTTAACCTTTTTTTTTAAGATTGCACAATTTTTGACATCTTTCTAAGTTGGGAAATCAACATAATTATCCATGAAGAAAGGCATAAATTCCTCCAAAACTCTGAACAGCTTTTGGTGTGAAAGAGAGGGAGTCCTAAAACAGAGGTAAATGTACTGACAGTATAAAGAGAACATCTACCACCAGCTTCATATCCAGAGCTGGACTTCCAAGTGTAAAGGCGAATGACAAGAAGAAGAAGAAGAAGAAGAGAACATCTGAGAAAATGAGGTTTTAATATGGAGGGAGCCAAAAAATAGACGATCTTAAAACAGTGGCATCACTACATTGAGGTATTTGTC
Organism: Littorina saxatilis; assembly: GCF_037325665.1. Lineage (NCBI taxonomy): Eukaryota > Metazoa > Mollusca > Gastropoda > Littorinimorpha > Littorinidae > Littorina > Littorina saxatilis. The sequence goes on along the minus strand of NC_090253.1, from coordinate 19,014,272 downwards.
ACAGGTGGAGGTTGCAGACTGCATGCAGACGTTGTTCAGAGGCAACAGTCTGGCCAGCAAGATCATGGCCTACTGTTTTCGCTTCTACGGACAGTGGTACCTGTGCGACCTGCTCTCCCCCCTCATCCAGGAAATGTTCCAGCGGGAGAAAGAGTCCGCCACCCCTGTGTCTTACGAGATTGACCCTACCAGGTGGGGGGCTAGGCAAGCGATTTTTCTGCAAATTGGCAGATTTTTTGCATTTTTGATCATTCTTTAGTTTCCCCGATTGAACTAGATTTTGCATCTTTTTTGTTTTGTTGTTTAAACATTTGTTCTGATGTGTGTGTGTGTCTGTGTTCATCATCTCAGATTTTGTGTAATTTTCTTATAGAAATATTCTGGTGTGTGTGTGCCGGTGCATGTGCGTGTCAGTGCATGCATGCTTTCAGGCTTTTCTGTGTTTTATCATCTCATGCTTGGAAGTTTAAGGAATACTGTCCAACCTGAAATGATTTCGTTTGCTTTGAAACCAATGTGCATTCATGCAACTGTTTAGGTTGAAACTTAACTAATACAACATCTCCTAATATGAGTGCTATGCACTTTTTATCTGATTTGCAGTTTAAAGGGATATTGTCCACAGAGGACCAACAACACTCATTACTATTAAGACTAGTTTTGGAATTTAGAGAACATAACCAAAAATCTGAAAACAAACAAAACTTGAAGAAATCAGTGTTCAAAATAAATACTCATTAATAATCAATAATGATAATAAATAATAATGTTGAATGATTAATACTCATCCAAGGATTTGTTTTTGCATTTGACCAGAGCTGCTTTGAATTCTAAATCATCATTTCTTTTGAATGTATCTGATGAAGTGATGAATGTTTACTTTTTTCCAGGTTGGAACCCAACGAAGTTTTGGAGGTGAATAAAGACAACCTGCTGGAAATGACCCAGAAAGTCTTTTCTGCCATTGTGGAGTCAGCACCAAAGTAAGTATGCTGTTTGAAATATTTAGGGGGATAAATCTTTGAGTACGTGTATGCATTTTTATGTATTTGCTGAACGGTCTAGGACATTTATTGAGTTAATTGATTTTTTGATACACTGCACTTTAACACATATGGCATAGAATGTTGACAGATGAACAGACAGACGCTGGTGCTTCTATATGCAGACAGGCAGACAGACATGCATGCAGGCCCGCACACAGGCAAGCATACTTGCACACACAAATACACACAATGTTCTGTGCCTATGTAGGGAGTAGAGGAAACATAGACATGGACACAGCCGGGTAAACACATGCACATATGCATGCATACACAGACACACACACACACACACACACACACAGACACACACACACACACACACACACACACACACACACACACACACACACACACACACACACACACACTCACACACACACACACAGAGTAGCACAAACAGTAGCACAAACAGACACACACACACAGCAGCACAAACAGATACACACACACAGTAACACAAACAGACACACACACACATGCACAAACACACACACTAACACTCACACAATCACGTTGTTTGACAATGCAATCCTTGACTCTTCCATGTGCGATGTGTAGCCAGTAAACTGTCTTTATGAGTAACTATGATTTAGAAACTGAAGCAATTTTTCCGTTTGCAAATGTAAAATGGTTCAGTGATTGTGTGCTTTCATGGAAGAACTACCGTTGGATTTCTGTCACATGTTTTTTTCAGGATATTTCAAACAAATATCTGCATGTGCAGCCTTTTTGTTTAACAAAAAAATCCATTCTGAACTTTTTATTCTTTTATGACATTTGGACAAATTATTATCGAGTGTGTTTTGTTGGGGACTGCAGTATGTTTCACTTTGACAGATTATAATGAGTGTGTTCTATCACAATCTGCAGATTTTGTTACTTGAAGTTGAACAGATTATAATAAGTGCATTTTGTGGGGGAATACAGGTTTCCCCCAAAACTGCAAAACATGTGCCACTGCCTTGACCAAGTGATTAGCGAGCGGTTTCCAGGCGACAGCATAACGGCCACCGGCACTGCCATTTTCCTTCGTTTTTACAACCCCGCTCTAGGTAACCTCCCCTTGCTGCTGACAACGCATCCTCTGCTCCTGCAACTTATTCCCCCTTTGTCACTTTTTCTTTTTATTATTGCCTCTGCTGATATTGAAGGGAGGTTGTCCATTGCTGTCAATATCTTGATGTATATTTTCTGTAGGAATTTAGGTGTAAGCAAAAAAGAATTGCTACCATAGTAGGATGTGAGCCATATAAATGCCCTTATTTTTATAGTTATTATTATTATTGAAAAGAAATGTTGCACTAATGAACTTTAACGCAGGAAATCAGGAATTCTTGAGTTAAAAGCCTATTTTCTGATAGATTTCCTAAATTGTCAAAACCCCCAAGAAGGGCAAGTCACAGGGAATAAAACGGAACAGTTTTAAAAGAAATTAAAAGAAAACATTTTTAGCACTGAAGCCTTTTGTTTCAGTAAAAATGAAGATTTCGGAAATCCCATGCTGAAAATGCAGATTGTAAAACAAAATCCTCAGTTTCACTTTCATGTTGTTCCATGTGCACCTGAAGTGTTGATCATAATGGACAGCCTCACTTTGAAATATTGCATTCTTTAATGTTTCAGTTAGTTCATTCTACCTGTACACAAATTAACTCATTCTGAACAATTTTAAACTTCATTTTTTTTGTTAATGATGTTTATTCATTTGCTCTGACTGATTTGGATAAAAACAACAAATTATTCCTCAGAACTGAACAAATACACTTTAATCTCTTAACTAAATGTTTGGTCAATGCTAATTAACTGTTTTGTACTAAGCCTGATCTTAAAAACTTTTCCTACTGTGGTTCCACAGCCTTTATCAGCTAAGCTGTCAACACAAGACCTTGTGCTAGGGGTGGTTTGTTTAGCGGAGTCAGTTAGGCGTTTATAGTAGTGCCAAGACTGTTTGTTTATCTGGTGCGCCCATGCTATCGCCGACTTCTGACAACTCCTGCATCGTAAATCTCCTTGTCCCAGGGTACACGCTAGCAAACAGGAGCTGTCAAAAGTCGGCCATAGCATGGGCGTGCTAGATAAACAAACAGTCTTGGCACTACTATAAACACCTAACTGACTCCGCGAAACAAACCACCAAAACAAACCACCCCTAGCACAAGGTCTTGTGTTGACACCTTAGCTGATAAAGGCTGTGGAACCACAGTGGGGAAAGTTTTGTACAGGAGGTCGGGCTTTAACATACCCTATACCCCCTGCGGGTTAAGGGGAAGAATTTACCCGATGCTCCCCAGCATGTCGTAAGAGGCGACTAACGGATTCTGTTTCTCTTTTTACCCTTGTGAAGTGTTTCTTGTATAGAATATAGTCAATTTTTGTAAAGATTTTAGTCAAGCAGTATGTAAGAAATGTTAAGTCCTTTGTACTGGAAACTTGCATTCTCCCAGTAAGGTAATACATTGTACTACGTTGCAAGCCCCTGGAGCAAATTTTTGATTAGTGCTTTTGTGAACAAGAAACAATTGACAAGTGGCTCTATCCCCTCTCCCCCCCTTTCCCCGTCGCGATATCACCTTCGTGGTTGAAAACGACGTTAAACACCAAATAAAGAAAGAAACATACCCTATGTGATATAAAAAGAAAGGTCTCTCTCAAAAATGAGTACCGCAGTGTAGTTTGAAATTCGTCTGCATGTGAGATGAGATGTTTGGAGAGAGAAAGAGAGAGAGAGAGCATCTTCTATCACTGCAATAAAAATAACCACACAAAAAAAATACTCACGCGGCTGCATTCACCTGTACTAGCAAGCTTTTGAAATGCCTGAAAACTGCTTGCCTTGAACATACCCGCATCTCCCCTTTTTCATCTTTGCACTCTGTCGCAAACTTCTGCAGCAAGGAAAATATGGAACAAATAATAACCAGAGAGTGATTGTCCCTTTCACTTTCACCCCCTCTCTCATCCACCCACTTCTCTGCCCTCCCCCCCCCCCCCCCCCCCCCTCCACCCCCCTCCCCCTTTTGCTATTCTCTTGATCATATCTGTCTCTTGTATTACGCGTTACATGTCTGTGGCGTATGTCAGCAGAAGTTGCCACTGTTACAAGATTCTGTGTTACAACTCACAGTGTTTAGCCGAGGAAGGTCTCTACCTTTTTTTTTCTCCATTTTTAACCCAAATAACTAACAAATAAATTGCGCTGTTGCCATGTTTCTGCCACAGCTTTGTGTGCTGTTTGAAGATGTGGCTGTTTCATGCAGGTTTTTGTGCGTGTTTTTCTGTGTTTTGTGTGTGGTGTGTTGTCTCTGTGTGTCTCCAAAGCGGGTGCATTTAATTTTGTAACCTCTTTTTTACATTTAGTCAAGTTTTGACTAAATGTTTTAACATAGAGGGGGGAATCAAGACGAGGGTCGTGGTGTTTGTGTGTGTGTGTGTCTGTCTGTCTGTGTGTGTGTGTAGAGCGATTCAGACTAAACTACTGGACCGATCTTTATGAAATTTGACATGAGAGTTCCTGGGAATGATATCCCCGGACGTTGTTTGTTTTTTTCGATAAATGTCTTTGATGACGTCATATCCGGCATTTTGTAAAAGTTGAGGCGGCACTGTCACACCCTCATATTTCAATAAAATTGATTGAAATTTTGGCAAAGCAATCTTCGACGAAGGCCGGACTTTGGTATTGCATTTCAGCTTGGAGGCTTAAAATTTAATTAATGACTTTGGTAATTAAAAATCTGAAAATTGTAATTAAAATTATTTTTTTATCAAACGATCCAAAAATACGTTTATTGTATTGTTCATCATTTTCTGATTCCAAAAACATATAATTATGTTATATTCGGATTAAAAACAAGCTCTGAAAATTAAAAATATAAAAATTATGATTAAAATTAAATTTTCGAAATTGATTTAAAAATAATGTTATCTTATTCCTTGTCCGTTCCTGATTCCAAAAACATATAGATATGATATGTTTGGATTAAAAAAGAAAGTTAAGAAAGTTAAAAAGAATAGAGATATAGAAAAGCGGGCGATCCTCCTCAGCGCAACCGCTACCGCGCTTTTCTGGATTGTTAATTTCACTGCCTTTGCCACGAGCGGTGGACAGACGATGCTACGAGTGTACGGTCTTGCGAAAAAAATGCAATGCGTTCAGTTTCATTCTGTGAGTTCGACTGAGCTTGACTAAATGTATTTTCGCCTTACGCGACTTGTTTTCTTTCAGGTACACTTTTCCATTTTTCCAGTCTGCCAGAGGTAGTTTAAAAATGCTTCATATCATTCAAACAGTGGACTTTGTTTCAGTTTTGTCATGTGTTTGCTACATTTGTTAGGATTTCATGCCTTTTCGTGCTAGGAAATGATAACTTGCTGCTTAGTTTTTGCGAATTATGCGTGCTTAGGCCAACAACAAAAAATTGTCTGTTTCTGGTCACCCGACCGACCCTAAATTTCGGCGCCGACCCTAAACTTTTTTTTTCCAGGACAGGGTGAGAAAATGAACAACAAAAACATGTGAAAACGAAAGTCCACTGACGATTTGTAAATGTGTTGAGTGTCTTGTCTCTATGTATAGTGAATCCAGTCTCTTTGCGCGATTTTTAAAGTTAGTTTTATTGGTCTACATTTGGGGTAAAAAAAAACAAAAATAAAAAAAAATCCCTACCTACCGACCCTATTTTTTTTAGCCATGTTACCAGAAACAGACAAATTTTTTTTGGGGCCTTAGGGATTTTCGTATATTTTTCAGATAGTGAGAAAAATGGCAATTCTGTTTCTCCATGACTTAGGTTCGCGAAATTAATCTCATTTGTATCCAATCAGGTAACCAATCAGAGTTGCTGTTTCATCTGTTTCTAACAAAAGTACAGTGGTACCTGTGATGTGAGGACCCTCCGATGAGAGGTCATCTCACAGTAAGAGACACTTTCTGTAGTCCTATTGTTGTCCCTTTATCCATCAACTTGACCAACCTGTCATATGATAGGCCACCTGTAATGTAGGGACACTTTGGACTCCTCCAAAGGGTGTCCTTTCATCGCAAGTACCACTGTACACAATTAGGACAAATCAGTTCACCTCATAGGTCAACACCGTTTGGAGAGAGATGTACAACAGAGAGATGTTCTGTATCATCTGCGCTATACCTGCTGTCACTGACACTGCATAGTATAGATCTGTGACTTTCCACTGTTGCAAGGATTGGTGACTGGGGGCCGATGTGCACGAGATAGGTACCAGCTGGGTGGGAGCTAGCGGTCAGGGGTCGGACTGGTTGAAGTCACAAACAAATATCGCTTTCAACCAATCTGACCCCGCAGCTGGTTGCCACCGAGTTGCTTGGGACCCAGTTTTGGCTTTGTGTACCCCAGCGCTAGGCACAGAATGAACGACTTTAAAATCCTTCCCAAAAAGCTTAACTTTGTTGGCCTTTCTCCAGGTTTCCGCCAAAGCTCCGCAGCATGTGTCACTGCCTGTACCAGGTGGTGACGCAGCGATTCCAACAAAGTAGCGCAGAAGCAGTGTGGACCGTTATCGGCACAGTGATATTCTTACGCTTCATCAATCCAGCTATAGGTATTTCATTGGCTGGTTTGGGTTTTCAGCCCCATCTTTGTACTATTTTTGTGGGTTTTGTGTTTGTGTGTGAGGTATGGATACTGTCTGATGTTAATCTCTTTCTCTCTTTTAAATGTTTGGTGTGTAGTGACTGTTTCTTTGTTTCTTCTGGTATTGAGTTGCATATGGGTGTGTAGTGTGGGTGTTCAGCAGTTGACTTGTGAAGTCTGAGAAGTTTTTCATTTTGCTTCAGGTTCTGTTTTAAAAGGGCTAATGTTAAAAGGGCCTGAGTATCCATTTGTGCTCTGAAATCAGTGATTTTACCGTGGCTCCATTCAAAGTTGTCCTCAGTTAGTCCAGAAGAAAAGTTGCATGTTGCTCAATTCCAACAGTTTAAAATTCCATCAGTTTACAGTTCCAACAGTTTTCAGGTTCATCAGTTTTCAGTTCCAACATTTTACTACCTTTATAGTTTAGCGAAAGCGTTCCTCCACTCTCATGTGACTTGATTTAATTGTCAAATGAAAGAATGCTGCTTTGACCTTTATCTAAAATAAACAAAAGCAATTAGTCAGATGGTCCACTGGTTCAAAAGATTTAAGCTGGTGAAGATTGCAACTGAGATTGTGTAGTGCTGGATGCGTAGTATTATACAAAAGTTTGCTAGATATCCAAAAGTAAAACAGATGGGGCCAAAAGGGTTAAAGTGTAACCAGATTTTGACTTTTTATAAAGCTTTGAATGTGTGCAACACCAGTTTGTTTTACTCTCTTGGTTTAGCTTTTGTAAATTTGACGTGAGGAGGTTTTTCTTATTTTTCAATATTTTATACATGAAGACTGTGTAGGCATTTTTTTGCTATTCTTTTTTCTTGTTATTCTTTCATTCATTCATTTATTCATCTTATTTATTTGTTTTGTTATTGTATTCTAAGTTCTGCTAGATTTGGTTTGCATGAGTTTTAGCAATGGTTTGTAAAGTGTGGTCTTGGTTTTTATGTGTGTGTAAATTCACCTGTTTTGAGTGTTCTGTTTCTGTTGTGTACATTTTTTTGGAAAAATTCGTACAAAAATATCCTGCAAAATTCTTTTAGGGATAGCTTTCAAAGAAATTCTTCATTGTAGATTCATACAAGCAAAACTCATTTGGGGAAGAGCGCTCCAGTAATTTGATCCTGAATTTTACCCTTTCACTTTCAGTAGAACAAGTATGTAAATGGAGGTTTTCTGAAAGTAACTTTTGGGGGGGAAGGGATGGGGGTAGGGGTGTGGATATTGTAGAGTTGCTCCCCTTAAAAATGAGGCAAGTATTCCAAAACATAATAATGTAATATGTTACAGCAAAAAAATGTACATCAGAGCATGATCGATGACTAAACATAATTATCAGTCGCAATATTTGTCTAATTTTTAAGGGGTGCAACTCTTCCTCAGCCCATGATAACTCCAAGAGAGTGATTTCCTGGGAACGTCTACAGTGGAACTCCTTTAAAAATTTTTTTTTAAAAACTCCTTCCCTTTTAACCCCTTCACTGCCACAGCGTAACAGCATTTTGTATTGCTGTGCGCCAGGGCAAATTTTGCTTTCTTCGGTAGGTTCACTAATCTGTTCACTGCTCAATCATTTATTGAGATATCTCTTAGATCTTTGGCATGTGGTTTGCTTACACCCTTGGCTATTATGTGATAACATGATCATTGGACTTTGTTTGTGATTGTTAGATATAATGACCATTTTTGTCAAAAATTACAGTTTCCAAACTTTCACACACACACTGCAGCATGTAAAACCGCAGAAAACACAGCTAAAACTGGTGTCAAACAGCCCATAACAGTATTCTTCTGTGTGGTAATCCATAAATCACTTCTTGTAGAGCTTCCAGAACACTGTATCATTTGGAAACAGGTCTACGAACGGTCAATGGGAAAGAACTGTGTTCAAAACCCCTACAAGAAGTTGGACAGTGGTTACCTCCCATTTAGTTTTCACAAATGTCCTGAAAAGTGCTGATGTAAATGCCATGCCACGTACCTAGTATGTGTATGGGCGTATGACAAACCAATCATGACCACGTACCTAGTACGTGCTGGGCAGTGAAGGGGTGAAGACCCGGCCTTTTTTCTCAAATTGTTTGCTCTTAACCAGTGTAAATGTACCCCCATTTTCAGACTCCCCCCATTTGAAACCTGCTTTGCTCAGATGTTTTGAGGATTTAAAAGGGGAGTTCCGCTGTATTCTTTAATAGAGTCAGTGTGTCCTAAGTTGTTGGTGTGTTCAGTTGACTGTTGTGCGGTCTTTCCACCCTTCCACCCGTGTTTCCAGTGTCGTTTCTGGTTATGGTGTGGTTTTTATGCTTGCATGTTGGTGGCTTCCTTAAACTTCAGATACTTCTTCCTCAGTTAATCGCCGTCCCTCATACTCTTTTCATTTCAGGAAGCATTCTTGCCTATTGATACTAAAACAATCATACAAGTACAACGATTCAATTGTTATTTGAATGAGCCGGGAGGCGATGGCTGGCCTGAGCTTGATAACGAATTCAAGAGGGAGTTTTGAATGCGTACTCTTATCCATTTCTGTTGCAGCAGAAGCAACAAATCACTAGTTGACCATTTCCTAACAATCATACAAGTACAACGATTCAATTGTTATTTGAATGAGCCGGGAGGCGATGGCTGGCCTGAGCTTGATAACGAATTCAAGAGGGAGTTTTGAATGCGTACTCTTATCCATTTCTGTTGCAGCAGAAGCAACAAATCACTAGTTGACCATTTCCTATGTATAATGATATTTGTGTCATACGTTATGTTTGAAAATAGCCACTCTTAGAAAAGAAGATGAATATCAACCCAAGTGATACTTTTTTGTGTGTGTGTAATGTGTGATTCAGTTGTCCTTCATTTCTCTCCCCGCCCGCCCCTCCTCTTTTTATTTGTTTTAGTTTCTTGGTTAGGTTTCCATATTTTAGCTGCTTCAAATATGATTTAAAATATACAGCCCCTGTGACCCCCCAAAATGTTGTAAGATGTGTGACATGAGGATTTTTTTCTCCATTTGAACAAGTAGATCGGGAACAAAAATGTGTCAATATTTCTTCTTCCTTCTCTCTACTTTTACTGCCTCCCCCCCCCCCCCCCCCCTACCCCCTCCTTTTATTCCCTTTTACCCCACCCCTCTACACAATCACATCACATTCCTCCACACTCATACCAAGACTATTTGTCTGTACATGTAACTCAAAAATATCTTCTTTTTTTTATATATATGAAGTCTTATATCGCGCGCGTTTCCTCCGAAAACGGCGTATGGCTGCCTAAATGGCGGGGTAAAAAACGGTCATACACGTAAAATTCCACTCGTGCAAAAAAACCCACACGAGTGTACATGGGAGTTTCAGCCCACGAACGCAGAAGAAGAAGAAGAAGATATCGCGCGCGTATCTCCAGACTCGGACTCAAGGCGCAGGGATCTATTTATGCCGTGTGAGATGGAATTTTTTACACAATACATCACGCATTCACATCGGGCAGCAGATCGCAGCCATTTCGGCGCATATCCTACTTTTCACGTCCTATTATTCCAAGTCACACGGGTATTTTGGTGGACATTTTTTATCTATGCCTATACAATTTTGCCAGGAAAGACCCTTTTGTCAATCGTGGGATCTTTAACGTGCACACCCCAATGTAGTGTACACGAAGGGACCTCGGTTTTTCGTCTCATCCGAAAGACTAGCACTTGAACCCACCACCTAGGTTAGGAAAGGGGGGAGAAAATTGCTAACGCCCTGACCCAGGGTCGAACTCGCAACCTCTCGCTTCCGAGCGCAAGTGCGTTACCACTCGGCCACCCAGTCCTTTTTAACCACTACAGCATGCTTTTTACAGCTTCTTCTTCTCTCACATGTAGGCAGAGTAACCACTTTGTAGTTTTCTTTTGATTTTCTACATTTACATGTACTTTGTCTAATTTGGTTATTTGGTACAGGAGACTGTATGATATTTAGTATCTTTGCAGTTTGTTGCTGAAACTAATACTTTCTCGCCTTTTTGCAATGCTTACGTTGTAAGGTTGTTGTTGTGAATAGCTTTAGTACTAACTATTCTCTATTTGTAAGAATTACAGAAATACGTTTGTTGTTAGGGTTGTGTTTTTTTATTTGATTGAGAAATTGTATTGTAAATGACAGGTGTTTTTCACTACAATTGACAAATAAACATTCTTCTTATGATCTAAACAACTAAATATATCCAGTCTGGTTTTAACTTCTTCTTATGAATTATAAGTCATAGATGACTTACAAAATAACATTAATTGTAATAAAAAGAAAACACACCTGTAACCAGTAAATGTTAATTACATACATTGTTTGGAATGTATTGTTGGAATAATATTCTTAGCTTTTTCTTAATCATTTTTTCAACATATGTTTTGTATATATAGTTTTTAACTGTTCCTGTATTTGTAGTGCAGCCGAGATTACATGACTATGGCGAAACACAGTTTTAGATTGATGTTACAAAGTTGTGTTTTTTTTTAAGTCCAATGATTTAGACATTTTCACTGGACTGTAAGAAAACTCAATCTACCATGAATTTGTGAACAGAATCGTTGTCTGCACGTGCGTGCATGGGTGTGAGTGTGTGGGAGAAAGAATAAGGAAAAAAATAAAATTTAGGACAGTATACCTTTAATAACGTTCTACTCATTTTTTTTTTTTTTTTTTTTTTTTTTTTTTTACATTTTATTGATCCAACAAAGGAAATTAAATTGGCCATCAGCACATATAGGTCATTAATTAATAATTATAAAAGAATAAGAGAAGAAAATTCATAAAACCCTATCTTCATAAAAGGAAACTTGAAAAAAAAATCTACTCTGAGCTCACACACAAGAAATGACTACCAGATTATTTCACACATACTGTATTATAAAGACTGTTTTGCATGACAATAATAATTCATGTTTCTGCACATCTGCTGAACTTGTGTATACTGTCTGTGCTCACCCCTCTCCGCTTTTTCACTTTCAGTGTCACCGTACGAGTCGGGCATCGTGGAGAAAGAGCCGACGCCACGTATGAAGCGGGGCCTGACTCTGATGTGCAAGATCATGCAGAACATCGCCAACCACCTGCTCTTCACCAAGGAGATGCACATGATGGCCTTCAACGACTTCCTCAAGGCCAACTTTGAGAACGGACGCAGGTAGGTCAATCGTTTTTGCTGTGAAGGGGGGAGGATGAGGATTGAAAACTCTTGTAGTGGAATAGAAGAGGGTTGTAAGTATCACTGATGTGCTGAAAGTCAAATTTAAACACAGAAAGAGGAGAAGAACCACTCAAATGAAAGATGAGGATGTACAGTATGTGTAAGAGGATGTACAGTACAGTAGAGCCTCCCTATTAAGACCTTCCTTATTACGACTTCCTCTAAGTTAGGACTTTAAATTTCATGACCGATCCTTTTTACTCTGTTTACATCCTCTGTACTACGACTACCTCCTTAACCCGACATACGACTGACAAATCATGGTCAAATGCGACTTTGTTATTCCCAAGAAGAAGTTCAAAACTGTGCAAACCTTGATATTGTTTTGGAAATTGAGCAAACAGTTGACGAGCACATCGCAACTGCGATGTCGTCTGCTCAAATAGGCTCCATTCTCCGCAAGCGTTATTTCCCCTGTTGACATATTCGCGACTGTACTTTATTTTGAATAGATAAAGGTCATTGGCCAGATGTCTGTTTCATTTAGCAAAGAACTGTGCAGGAACTCCTACCTTTTAAACACGCAAAGTTACAGAAACGTTATGAAAGCAATCCGATCATCGAACCAAAACCGAAAGTTGTGGTGACGTCATGTCATTTTGCGATGTACGTATGCAAAGCGTGTGTAACATTTTCGGTCTAGCTAACAATGGCGGCCGACGAACATGGGTTTTGAAATCTGGAATTGTTCTTGGTTTTCCCCGATCCGTGACCGAATGACGCGATATACAACCACGCGGCGTTCGTTTGAATCAATAAATTCTCAGAATCCCGTCAGTGAAGTTTGAAGGCGAGTAGTGGAGTACGTGTCCTAAATTACTCAACTCTGTGGACAGTCCGTAGTGCAGTTGTCCCCAAGTTGAATGAGTGAGTCAAGTTTCATCGTGAAAACTGACGCTTTTGGCTACAATTTTACATCAGTTTCAACACACTGCCGCGGTTCTTATTCGTTTTGTTCCTTGCGTTTGGGACACTTTTCTTTTTCAACCAAATCGTTGCTGGGTATCGTATGACTATGATTAGTAGCTGGTATCGACATCGATGTGCATGTTTTGGGACCGCTGCTTTCGTTCGACCTCAGTTTGTTTATTTCAAACCTTAACCCACGAGTAGTTACGTGGCTTGATTAAACAAGCAAGAAAACTGTGCAAATGCAATGATGTGTTGAGCTGGCAATCGTGGCATTAAAAAAGAACTGAAACATCATTAAGGAGTTTTATTTACATTTTACACTAGCTGTCTGTCCTCTCTCTTTTTCAGCCTCCCTATTAAGACCCCTCCCTATTAAGACCTGTTTTTATCAGATTTTGGGAGGTCTTAATAGGGAGGTTCTACTGTATGTGTAAGTGCAGGTACAGCGTTTCCCAAAAAACACTCGCAAAGATCTTCATGAAACTTAACATATGAATTGTTCCAGATAACATCTCCACATGTTATTAATTTCCTTTTTAAAATTTTTTTATAGATGTCTTCGATGACGTTATATCTGTCAGTTTAGACAAAATTGAGGCTGCACTTTGCGACCACATTTTTCAATCTTCTTCTTCTTCTGCGTTCGTGGGCTGAAACTCCCACGTGCACTCATGGTGTTTTTTTTGCACGAGTGGAATTTTACGTGTATGACCGTTTTTTACCCCGCCATTTAGGCAGCCATACGCCGTTTTCGGAGGAAGCATGCTGGGTATTTCCGTGTTTCTATAACCCACCGAACTCTGACATGGATTACAGGATCTTTTTCGTGCGCACTTGGTCTTGTGCTTGCGTGTACACACAGGGGTGTTCGGACACCGAGGAGAGTCTGCACACAAAGTTGACTCTGAGAAATAAATCTCTCGCCGAACGTGGGGACGAACTCACGCTGACAGCGGCCAACTGGATACAAATCCAGCGCGCTACCGACTGAGCTACATCCCCGCCCTATTTTTCAATCTAATTCATTAATACTTATGTTTATAATAGATATGATGTGTTTGATTTGCAAACGTGCACATGCTCAAAAAAATATTAGGTTTATGCAAATATTAGGTTCACTGTTTGCATGCTTGGCAGAGACCAGGTTTACCCGTTTTGGTTGACAGATTTCGACTAATCAGGCCTCACACTATAGTCTCGGCAAATACTAATGTTTCTATGCTGGCAGATTTTTCACGGAAATAGCCTCCGACTGTGAGACTCTGGACGCCGGCAACCACAATCTCTCGTTCATCAACGACGCTAACGTTCTCGCCCTCCATCGGCTGTTGTGGAATAACCAGGAGAAGATTGGCGACTACCTGTCCAGTAGCAGGTATTTCCTACACGCGCACCTGAGAGTCAGTTCGTTTAGGGGTGGAAAAGTACCCTGGCAGCGTCCAGGGGAAGGGTTGTCTTGAAGGTTGTGCATCATGCTTTGTAAACTGTGTGTACATTTTCTTGCTAACCTCGACTGTAGCGAGAGAGAGTTTTGTTGCGCCGATTTGTTTGTCAATAGTGAGGATAGGAGTTTAGGAGTCTGTTATGCATTTTAATCTGTCTGCTATGCAACTGCAATACGTTTTTTTTCTTCTGTTTTTGTAATTTTTCTGTTTGCTTTATTTTTTTACATTTTTTTAATTTTTTTTTAAGTGTATATATAAATATATATATTAAGAATGTAAGGGAATTGAGGGTTGCCTGCCTGTTTATTAGCATTTTGCTCCATGAATACCTTATACGTTAGTTGTGATGTTCTTGTATCTCTCACTCTCTCTTGGTGGTGGGAGATTGAGGGAAGGAGGAGAGGAGGTGGAGTTGACAGAGATTAATTGTTGGTACAGTGGAACCCCCCTTTTAAGACCTCCAAAAAGCTGAGAAAATCAGGTCTTAAAAAGGAGGGAGTCTTAATAAAATGGGGGTGAATTTACACAGGTCATGAAGAAAAAGTCTTTGAAAACAGGGTCTTACCAGGGAGCAAGTCTTAAGTTGGGGGTCTTCTTCTTCTTCTTCTTCTTCTTCTTCTGCGTTCGTGGGCTGAAACTCCCATGTACACTTGTGTTTTTTGCACGAGTGGAATTTTACGTGTATGACCGTTTTTTACCCCGCCATTTAGGCAGCCATACGCCGTTTTCGGAGGAAGCATGCTGGGTATTTTTGTGTTTCTATAACCCACCGAACTCTGACATGGATTACAGGATCTTTTTCGTGCGCACTTGGTCTTGTGCTTGCGTGTACACACGGGGGGTGTTCGGACACCGAGGAGAGTCTGCACACAAAGTTGACTCTGAGAAATAAATCTCTCACCGAATGTGGGGACGAACTCACGCTGACAGCGGCCAATTGGATACAAATCCAGCGCGCTACCGACTGAGCTACATCCCCACCCAAAATTGGGGGTCTTAAAAGGGGGGTTCTAATGTATCTCTCTCTCTCTCTGCTTTGGGTGGAAGAGGATTGAGGGGAGAGAGGGAGAGAGAGTTGAAGGAAGGGGGTAAACAAGGGAGGGGGGATTTAAGTCAGCAGCTCCTCTGAGCCTGGAACAAAGTTGTGACGGTGACATATTCCCTGTCGTAAAGTTTTTCATAAAATCAGATTGCTTTTTTGAGATGTGTTAACTTAATTCAAACCCTGAAGCAGCATCAAAGAAATTTGTATTTGTCTTTCAGATTTTGTTTTTAGTGTGATTGATTTATAAAAAATAAATAAAAAAAGATCAAACAAACGAGGGAAAAAGGAACGACATGTAAGTAGAGAACTCTTACCAACAGTATAAACGATTATACGAATGAAAAATAAAAATAGAGATCAAAATAAAAAAGGAAGTTGTCTCAAAACAAAACTGCAACACACAGAGAGAAAGAAAAGTCTGAGTCATGCACTGCAATTGCGCTTACTCAAAAGGGACCTACCCCCTTTACCTTGTCAATTAAGCTCAGTTGTTTTTTGGCACAAAATATTACATGTTTATAGATGAGAGACAAAGTGTGTCTGCAGGTTTAATTGATTTAGTTAGTTAGATATTTAGTCCTTCAGTTAGTTGGGTATTTTTTTTTATTTATTTATTTTTTATTTGTCTGTGTTTATTTATTTATTTTTTTAAAATTTGTTTTATCCTTATGCCTAAATAAGAAGAAAAAGCTCAGGTCTAACCAGACTAGATTGTGAAAGATAAAGACAAGGAGTTTTGTCTCATTTGTGTACCAGGATCTTTTTGGACTCAAATTGAACACTACTGCATCTTTTACGTTCAGTGCAGAGTGCTGTCGTAGGCGATTTTTGTCGTACTCTTGGCTGGCAATTTTTTTCTTTTTCTGTCATGCAGGGCACTTGACTGTTAGTGCCTAATAATATTTATGATGTTATCTTTCAGTCTTCAGTGTGTCTGTCATCTTGCACACTGCATGTGCACTGTCAGCATTCACCTTCACTAGTTTATAGATAGATGTTGTGCATGTAGTGAATTAACTACTTCTCCTTTACTTCATACCCAATACAGCTGTTATAACTACCGTTTACAGGTATTTGCAGCATGTTGTGACATTTTAAAATGAAATTAGGGGTGGAAAAGTACCCTGGCAGCATCCAAGGGAGGCTTGTCTTGAAGGTTGTGCATCATGCTTTGTAAAGAAGTTGATAAGAAACTGCTTTGTTGTCCCAAGCAGAAAATCCTTTCTTTGATGATCTTGCACAGATACAAAATGTTTGTACTATGTCAGAAATTCCTTCATATTCATCCTCTCTTTCTCCCCTTTTCGCTTTCTTTCTTTGGTTTCTGAGCAAAATCTTACCGGCAGAAGCTTTGGCAGAATATCCAAAGAAAATAGTCAGTTTTTGTCCATTTGTTTATCTGAGCGTGTGTGCAGTTCATGGGCCTTTGCCCATGCGAGTTTATACGTGCATGTGCCTGTCTTTGAGTGTGATGTGATGTGTGTGATGACTGTGTGTGTGTCTGTGTGTCTGTGTTTCTGAACTTGTTATGACTTAATTTGTTTTTGAATGAAAGGATTCCAGCAAGACTAAAATCATCTTCACCTTAAAAATGAAAAGGGAAATATTTCCCTTTCAAATAGAAAAGTAGGGGGAAAATACCAAGATAAGGCATTTGAATTGATACTAGAGTCAGACTTTCTTATACCGTCTCTCTGCTCTTTAAATTGTTTGATAAAAGAAAAGTATAAAGTATGGAAAGAGACTTTTATAGTGCTTGTGCAATTGCATTTGTGCATGCTTGTGATTATATCAAGTAGTTTGTAACATTCTCTTTCTAAAGAGCACTTCAGAAATAATTCAGTCATTGCAAGGACTTCATTATTATATAGGAATTGTGCTCATGGAGATGTTTAACTTTCAATCCTTTCAAATAAGATACACTAATTTAGCAATGTCTTACAAGATGTGTTTGATAGCCTGAAACTGCAAATTTGTTTGTTTTTTCGGTCACAGCTATGTACGTTGGAAATTTATTTTGCGCAAAGCAAAACAATTTATGCTGTTGCAAGAAAGTTTTGTCTTGATGAATATTCTCTTTGGTGGTGCTGTGGTACAGTTCTGCCAGAGAGATTGATGTTTTTGGGGACTTTTTTTTAATATATTTTAGAAAAATATTTGGGGGGTAGAAGAAAGGGGGCGGGCGTAACATATGTGTTTTTGTCACGTGTGTGTTTCTCCAATACAGGAGCGGGCTCAGTTTTGTTTTGATTTGTTTTGTTTTGTTCTCGTCTTTAAATAAATTGTCTGAGTAATGTTTTGTTGGACTGACTATGAGAGAGAAACAAGACAAGGTGTTGGGATGGTTTTTGCACTGTAGATGCTGTGAGATATGTCTGGTTATCGTTTAGTTCCCAGAAACCAGACTCTGAGGTAGGATTTTCTAGGACTGCATCACTGCATAAAGAACGACTGCTACTTTGCGTTTTCTTTAAATTTTTTATTTAATTTTTTATTTTTATTTTTTATTTTTTTAATGTATTTATTTATGTTATTTAAAAAAAACCATGTTATTTATTTATTTATTGTATTGCTAGACCCAGGACTGTGTGTTTCTTAGGCAAATAATCTGCAAAAGAATGGGGATACCATTCTTTTCTTTTTGTGTACTCATTTATTTGGATTATTTCGTGTTTCTTTTTATCAATTGATATCAATTGTTTATTTCTCATTCAGTCATTTCTTCATTATTTTCAATATTTATTTATTTTATTTTATTTATTTATTTATTCGTTTATTGCAGCAATTTTCCCACCGTCTTTATTTTTCTGAGTTATCAGTGTTTGTTTGCTGGCAGTGTACACCGTTCTTTCCATTTCCACAGTGAGCTCGATCTGCCGATTGCTAACAGCACGTGCCTGTGTCTCCTTTCTCCTTTTTCTAGTCTGGAGGTACACACCGAGAATTACCTGTGTGAGCCAGCAGAGGGGCCCCAACGCCTGTATGTATGCCCTACACTAATCCTCACTGCTTTGTTTGTCTCCCTTTGTGCCCCTTGTTCAGCACCAGTTCCCTCCCTTGTCATCGTGTCGTGAAAGTGGTGGTGGTGGTTTCTTCCATGCGCTGTGTGTTGTCTCGTTTCTTGTGAGATTTTGTGGATAATGTTCTTTGCTGTGCTGTTAAGCTTATGTGTTATTAAGTGTTAGTTGGTTTCTCTGGTGTGTGTTTTCTTCTGGGTTATTTTGTATGCTTTCTAATATTGGGTATTGTGACCAGAGTTGAAGATTTTAGTTAGCTGATAGTGTTATGTATATTAATGATTTCCTATTTTTCAGTATTCTGTTTTCCTCCTTTCTTTACACAAAGCATATTACTTCTGATGTTGGCTGTCTTTTCCCTACTTCTATATTGTGAACTTGGTAGATGTGTGGCAGCCATCTTACAATTGTAGAGAATCTTTGGTTTTGGGTGTAGAGTTGTGTATCTTGTTCAACTGTTGACCTCTTGGACTTTAGCTATTTTTCAAGGTTTCCTATTTCTTCTCTGCAAATAAGAATTACGTTCTAGTTCAGTGGTACCTGCGATGTGAGGCCCCTCCCATGAGAGAACATTGTACCTCCAAGTTAAGGACACCTGTTGTCCCTTTCCCTGCACTAAAGCAATAACCTGTCATGGAAGGCCACCTGAAATGTAGGGACACTTTTATCTTGCCCCAAGGGTGTCCTGTGTCTTAGCTGTCATTCACAGGTACCAGTGTAGTTTTGTTTCTCTGTATCTAAGCCTTGAAATATATGTTTATATATTGTGCAATTTATTTTGAATGTATCATGTGTGTATTTTGCTATTTTCATGTGAAAAATGTCCTGCATTGTATTCCAGCTTTTCTTGCTTTTTTTGTACACTTGCTTTTGGGGCTACGGCTTTTTGTTGTTCCTTTGTTTTGTTGTGGTTTTTTGTTGCTGCTTATATTTTGACTTAGTTTGGGACATACTGGAGACATTTCAAAAATGAAAGCTGTCTCTCTTTAGTTTATTCTACACTTAGGCTTTATTGGTGATAGAATACTTATAAACTTGTGCCTATCTGTGTAACACTGAGAAGAAGAAAACATGAATAAATTTCACATCCAGTTATTTTTAGATATACATTTTTTTATTCTAATAATGATCATCATATTTATTTTAGAGAGGACATGCTGCCAACAGTACATAAATGAAGAAAAAAAGGAACACAATTACAGAAATTTATCAAGTTATACTTGACCTTTAAATAATGTTTTATTCAAAGTACTATCAGTTTCAACAGAAAAAAGTGGAGAAAAAATTATTTCAAGCACATACAAGAAATGCATATGATATGAATTTATTACAAGTGTTTTAGGGAGTTGTTTTTAATGATGAACCAGACGGGGCTGGGCCGCTATTGCGCGGGTCCGCTATTGCGCGGGGCCGCTATTGCGCGAATCTAACCCTTACCCTAACCCTAACCCTAACCCTAAAGATTCGCGCAATAGCGGCTCCGCGCAATAGCGGCCCGCGCAATAGCGGGCCGACCCCAACCAGACTGTCATGTGTGGGGCTTTATTGTGGTATTTCAGCTGTCCTACAAATTTAATGTCAAGCCTGTCGTGACATTTTTTTCAGAGCGTAGGGGTAAGATTAGGGAAGCCAGAACAGATTTAAATATTACCAGCATTACCATTTAAAACTATCAGAAACAGTTTTATTTTAGTTTATTTTTGTAAGTATAATTTTAGCATGAAGAATAATTGTTCAGGCTTGGGTGTATGGCAGGTTACTGTTAAATTTGTTGTTTTGTTTTGATTCTGTTCTTTCTTTCTTTCTTTAATTATCATCATCACTGTAATTTCAAGTTTTATCAGTTGCAATATGTATTTGGTACTAAAAATGTCTGTATCCCTATTCGGCATTGTATTTTCCCAAATTTCCTGGCAGATGTCTTGACTTAGGCCCCTTTCCTTCTGTTCGGGACTTGACCGTCCACCTCTCCTGAACTATAAAGCCCCCATCACCCATACACCCCCAGGTCCCCCCCCCGCACTCCTCACAAACACACATCCACCACCAAAACTCCACACTAACCCATGAGCACATGTCCTTTATCATAAAAAAAATAAATTTCAGACGTGATTATCCTGCCAATTCACAGATTTGCGTCACTTTAAAAGCTTTACAGATCATTCTTGAGATCCCCGGATTACACGATTTTGCATCTCTCTTCAAAAATATTCCTATGAGGGCAGGTTAGGGGGAATGCTTGCAGGCTTTAAAAAATAAAAATAACATTTTTATACAGTTTCATGATCTCATGCCTTTTTGAGTCACTTGAGAAAAAGTGACTCTATGTAATCGGTCAGTGTTAGTCTGTCCGACGGCCGGCCGGCCGTCCGTAGACACCACCTTAACGTTGGACTTTTCTCGGAAACTATCAAAGCGATCGGGCTCATATTTTGTTTAGTCGTGACCTCCAATGACCTCTACACTTTAACGATGGTTTCGTTGACCTTTGACCTTTTTCAAGGTCACAGGTCAGCGTCAAAGGAAAAATTAGACATTTTATATCTTTTCTCGGAAACTATCAAAGCGATCGGGCTCATATTTTGTTTAGTCGTGACCTCCAATGACCTCTACACTTTAACGATGGTTTCGTTGACCTTTGACCTTTTTCAAGGTCACAGGTCAGCGTCAAAGGAAAAATTAGACATTTTATATCTTTGACAAAGTTCATCGGATGTGATTGAAACTTTGTAGGATTATTCTTTACATCAAAGTATTTACATCTGTAGCCTTTTACGAACGTTATCAGAAAAACAAGGGAGATAACTAGCCTTTTCTGTTCGGCAACACACAACTTAACGTTGGGCTTTTCTCGGAAACTATAAAAGTGACCGGGCTCAAATTTTATGTGAACGTGACTCATTGTGTTGTGAATAGCAATTTCTTCCTGTCCATCTGATGCCTCATATAATATTCAGAACTGCGAAAGTGACTCGATCGAGCGTTTGCTCT
Source organism: Littorina saxatilis (assembly GCF_037325665.1). Classification (NCBI taxonomy): domain Eukaryota; kingdom Metazoa; phylum Mollusca; class Gastropoda; order Littorinimorpha; family Littorinidae; genus Littorina; species Littorina saxatilis. Next base: position 18,992,987 of record NC_090253.1, on the reverse strand, counting down.
TCTTGTTATTCAGAGCAGTCATTTGCCCATTGTCAGAAATCAATTCTTTGCTCTCAGTTATGGTTATTTGATTTTTTTTTTCTTCATGTTGTAATTTTATTTGACTTAATTTACTGTGTTTATAAGGGAAGTAAATGGTTGAATGTCATATGTTTTTTTTAATTTAATTTTATTTTTTTAATTATTTTTTTACAGACTTGACCTTTTGATGTTAAGGACTCCTTGTTTAAACTGTGTTGTCTCTCTTATGTAAAGTTGTGAGTGCTTTTCCCGTTCTTTAAACATTTTTTGGGTTCAATTTAATTTTGAACTATTTTAAGTATTTGCCTGTTGTTTGGTTTTTGCATATTTTACATCCAGTTTTTATTTTGAGGCAATGCTGTTTATTATTTTGGTGGTCTGTTTATTTATTATGAGAATAATGACCCCCTCGGGACGGGGTTAAAAGGGGGTGGGGTTACACTGCACTTGCAGATCTTTACGTCTCATAAGCAATGCATGTTCGTCTTTTAGTTTTCAATTATTCTTCGTTGGATGTCAACAGTTGTCTTTTGAGAACTCTATGTGAATGATTATAAGGTGTTCTTTTTCTGTCTGGTAATTGTGGATGATTCGAAAGTGCCAAGCATCAGAGATCTTTTCCGCTTCAAAACTCCAGAGTCATGTCTTGAGTACATTAGGAACCCATCTTTGTAGACAAATACCTCCCCCCCCCCCCAACTGTTTTCAGTTATTTAAAAAAAAATAGTTTTTACAATATCATAATCTCATAGCTGAATGCTCGTTTTCTGTCTGGTTTGTTTATTTTCAGTAATTGTTGCTGCAAATTGTGTTGACTGGACTTTAAGTTACATTGGGTTTGATAATTATTTCTTTTACAACAAGAGCTGTGCCAGGTTTTATTTTGTCCTCATCCCCATTATTTCAATATGACGTTGTTTGTTTGTTTGTTTGTTTGCTTGCTTAACGCTCAGTCCACCACGAAGGGCCATATCAGGGCGGTGCTGCTTTGACATTTAACGTGCGCCGCACACAATACAGAAGTCGCAGCACAGGCTTCATGTCTCACCCAGTCACATTATTCTGACACCGGACCAACCAGTCCTAGCACTAACCCCATAATGCCAGACGCCAGGCGGAGCAGCCACTAGATTGCCAATTTTAAAGTCTTAGGTATGACTCGGCCGGGGTTCGAATCCACGACCTCCCGCTCACGGGGCGGACGCCTTACCACTAGGCCACCATATGACATTGTAGTAGAGAAGTTATTAAACTATATGTAATGGTATTTTGACTTAAGTGTAATTGTTGCAGTTTAAATTTGTTTTTATCTTAGCGAAAGAATGCACTTGTTTATTTTCATTCTTCACAAGGTCCTCACTATGCTCTCCACGAGTGTAGCTTACATTTCATATGCCACAAAGATTACTTTTTGTTTTGTTTTTAAAGACATTAACTTGTGCTGCTTTGCTTGAAAAAGAAACAACTGATAGAATACTGCCCCTCAACTTTTGGAAGAGTGCAATGTTAAAATTTACTGTAACTATTATTTTTTCTCCCAAAAACTGGAGGGAATGTGCAGCTGCTGCTGATTTTATCAGGCATGGGAATTGTCCGCCGAACGGCGGATTTCCGCCGAAATTTTTGTTTGTTCCGCCGGAAAAGCGAAAGTGTCCGCCGAAAAAATAAAGGGGGGAGGCACACAAAAAAAGCACCGGTTACTTTTGCCTTAAGCGCAAAAGCCCGCGAAAACTTTGTTCACGCACTGCTACTTGAACTTTGAGTGAAATAGCTCGCTGTTGATTCGCGGGCACGCTTTTGGATTCGCGGTCACGCGACAGCATTGAACGCAGTGTACCAGTGAAAATGTTGATCGCTCGTTTTGTAAAACGTGGTCAAAGATTCGATGACACTGGATGCGCGAACAAATGGAAATGGGAGTGGGTGTCGGCTGTTGTGGAAGTGAATAGAGACAAACAGCGCGTCGGCACCCGATTTAGAAAATTTGATGTCCGTGGTTCAGCATGGTGCATCGTCTGCAACACCTACTAACTGTTACTGACCATCTCCGCAGGAAGATCGAAGCACATTGAAACGTGCTCTTCTCTGAAGGACAATCAACGTTTGCCAGGTGGGTTTTTTTCTGCTCAAGTAAGGCACAGTGCTCCTAAATTGTTTGATTTTCCTTCGATTTTATACGGCAGAAGAAGAACAGATTTTGGCTCAAGTCAAGCGAAGAACACCGCTCTAGATCTGAACTTTGCGCATCTGTTTCAGTTTTTACATTTAGTCAAGTTATGACTTAATGTTTTAACATAGAGGGGGGAATCGAGACGAGGGTCGTGGTGTATGTGTGTGTGTGTGTGTCTGTCTGTCTGTCTGTCTGTGCGTGTGTGTGTGTGTGTAGAGCGATTCAGACTAAACTACTGGACCGATCTTTATGAAATTTTACATGAGAGTTTCTGGGAATGATATCCCCAGACTTTTTTTTCATTTTTTCGATAAATGTCTTTGATGACGTCATATCCGGCTTTTTGTAAAAGTTGAGGCGGCACTGTCACACCCTCATTTTTCAATCAAATTGATTGAAATTTTGGCAAAGCAATCTTCAACGACGGCCGGACTTCGGTATTGCATTTCAGCTTGGTGACTTTGGTCATTAAAATTCTGAAAATTGTTAAAAAAAAAATATATATATAAAACGATCCAAATTTACGTTCATCTTATTCTTCATCATTTCCTGATTCCAAAAACATATAAATATGTTATATTTGGATTAAAAACAAGCTCTGAAAATTAAAAATATAAAAATTATGATCAAAATTAAATTTTCGAAATCAATTTAAAAACACTTTCATCTTATTCCTTGTCGGTTCCTGATTCCAAAAACATATATAGATATGATATGTTTGGATTAAAAACACACTCGGAAAGTTAAAACAAAGAGAGGTTCAGAAAAGCGTGCTATCCTTCCCAGCGCAACTCACTGACTATCCCGCTCTTCTTGTCAATTTCACTGCCTTTGCCACGAGCGGTGGACTGACGATGCTACGAGTATACGGTCTTGCTGAAAAATTGCATTGCGTTCAGTTTCATTCTCTGAGTTCGACAGCTTGACTAAATGTTGTATTTTCGCCTTACGCGACTTGTTCTCCATTCGAATGTCACTGTGCTGATCGTATTCGTAATCTTCGAACTATATTTACCAAATTTAAGCTAGGGTTGGAGCTGGGCTGGGACCCAAACCGCTAACCCACAAATCGAAGAAAAATCTATGCGTTGAGCCTTATTTTCTTCTTCTTTTTACATTTAGTCAAGTTTTGACTAAATGTTTTAACATAGAGGAGGAAGCGAGACGAGGGTCGTGGTGTATGTGTGTGTGTGTGTCTGTCTGTGCGTGTGTGTGTGTAGAGCGATTCAGACCAAACTACTGAACCGATCTTTATGAAATTTGACATGAGAGTTCCTGGGAATGATATCCCCGGATGTTTTTTTCTTTTTTTCAATAAAAATAATTTTGATGGCGTCATATCCGGCTTTTTGTAAAAGTTGAGGCGGCACTGTCACACCCTCAATTTTCAATCAAATTGATTGAAATTTTTGTAAAGCAATCTTCGACGAAGGCCGGACTTCGGTATTGCATTTCAGCTTGGTGGCTTAAAAATTAATCAATGACTTTGGTCATTAAAAATCTGAAAATTGTAATAATTTTTTTTTATGTATAAAACGATCCAAATTTACGTTCATCTTATTCTACATCATTTTCTGATTCCAAAAACATATAAATATGTTATATTTGGATTAAAAACAAGCTCTGAAAATTAAAAATATAAATATTATGATCAAAATTAAATTTCCGAAATCGATTTAAAAACACTTTCATCTTATTCCTTGTCGGTTCCTGATTCCAAAAACATATAGATATGATATGTTTGGATTAAAGGTACTGAACTTGTCAAATCCAGGTGCACTGAGCCCCTGGGGCTTTTAGTCATACCTCAGGCAGCTATCCCTTAGAAGAACTACCAAGTTTCATTGACTTGCACCCAAAGAGTCAAGAACTGCGATTTTTTGACCAATTAATTTCGGACCCGGCTGGTCTTGACCTATTTTTGGATCTAAATTTAGATCAGGTAGATCACCACATCATGCACAAAAAGACATGTCACTAGCAAACTATGTCAGACGTCATCATGAGTTTGTGTAAAACAAAATGGAGGCCGGAATCACCCAGTTGAATCGAACTCCGACCAAACACCACGTAATAACTAGGTTAATTTATGCACTGGCGTGAACAAGAAACTGTCGAGCTTCACAGATGTCGTCGTTGGGTAGTTTTGGGTTTGTTTTACTACCATAGGAGGATTTTTGAACTGTAAATGCACTCAGCTGCAACAAAAACGCAAAACGAAGGCTGTGAGCTGCACTGTGCCTTTAAAAACACGCTCAGAAAGTTAAAACGAAGAGAGGTACAGAAAAGCGTGCTATGCAGCACAGCGAAACCACTACCGCGCTGAACAGGCTCGTCAGTTTCACTCCGTTATGCACAAGCGGCGGACTACGGTCATTGTGAAAAAATGCAGTGCGTTCAGTTTCATTGTGAGTTCCACAGCTTGACTAAATGTAGTAATTTCGCCTTACGCAACTTGTTTTTTTATACTTTTTTTTTAAACTCATTGTAAGAGATCATGGGAAAGTAACTTAAGTAGGCAATTCTTATTGGTGAGCCTTTGTAACTTTAATGTTTGAAAGTAAACCAGATTGTGTTACAAGTTACATTTTCCTGTTTGTCTCAACAGATCAATTTTTTAACAAATGTCAACCATATAATACATGTATATATTTTTTTTCTTAACAAAATACAAAATTGGTTCTAAAAACTCTGATTCTAAAAACAGAATTTAATGGCAAACTTGGAGCTCAGATGACACCAGATAGCACCATCTGGGTTCTTTGGAGAAAATAATTTCCAGGGAGGGGCATGCCCCCGGACCCCCCTAGTAAGGCTAGGCGCTTCGCGCCGTCGACTTGACGCTTCGCGTTTTCAGTTAAAAATGTTCAGCCTTTTTTACAATTTTCAATTCCCATGCCTGTTTTATAACTTTAAAATGTTGAACATGTTTGGAACAGCTCAGACTGAATTTGGAAATTTGATACAGAAATGTCTTTTTGAAAGACCACTTCCATCGTAAACTTATTTTTGGTGTGTCTTACTTTCAGGGATTTTTGTTTTGATTTTTTAGGTCTTTTGGTTAAATTAAGTTTGATTTGATTTTTCTGACCATTGTGATGTTGTAGATACATTCTGTTTCCTTGTAGTTTCAGTAAGGTAAGTGGTGCTGTGTTTATTTTGTCCTTTTTGTTCGTTGCTGTTACATGTAGTTTCATGAAAACAATACTGTTATTCAGTCTAGTTATAATAGTCCCGATTCTGCAGCTAAGGTTGGCTTGGCATTGATAAGTGATCAGAATTAGCACATTACAAGATCAATTTCTTGGAATAATATGTAACAATGATGAAAAAAAAGCAGTGTATGTGATTTTTTTTTAAAGATGTGATAAAGGATCGTGTTTTACTGGGTCATTTCACTCACATCTTAGCTCTGTATCTGCTCATAAAATGCACTTTGCATGCATGTTAAAGCATGGATTTTCACAGAAAAGAAAAGTTTGCATAATAAGTGTACATAATATGATTGCCGTTGACACACTAACACAATGATCACAATTTAAAACAGAAAACAGAACACACACAAAAATTAAACATTGTAAGCTTGCAGAGACATGCTGCATGAGTTTGCATGAGATGCACAGTCTACAAGTTGTAGCACATGTTCATGCTGATGATGACTGCATTTGCACCAACTTTGCACCGAATTTTTTTGCTGCCCGGAATTATGATTTTTTTTTAACCTGCTATCTCTGATTTTTCAAAAGCATTTTGAAAAGGTCTCTTCAGGCTATCTGCAAGGTTGACAGGATCGAGACAAATTATCTTCTTTTAGTGATTAATGTGTTATTTTTTATTTATTTATTTTTTAATTTCCATTGTTTTATTTTTTTATTTTATTTATTTATTTTTAAATTTAATTTTTTTATTTTTTATTCATTTGGTTCATTGCCCCCCGCGGGTTAGGGGGAGTCCCATATTGGTTGGGACGAGAAAGAATTTACCCGATGCTCCCCAGCAAGTCGTAAGAGGCGACTAACGGATTCTGTTTCTCCTTTTACCCTTGTTAAGTGTTTTTTTGTATAGAATATAGTCAATGTTTGTAAAGATTTTAGTCAAGCAGTATGTAAGAAATGTTAAGTCCTTTGTACTGGAAACTTGCATTCTCCCAGTAAGGTAATACATTGTACTACGTTGCAAGCCCCTGGAGCAAATTTTTGATTAGTGCTTTTGTGAACAAGAAACAATTAACAAGTGGCTCTATCCCATCTCCCCCCTTCCCTCCGTCGCGATATAACCTTGAACGGTTGAAAACGACGTTAAACACAAATAAAGAAAGAAAGATTTGGTTCATTAGTTTAGAGCTCTGCTAGGAGCATTATTCTCTCGAGTAAGTTTAACAGTCCAGAATAATCGCTGCTTCTCCGAAAAAGATTTAACATTCATTGTAATGTGTTTTTGAAAGGGTAAGTGATGATAATGGCTGATAATAAATTAATGAGTCGCGGTCAATAAAAGGGGTCCTAGCTGATTTGTCTAATCAGCATGCATGACTTTGTGGTGTGGTCGTGCCTCAGTGTTGAAGATGTAAAGTGACCTTGTGATGTTTGATGGCATGCTGGTGATCATTTGTGACCATGAGGGATTCATATTTTGTCATCCTAATGTTTGGGTTCAATTTGTCTGCAAAGTGAAGCTATAATTTTACGCAATTTTTGTTATGATGTGATTGATTTTAACAACAAAAAGTTGGTCACTTATGATCCTGTCTGACTGTTCTTGAATAGTGTTTATAAACTCCCTTCATATACAAGTGCTTTTGGGACAGGGGTGAGGTTGGGGGGGGGGGGGGGGAGTAAATGGGATAGTTGTAAATCCAGGATGATGACACTCTCCAACTAAGTTCAGCAATTTCTGTGTGTAATTGTTCCAGAGAAATAATCCTGGTGATTCGGATCTGTCTTGTGGGACCCATTGTTGAAAAGGCTCAGAGTTTAATCCTGTGGACCATGTTGAAGTCGGTTTTGTATGTGTCGATGTCTCCCTTTTCCTCCATTCTTTTCCCAATCGTCAGGCATGGTAGATCTCTGATAATTTAGGGTTTAAAACAAATCCTGAGGCTTTGACTAAGAGTTCAAAAGTCAAAAATAAGGCTTGGATCCAGGAGAAAAATATCTTTCAGCTTAGTACCATGCCTGATCTTGCACCACAACCCCCTCTCTGTCTCCCCGTCCCTCTCAGTTCCAATCGGTCTCTGTCTTCCTCTCTCTTTCATATATCTTTCCCCCCACTCCCACCCATTCCTTGTTATTCTTTCAAGTGACGGATACAACTGTGTGTAAACTCTTGTTCATTCATTCAGAAGACTGTTCCGGACATACAGCCTTTACTAATGTGCTGTGCCTTTGCTCTGATTGGCCATTTCAGGGACCACAAGGCTGTGGGGCGCAGACCGTTTGACAAAATGGCCACCCTCTTGGCGTATCTCGGACCTCCAGAGCACAGGCCGCTGGACTCTCAGTGAGTTTTGGGCTTGATTCATTTACTTTGCTATGGTTTTGCGTGGTGGTTTCTTCGTCTTTTTAATGTGTGTGCCTGTGTTTGATCCAACCTGAAAAATGACTGCAGTAAATCTCTCCCTCTTGAGTCTTGGTGAGCATGTGAAATGAAATTGCCTATAATGTAGCTTGACTCAATGTTTCCAAGGAAAAGCAACTCTTCCACCACCCATAAAAACAAGACAGTTATTTCCAAAATTCGTCTCCAGCGGAACCCCCCTTTTAAGACCTCAAACAATCTGAGAACATCAGGTCTTAAAAAGGAGGAGTCTTAAATTACGGAAGGGGGGTTCCACTGTATAGAATATCATTACTTTGCCACATAGGTATAAACACCATATCACTTGAGTATTACAGTGGAACCTCCACTTAAAGACCTCGATCCACAAATCTGAGAAAATCAGGTCTTAAAAAGGAGGGAGTCTTAAATTAGGGAATCTTAAAAGGGGGGATTAAATGTATTTGGCTACACGATAGCCAATTGCTACTGCAGTGTTTAGCTTGGGAGAAAAAGGCAATGGGACATTTGTCCCCCTCAACTAAATTCCGATTGGACATAGTCGAAGGCAAGAAGCGTCAAGGATGCATGTACGCGTTTTTGACCAAAGATGCAAAATAGTGCAATATGGTGCCATCTGAGAATTAGCCGCTATATCGTGTTATCTGTGTATGTGTGTGTGTGTGTGTGTAATCCGATGTAAAGTGTACATTTGGTGGCGCAGTGGTACGTACTCACAATGCGCCCTTTACGCACTGAAGGGAATTGTGATGGGACATTTTCAGATTTAATGCGCCAATGGCGCAGGGCGCACTAGTAGATGAAACCCTGCTACTGTGAAGCCTCTTTGACACAGTGTATTTGATATGCCTTGCAGGTGGAGTAGCATGGACATGACCAGCACCAAGTTTGAGGAGATCATGTCCAAGCACAACATGCATGAAAAGGACGAGTTCAAATCCCTCAAGAACTTGCACATCTTTTACCAGGCTGGCACCAGCAAGGCCGGCAACCCTGTCTTCTACTACATTGCTCGCAGATACAAGTCAGTCTGGATTTTTTTTAAAGCATAAAATTGGAGTGGGGAGATTGTTTGTGTGTGTGTGTGTGTGTTTGTGTGTGTGTGTGTGTGTGCCTGGGTGTCTGTGTGTGTGAGTGTTTATTATGGTGTCTGTGTGTGTGTCAGTGTGTGTCTATGTGTGTGTTTTGGTGTGTGTAAGGAGTTTAGGAAAGGATTGAAAGGCTAGCTAGCTGTTGTACGAGTCTTCAGCTTTGGCTAGTTGGGATATTTTGTTGCAGAAAGATCTAATTATCAAGTCGGCCACTTTTTTAAAGATGGTAGGTGGGTTGTCTGGTAAGTTTGAAATATTAGCTTTGTAGTGGATATGGATCTTACATCTTTTTTTTTTTACCAGCTTTCTGCTTTGAATCTATACCGAAGGTTTCTGTTTTGTTTTGTCTTTTTATTTTCTTATCTACATATGTTGTTGACATGGATCCCTCTTGATATTAGTTTGAATATGTTTGATTTCTTGATGTACTCTTTTCTGAACAGATTTATATATCAAGAAGAAAGACAATGTTGGTACAGCAGTCCCTCTCATGAACGGACACCCTTGGGCCATAGCAAACCTGTCCGTACATTGCAGGTGGCCGGTCACGGGAGGGGTGACCACACCACCCCCTCCCCCATACACTCACACAGAGACACACACACAACATGTTTGAGTCTATGCTAACCACTTCTTGTGGCTACTAAACGATAACATCCAACTCCTAATGTTTTTTTAAACGTTCTGCAAAAAATGATTTGTATGAATGGTGTTTAAAGGAGAGATAAAATAAATCCTCAAGGCGGCAGTGAACGCACTCACCATGCTCTGACATCATACAAAAGCAGCCACACAAACACAGCACAAAGGCAGGTGTGTAGATGCTTTGCGAGAATAAGCGTTGAAAACCAGTTTGAATAAAAACCAGCAGATAGAGCCGCATGTCATAATCATTCTTCTTGTCTGGCTTTATTGACTGCATGCCGATCTTGTGGCAGTGACTTTTCACTCTTCAGTCGGAAATACACTGTACACAAGGAAATACAATGTACACAACACGGCTCTCACTCTCCCTCACTGACTACCTTAAGCCCTGACAACTGATCCTTGGAAATTGTTTGTAAGAGTACACCTCTCTATTTCTCTCCAATGCTCTTCCTGCTGACATGCAGTGACACCAGACACCCCTCTGAGTTTAGCCAGCTACCCCCCCCTCTCCCTCTCCCTCCCCCCAGCCATGTACTGTTTGGGGCTGTGTCCAGAGAGGTGTCAGCTAATTGAGGCCAGCTGCACTGTTCACTCAGAGCAAAACCAGTTGACTGTGTCTAACTTTTGACAAAGCAACACAACTGAAGGGTTCACAGATTAGGTAACCGACTCACTGGTCAAGGCTGCAGGGAAACAAGCATATCTTGTCAATGAAGGAGGTTACACACAGACACGCGATGCTGAGAACGATGCTCAGAACGGTGGCTGATTTTTCACTCTCTTTCTCTGAGGGCCTTCATCGACTGTGGCTTCTGTTGCTTACGTTGTCATGAAGTGGTATATGGAATTAGAGAGTTATTTTTTTACTCGTGCGTGTTCTGCCCTATCTAACTCCTTTCACTCTAATTCAATACACTCCACACACAGAATTTGGAGGATACAGACTTATTAATTTATCCTCACAAAAGCAATACAATATTCACATCAAATAAACAGAAATACAACTTTCCAGTTACAACCGTTCAGTTCACACAATCACTGCATACATGGGATTACATGTTATAATAAACTTTCATAACCATACTATCTCAGTATTAGGTTACTACACAAGAGAGTGTTACGGAGGGTATTTGCGTGAAAGTGTCTGTGTGTATTAATTACTCTATCAGAAAAATGCGTGTTCTACTCTGTTTACTAACTCACTTCGTCTCACACAAACACAACACTCAAACAAGGCACAAAGACTGAAACACGATTACTGCCCTTTGCCCTCGTACCTGTATTTAAGCATCACAACGAAATACAAATATGTTACCTCTCATACAATAAACAATTCTCTTGCATTCACTGTAATAATAATGATAATAGCTTATGTAGCACGTGGAAGAATAACCGGTTCTCGATGACGTCGTCACTTGTTTCACACAATCCTTCTGTTAATCATGTTTCCTGTTAATCACAATATCTCTTACGCACATTTCACATGTTACGTATTCTCCAGTGGTAATTCACAGTTCAGTGATTACTCACAATTCAGCGGGTTCATTGCTGGATCCAATATCACGCCAATGACAATAACGCTCATGGTGATATGGGGTGGGGTTCCACCGGGTCCCAGAATTCCTGCGCTGCGTTACAACCTTGCGCCCACAATCAAACGATCCGTGGCGCCAAGGAGGGGATGCCAGTCTTCTTCCATCTTCCCCGCAGCCGAGGGCATCCTCTCTCCCACCGGGGTGCTGTGTAAAAAGTTTATGCTACCGTAAGTCTCAACCACTCAATTCTTAGATAAACTTCTCCACAAAATAATAATTCCACTCTTACTCAATACTATTCATTCATCCGTCAACTAGCTTATGCTGTTACAGTATTACAACAGCTCATTTACAAATTACTCCCATTACGAAAGAACATAAAAACATTCCTTTCCAAAATGGCTGACAACAGCTCACGCTTCTTCAACCCACTTCACAACATTATTCTCAGTCATTTCACAGGTCAAAATTACTAAGCAAAATACAATTCAATAAATACCTGTATATTCACAGCATTGAATCACACATGATTCATCCAAAACATGAGTCATATAACATCCGACCTCAATGTCACTTGAGCAACATTCTGAAAACGTGGAGACACGAGCAAACGCGTCTGTCTCCCCTGACCGTCAGCAATGTTCTGCTTGAACACAAACCAATATGGCTATCTCCCTGTTAGTAATCTCTCTCTCATTGGTCAATCCTAAAACCCAGTAACCAATGAAAATATAGTTTGCAAAATCAGATCACCCCATTTCAACCGGTGACCCTTCCCACACGCAGTCAAGTCATGCAGACCCAAAAGTATGGCAAGCCAATCTGTACACATTTTTGAAACACTTGTTAGACTGACCTATGTACAAATCCATTTGTCACAGAGAGAATGTTGACAGACACTTACGAGTTCGTAATTCTCACTGCATGCCGTCCTTTACACACTCTTGTGCCAATGAAATCCATGTAGATGCTGTTTTCCATGTCTCACGTTCCTCCCTGAGAAACACTCTTTCGCCCTTAGCGAAAAATACCGGTTCGTCTCAACGACCAGTGTTATGGGGACTCCACCGTCATCTTCGCCGATGTGGCCTCTGTTCCGACATCGTTATGAACTCTCCAGTGTGAGGTCCAACCCTCGGACACCGTCATGGAAACTCCTAAAGAATTAACCGAAGTCTTAATACAACATTCTCTTAAACCATCTCTTCTTTCTAAACAGTCGTGTATCATCTCTCTCGTTCATTCTACATTCACAACTAAACATTACACAAGTACTTCTGACATCATTCCATGTATGTCATTCTGTCCACAATCAATATCCAAGCTATACTTATCTAATGGATCACTTAATCCATTTATGACACTACCATACATAGCATCACCATCGTAACATAGCATAAATGCGTAACAACATTTATGTTCAAGAAATTACTCAACAAAAACGTAATACAATCTCAACGAGAATCCTCTTAAAACTTCACATTAGCATTTAGTGCACTTTGCATACACTACCATTTACATTCCAGCCATATATTCAAGCTTCAATACTATACAACATAATAAATCATTTACCTTAAGAGACCCGTCTCAAAAAGGAGTGCTTGTTCCTCGAACAAGACCGACACGCGCTAAACAACCTCCTCGGTTGAGAATCTTAGACGCTGTGAATATCTTAGTTCAAAACCAGCTATATCTTTTCAACTCGTAAACACTATTCTGTTTAACCCAGGGTTATTTTCTCGTGCAACACACGAAACCCGTGATATCACTTCTAACCTGTCCTACGCATCACAATTCAATCTTTAGGGAGGTTAAAATCACGACGTGTTTCACAGCTCAACATATCTCGAAATATCCTACTCACATCTTTGTGACATACGTCCAACAGACAAGAATGAAGAGCATAGTGCAGTTTCATGTTGGCATCTTTGCATTTGAAAGCAAGAAAGTGCGTGTACTCCACTCCTGACCCAAACTACCCCCCTCCTGATGGGTACACGTGCACCCAAGTTAACAGAGACTGTCATCACGCCTTTGCGGCTGTGACCTTTGTACCAAGAGCCGGACTGCTCTGTTATCGATTTTGGTGTGGTGAAAATTTGACGATGGTCTGTCCGTACTTTGCAGGTATGACCTGCTGTTGGGACCGAAAATTAGTGTCCGCGTCCACGTTTTGCAGGTGTCCGTTTAAGGGGGGGCAAATATAGAAGGAAAACACTCCATGCCGAGCAAATGTGTCCATACATGTCAGGTGGCTGCTCACGCCGGGGGCCGTACATTGCAGGGACTGCTGTACTTGGAAGGAAATGGGGATTGGCTGTGCGTTTGTGCACACATATTGATGCTCACATCACATTATGCTGTATCTCTTGTTTCTGTTCCTCAGGGTTGGAGAGATAAACGGGGACCTGCTGATTTATCACGTGTTGCTGACGCTGAAGCCGTATTACCACAAACCTTTTGAGCTGGTCATTGACTTCACCCACACTTGCTCAGAAAACAGATTCAGGGTAGGGAAAAGAGTGTTTTGAAGTAGCCTCACAGTTTGTGATAAAGTGTTTGAATTAACTTTTTCTGTTCCTTTAGAATCATAATTTAATGAGGACAGAAAGTTAGTTAAGATTGAGGATGACAGTCGCTTTGTATTATGAATGGTGCCAGGAGTGAGGATGAAATTGAGGAACGTTCACCTGTTGTTTTTCTGTTGTAAATGGTGGCAGGAGCTTGTTCTGCGTCGGTCTCATTTACAATCGTCTTTAGAGTCTGAGAAACAAAGGGAAATAACTGCTCTAAATGCATATATGACACGTGCAATAGAGTAAGTGAGAGGTGTGCGGAACCAGTCTCCTGGCACCTGAGAGAATAACGAGCATTGAAATGATCAAGCGACTTTCATCATAATTTTATTCTTATCTTTATATTTTGAGTGCTTACGTCCGGCACGGTTGGCCTAGTGGTAAGGCGTCCGCCCCGTGATCGGGAGGTCGTGGGTTCGAACCCCGGCCGGGTCATACCTAAGACTTTAAAATTGGCAATCTAGTGGCTGCTCCGCCTGGCGTCTGGCATTATGGGGTTAGTGCTAGGACTGGTTGGTCCGGTGTCAGAATAATGTGACTGGGTGAGACATAAAGCCTGTGCTGCGACTTCTGTCTTGTGTGTGGCGCACGTTATATGTCAAAGCAGCACCGCCCTGATATGGCCCTTCGTGGTCGGCTGGGCGTTAAGCAAACAAACAAACAAACAAAGTGCTTACGTCCCTTTAGTATTTGATCTTCTTAGAATATTGTTGGAGTTAACTCTCTTTTGCAAGTCTTCTGAAAGTTAGAAATTATGTTTTGATTTCCATTTCCATTGTGTTTTTCAGTGGCAATTTGATAAACTGACACTGGTTGCTCACATCTATGCTTCTTTCTGTTTTGCCTGCAGACGGACTTCCTGTCCAAATGGTTTGTGGTGATGCCAGAAGTGGTGTACCAGAACATCATGGCCGCCTACATCTACAACTGCAACTCCTGGGTTAGAGAGTACACCAAGTACCACGACCGCATTCTCTCCCCTCTCAAGGTTGGTTGTGCTTTTAGCCTTGCCAGAGAGAGTTTTTGAGTCACTTGAGAAAAAGTGACTCTATGTAATCGGTCAGTGTTAGTCTGTCCGGCCGGCCGGCCGTCCGTAGACACCACCTTAACGTTGGACTTTTCTCGGAAACTATCAAAGCGATCGGGCTCATATTTTGTTTAGTCGTGACCTCCAATGACCTCTACACTTTAACGATGGTTTCGTTGACCTTTGACCTTTTTCAAGGTCACAGGTCAGCGTCAAAGGAAAAATTAGACATTTTATATCTTTGACAAAGTTCATCGGATGTGATTGAAACTTTGTAGGATTATTCTTTACATCAAAGTATTTACATCTGTAGCCTTTTACGAACGTTATCAGAAAAACAAGGGAGATAACTAGCCTTTTCTGTTCGGCAACACACAACTTAACGTTGGGCTTAACGTTGGACTTTTCTCGGAAACTATCAAAGCGATCGGGCTCATATTTTGTTTAGTCGTGACCTCCAATGACCTCTACACTTTAACGATGGTTTCGTTGACCTTTGACCTTTTTCAAGGTCACAGGTCAGCGTCAAAGGAAAAATTAGACATTTTATATCTTTGACAAAGTTCATCGGATGTGATTGAAACTTTGTAGGATTATTCTTTACATCAAAGTATTTACATCTGTAGCCTTTTACGAACGTTATCAGAAAAACAAGGGAGATAACTAGCCTTTTCTGTTCGGCAACACACAACTTAACGTTGGGCTTTTCTCGGAAACTATAAAAGTGACCGGGCTCAAATTTTATGTGAACGTGACTCATTGTGTTGTGAATAGCAATTTCTTCCTGTCCATCTGATGCCTCATATAATATTCAGAACTGCGAAAGTGACTCGATCGAGCGTTTGCTCTTCTTGTTACATGATTAAATGATATATGATGAGTCTATGATTCATAATCTTGTTGGAGTCTATGATGCATTTGAAAATGCTTCTTAAAGTCAGTGATGTGCATGGTAGAGAGAGAGTTTTTTTTCTTTTTAGATTCTTCTTAATACTCTGTCTGCCGTCCAACTGAATCTGTGATACCTCTCATGAAAGTCCACCTGCAATGTAGGTACAAAGTAGGTGTCCTCTCATCACAGGCTTTGCTGTACATTCACGATGAACTTAAAAAATGGTCAAACTGCTGAGGCTTAACCATCAGGACTGAAAGGGTTATCCTTTATTGAGTTTTCAAATGAAGATGCTGTGTATGCTATCAGCGTTGAAGTGATGAAAAGAAACTATCTTTTACTGAGTTCCCAGATGAGAAATCTGTTTATCAGAGATCATCATTTCACTCTGAAATGTTAGCTAATAATAGAGCAAGGCAAAAGGGCTTCTGTTATTTTTCATCATACATTACACAGTCTGGAGTTATATTGGTAAAAAAAGAAAACTCTACCAGAGAAAGCAAACTGCTCAATCTGTGTTCGCTTTAACACCATGGTTGTCTTTTACCTCTGCAGAACAACCGCAAGCTGGTGTTCATCGACCATCCGGCCAAGCTGTGCGACTACATTGACCTGGAGCAGCAGAAGTTGCCGGGGACGACCGTGGCTCTGGAAGAGGACCTCAGGGTCTTCAACAACGCCCTCAAGCTCTCCCACAAGGACACCAAGGTCGCAAACAAGGTCAGTTCATCATGTAGTAAGGACTCACTGCTGAGAGTCCATATTCTGTTTTTGTTTTTGTTGGTAGGGCTTTGGTTTTAATACATTTTGGTTTTTGTGTTTTTTTGCATTAGAACGCTGAGGATTACCAAGAAGAGCAGTGGAGTTTGAGTAGTGTTGTTTATTTATTCATTTACAGTGGTACCTGCGATGACAGGCCACCTTCCAATAAAGAACACTTTCTGTTGTCCCTATGTCTATTATTTTACCAAAACGTACCTGTCATGAGAGGCCACCTGCAATGTAGGGACACTTTTGGCTGGTCCTAAGGGCGTCCTTTCATCACAGGTACCACTGTATTTAAGTTTTTACATTTTTTGTTGCCAGCAAATTCTTGCAGATGTGCTCTCAAAGTGCATTATCTTTTGCAGGTCAGGCGTCGTGCCTTGAAGGTTTGTCGTTTTATTTACCTGAGACATGCGTAGAATCTTTTATTTGCAGGTTTGTTGCAAAATTGCCTATGCTAGAATTTGTACCTCGTACGCTTTTCTTAACTGCCTTGGCTACCGTGTAGGACCCTACTCTGATGCACTGCTTGGAAGTTAACAGTTGTTTGATTTGATTTGAATGGATTTCATTTGCATCAAAAAAGAAGAAAGGTAAGTTTATGAATATTCACTTGAACTACGACCTATTCGTCTTTAAACTTACTTTTCTTGTGTTTTGAGTCGAGTTTGGAACGTTAGCAATCCATCTGTGACGGAGAGCATTTTTGATTTGATTTGAATGGACTTTATTTGATTAGTTTTCATTCATATTTATTTGGTGGGATCTATGTTGGAGGGGAAGGGGAGGTGATAAGTGAATACATTTAGTGCTATTTTCTTTTCAGTTCTGTTTTATAGAAACATGAAAATACCCAGCATGCTTCCCCCGAAATAGGCGTATGGCTGCCTGAATGGCGGGGTAAAAACGTCCACACACGTAAAAATCCACTCGTGCAAAAG
Organism: Littorina saxatilis; assembly: GCF_037325665.1. Taxonomy (NCBI): domain Eukaryota; kingdom Metazoa; phylum Mollusca; class Gastropoda; order Littorinimorpha; family Littorinidae; genus Littorina; species Littorina saxatilis. The sequence goes on along the minus strand of NC_090253.1, from coordinate 18,975,765 downwards.
CATGAGTGAGCCTGGGAGTTTCAGCCCATGAACGAAGAAGAAGAAGAAGAAGAAGTTCTGTTTTGAAGAAAGACGTGTTTTGTGTTCCAGGTGGGTCCAAACGCCATCCAGGTGACGTCGTCGGAGAGGAGCAAGGTGTTGGGTCATCAGGTGTTCCTCAACGACGTCTACTATGCTGCTGAGATTGAGGAGGTAAGGCTGAAGCTCAAGAATCGTTTTCCACTTCATCACCGTTCGGGTCCTTTTTTTCCCATTCCTTTTTCTCTCCCTTGCATTTCTTTCTCTGCGTATGCATCTGTTCACTCATGGTGGTTGTCTATCTATTCCAAAATGTGATTGTATTTCCTGATGTAATGACGTGCACAAGACACTTGAGTTATGTTTGGAGGCAAAGCGAGTCAAGTAGCAGCCCACAATGACCACCCCAAAGATCCCTAAGATCGAGGACTGGGTGGCCGAGTGGTAACGCACTTGCGCTCGGAAGCGAGAGGTTGCGAGTTCGACCCTGGGTCAGGGCGTTAGCAATTTTCTCCCCCCTTTCTTAACCTAGGTGGTGGGTTCAAGTGCTAGTCTTTCGGATGAGACAAAAAACCGAGGTCCCTTCGTGTACACCACATTGGGGTGTGCACGTTAAAGATCCCACGATTGACAAAAGGGCCTTTCCTGGCAAAATTGTATAGGCATAGATAAAAAATGTCCACCAAAATACCCGTGTGACTTGGAATAATAGGCCGTGAAAAGTAGGATATGCGCCGAAATGGTTGCGATCTGCTGGTCGATGTGAATGCGTGATGTATTGTGTAAAAACGGCATAAATAGATCCCTGCGCCTTGAGTCCGAGTCTGGAGATACGCGCGCGATATAAGACTTCATATAACATATTTGTTTCTACATGATTCTCCTTTCCGTAGCTACCACCTGTCTATAACGACCAGTTTTGGTCCATTCTTTTGGTGGTTGTTATGGGCAGGTTTTGACTGTATGACCAGATGCAGTGCACACGCTTGTAAAGCCCATCCTTAACCTCTTCACTGTCACAGTATAACAGCATTTTGGTATTGCTGTGTGCCAGGGCAAAATTTCGCTTTCTTCGGTAGGTTCACTAATCTGTTCACTGCTCGATCATTTATTGAGATATCTCTTAGATCTTTGGCATGTGTTTTGCTTATACCCTTGGCTATTATAGGATGACATGATCATTGGACTTTGTTTGTGATTGTTATAGTAAAAATTGATATAATGACCATTTTCGTCAAAAATTACAGTTTCCGGACTTACACACACACAGTGACACACATTGCAGCACGTAAAACCACACAAAACACTGCTAAAACTGGTGTCAAACATCAGGTACTCACATTACAGCCCATAAAAGTATTCTTCTGTGTGGTAATCCATAAATCACTTCTTGTAGAGCTTCCAGAACACTGTATCGCTTGAAAACAGGTCTACGAGTTGAGGTCGGACTTTCGGCCGCCATTGTGAATGGCGAGAATGCTAACACAGTTTTCAACACAAGGTAGAACATGGTAGCAACTTTAGTAACTTATCCGAACGGTCTATGGGAAAGAACTGTGTTTAGAACCCCTACAAGTACTTGGACAGTGGTTACCTCCCATTTAGTTTTCAGAAATGTCCTGAAATGTTGGTGACACAAATCCCACGTATGAGATACGGTTATGGGCGTACGACAAACCAAAAATGACCACGTATTACATACGGGGTGGGCAGTGAAGGGGTTAATTGAGCCCGAAGTTAACTTTGAGAAGACTTCGCAAAGTCTTTTTACCCAAAACTCAGTGCTAACGCTCCATGCGGCCAGCTTCGTGAAGTATACTTTGAGAAGTCGACTTGGCCCCATTAAGGACAGGCTTTAAGATAAGCCTGCACTGTTGGTGTGTATACAGAGGCAATTAGTGAGAATATTTTCTTTTGACCTGGCGAGATTTTGTTTGACAGGTGTGCCTTGTGGACGACAACCAGTTCACGCTGACCATCGCTAACGAGACGGGCCCCTTGTCTTTCATCCACAACGACTGTGATAACATCGTGCAGGCCATCATACACATCCGCACACGATGGGAGCTCTCACAGCCTGTAAGACTCGCAACCTTCTTGGTTATTATTCTGCTGTGTGTTTGTGCTGTTGGGCATTGTGGTGATCGAGTTTGGATGGAGATAAAACAGGGATAAAGTCAAAGAATGTGTAGTGTATTCGTTTTAGAGTTTTAAGCATTATCTGATGAAAGTGTAACAATGAAAAAGAAAGTCATGAATTTTTGTTGCATCAAAGCTTTAAAAGTCATTCGTTCGAAAAACAAAGAATGCTTCAAATTGTTCGTCAGCTTTTTTATTTGACACCAGCAAATGGGCTGGCTTTTTCAGCAACCCTATGCTTACATCAAATATGGCTCATAAACTTAAATGCACGCCAACGATAACTGAAACTCACACTGAATATTTAGATTCTTTACCCGTGTGTAATGTGTACACGTAGTAACTTTCTGCAAAAGCTGAGAAGCAGCTTCCCTAAATGAGAGAGTGATGATAGATTTGCCCTGTGTGTTCCAGGACACTGTGACAGTCCACACCAAGATCAGACCCAAGGATGTGCCAGGCACACTGCTCAATGTGGTGAGTATACCAAGCCAAGCACAGTGGGACAGTGAACCCCCCTTTGTAGACACCCCACTTTAACTCATTCGCTGCGTGTCGGAACTGGAATTCCGACACCTGTGTTTAGCGTTGGCTGCGTGCCGGTACTTGAGTTCCGACGGATATCACGAATTTTTAACGGTGTAAACGGTCCTGCTGACCAAGGGAAACAACCCCTGCAATGAACTTCTATCTGTCTACAGTGGTACCATTCACTGTAAACAGTTCCTTCCCTTAAATTGTTGGGATTAATAAAAATTTTGTTGACGGTGTGCGACCCACGTGTTTTGACTTTTCCAAGATGGCGGATCGTTCTGCTGAGACGTAGTAACTTGAAAAGAGTGCTAGAACGTGTTATTCAGTACGGTTCTGATCTTGACCTCAGTGATGATGATAGTGGAGATGATATTTTAGATTCTGGTGACGATTTTGTGCCAATGGACGATCATTTGGGTGATGATTCGGGCAATGCAAGTGTCGATCATGACATTGTGTATGATGCACCCATGACGTAGAAAGTTTTTTTGTTTTGCTTCAAATTGGATATTTTGCCTGGATATGAAGACAACAAAAGGTATGTACTTTCAAATGTTTCATATATTTTCTAAAAGAGTAAGTTCCAAACTTTGCAAAAACATAAGGTATGTAAGGTTATCTTGTGTTGTTGATTTTTAATAATTTTTTCAAAATGGCTCTAAATCGCGCGTTGGCAGGGAACACAGGGGAAATTTAGACGCGCAGCGAATGAGTTAAGACTCCCTCCTTTTTAAGACCCTTTTTTTTTACAGATTTTCTGTGCATAACCAGGGATGGCCAAATTGTTCGCCAGGGGCAAGTACAAAATCCGCCGGGCTAGTAGAAACCGCCTGGCAACTCGCCCGGCTGGCCAATGAAAATTCTGGTCAAATGCAGCACTTTTGGTTGTATTGTCGAGTTTTCAAGCCATATTAAACACTGCAGATCAACTGTTGTATGTACAAGGCCAGTGAAATTTCTGCCGGGCTAGTGACTTTCTTGAAGTAAATCGCCCGGCTGGCGAGTAATCATTTTCAGAATTGGCCATCCCTGCATAACCGCTGTAAATTTACCCCCATTTTAAGACTCCCTCCTTTTTAAGACCTGATTTTCTCACATTTTTGGAGGTCGTAAAAGGGGGGTTCCACTGTACCTGTATTTTAAGACATCTAAATATGTGGGGGTGAAAGGGTGTGGTAAGAGCGGGATGGCATAGTCATGAAGAAACCTTCATGGGCAAAAGCTTTGACAAATGTGGGCTGTTCTCGTCTCGGTGAGTAAAGACCTCTTGGGTTTTTTTTAACATCGATTGTATCACAGACAGCTATTTTGTGTTTTAGAGAGGGAGTGGTTAGATGGATGTGAATACAGTAGCGCAGTGTGAAGAGAACTGAATCCGTCTTCCATGACTGGATCATTTTTAAACAAACTGGCCAGCTTGGTACATTGTATATCTAATGAGTGAATGGCTTCTTATTGTAGGTGTCTAATCTTGCAAGGCCTGATCAAACCAGAAAATGTTCCCTTTGACGGGTTGTGGATGGTTGCAGGCTCTGCTGAACCTTAATTCTTCTGAGCCATGATTAGATCATTTGGAGTTATTCCTTGTCTTGTGAAGTACATGTATGCTCAAAACCAGAATATTTTAGTTGAACATTAAGCCCTGACAAGTGTGAAATTGCGTGATACTGACGGTGGGTTCAGATGGTTGTGAATCATTGCAGGCTCTGCTGAACTTGGGTAGCTCCGACCCCAGCCTGCGATCGGCCGCCTACAACCTGCTGTGTGCTCTCACGCAGACCTTTGACCTCAAGATTGAAGGTCAACTCCTGGAAACTAATGGTACGTCTTGTATCTCGATGAACTGAGAGGTATTAGGTCAGGCTTGAGATTTTTCCGTTGGACTCCCAGAGCTCTAGAGATTGTTCTCGAGATCAGGGCGGGGATGTAGCTCAGTCGGTAGCGCGCTGGATTTGTATCCAGTTGGCCGCTGTCAGCGTGAGTTCGTCCCCACGTTCGGCGAGAGATTTATTTCTCAGAGTCAACTTTGTGTGCAGACTCTCCTCGGTGTCCGAACACCCCCGTGTGTACACGCAAGCACAAGACCAAGTGCGCACGAAAAAGATCCTGTAATCCATGTCAGAGTTCGGTGGGTTATAGAAACACGAAAATACCCAGCATGCTTCCTCCGAAAACGGCGTATGGCTGCCTAAATGGCGGGGTAAAAAACGGTCATACACGTAAAATTCCACTCGTGCAAAAAACATGAGTGTACGTGGGAGTTTCAGCCCACGAACGCAGAAGAAGAAGAAGTTCTCGAGATCAATAGATTTTGCATCAACAACAACAAAAAGTCTGGGGAGACATGTTTGCAGATTTTGTTAAACAGTTTTATAATCTCATGCCTGTAGGTAGAGGTATGTAGATGTAACTCCTGTATGAATGAAGAAGGAAAAGCGCTCCAAATATAAACTACAACAGTAAGAAAGACATGTGGAACCAATATCTTTGCACCTGAGAGAATAAGATACATAGTAATAAACAAGCCACTAGTTCCGGAAATAACTGTCGGGTTATTATGGATTGTGGAAGAGATGCTTTCCTTTGATTTTCTATTAGAAGCACTGAGGCAAGCTACACGCGACATTGTAGGCTTGCCTCAGTTTTTTGTATGGAAACAAGGGAAAGCAACTCTTCTACAAACCACACAAATTTGACAGTTATTTCTGAACATTTTCTATTCTAGATTATGCGCTCATTTTTCTCCCTGTCAATTATTCCTTAAACTGTGTGTGTGCGTCATCAGGTCTGTGCATCCCAGCCAACAACACCATCTTCATCAAGTCCATCAGCGAGAAGCTGGCGGAGAAAGAGCCGCATCTGACCCTGGAGTTCCTGGAGGAGTGCATCCAGGGCTTCGGCAACTCCAACATCGAGATGAAGCATTTGTGTCTAGAGTACATCACTCCCTGGCTCCCCAACCTCACCAGGTAAAAACCCTGAGGGTGATTTCCTGGGTTCTGAATAGCTCCACCACCCCCCACCCCCACCTAACCCGGCAAATGTACCTTTTTTTTCTTTCAAGAAGAGACCAATTAATTTCAACAGCATTTGGGGGACCTTGGCCCCCAGACCCCTCCACCAGGCCAGCCCCTGTACCTCTGCCTTTTTGGAAGCCCCTCCCACTCATACACTAGGTGCAGCCCTGAAATCTGTTTTGGCAGGGAGGAGGAGGGTGTTGGGGATGGCAAAGTCACAGAAACATCAGAAAGGAGTCTTAAAAGGGGGGGTTCCAGTGTATTAAATTGAGGATGATGTCCAGGGCAACTTATTACATTTTTGTGTGAACAAATTGCAACTCATGGAGGATGTGTCGCTTCTGCACAGGTTCTGCAAGCAGTCTGACGAGAACAAGCGACAGAAGGTGGCCCTGATTCTGGACAAGCTGATCACCATGACCATCGAGGAAGTGGAGGTGAGTGCTTGATCGGATGTTTTTGTTTTATGCTTGCCTGCCTGTATGTCTGTCTTCCAGGGTTGGGTCTTTTCTGCGGAGACATGATTTTTCAAGGATACAACTTTCCAATTCCGCTGGCAAGGCAAATTTATTCAAGAAACCCCATGGGGGTTACATGAAAAAACAAAAATACAAGGACAAGAAGGAAATGCAGGCTGTATCACCTAATACATGTATATATATACTAATCCAACAATTTCTTCTCAAAAGGTGTCCATTTCTCAAACCATCCAGAATCATATTTGATATGTAGTTGATCCTCTTGGAGGCTTCAGATTGAAATTGTGAAGACTGGAAAATCCTGATTAACAAGCAATGTTGAGCTTTCCTGTAGCACTTACACATTTCCGGGGATTGGGGAAAGAGCGTTTTCTCTTTTGTGTTCGCAGGAGAGTCCTACCCATGGCCTTCCTTTTTGTCTACATATTACATGGAGTCTGTCTATTTGCTTTCTCATTTTGTTTGCTGTGAACCAGGTGAAAGGATCTGATCTCAAATTTTGAATAACAATAAGAATTTGAAAGTGCATGTTCCAGAACAATGTTGACAAGGTTATTCTGCCAGTTACTGATGAGTTGTGTTGACCTGTGTTGCAGATGTACCCCTCCATTCAGGCCAAGATCTGGGGCAACATCGGTCAGATTGCTGACCTCCTGGACATGGTGCTGGACAGTTTTATCAAGGTAACCCGTCCTCTGCAGTCATGGAAACTTTACTTAGGGAGATCGGGTGGCTAATACAGACCTGTTTACACTACACATTGAGCGTAGTAAACTACGAATTTGAATAATATACTACGCAACTACGCAAGTCTGTCGTTTTCTACGCAAACGGTATATATATATATTTTTTTATTTAAAATGTTTGTTTTTTTTTGTTTTTTTTTCGTCTTTACACCTGTTCCTTGTCCCGTTGTGCTCTCACACCGCCCCGTCCCTGCACGCAAACGGTATTGTTTCGGCTACGCATATCACAATCCGTAATTTTCTTCATCTCCCTTGACCGATCCATTTTCCAATCCATGTTTTCGGCCAGCAGTCGTTTGCTGCGTGCAGCGCGTAAAGCGCCCGCAGGCGTTGCGTTGTAGCTTGTTAATACCGAATAGGCTTCTCCAAGCAAATGCCGGGCACAACTGAACGCGTTACTGCCAAACCACGCGGGCGTTTCGACACAATGGCTGAACGCAGAGCACACGAAGGTGAAGATGAGAACTGTGAAGAAAATGACTCCGAAAGGCCACCGACCAAAAAGAAAAAGACGAGCAATGCGCCGAACCAAGTCTTTCTGCCAAAATATCATCAGGACTACCCATGCCTTGTCTCTTCGCGGAAAGGAAAACATCATGCTCATTGCACTGTCTGCAATTCCCATTTTTCCATCAGTCAATCAATACATGTGGTAAAAAGTAGCAATCATTGTTCTTGTTGTTGTGATAGGTCGACGAGAAATTCTACACATTCAATTACAAAACTACACATTTGCCTCATTTTGCTCCCAGAAAATACACATGCAATGTTTTAGGGGTAAACAGGTCTGCTAATAGTTGGTAGAGCACTGGACCAGTAATCCTCTGGTCACAAGTGCTTGGACGGACAAGTCGACTTTATGTGATAATGCATTTATTGTATTCATGTCCTGGCCCCAGTGTCACAGTTGTGGCACGTTAAAGACCTCGGTCATTGAGCCAGGTTGAAGACGCAAACACTTAAGCTTACCACTGAGAGGAAGCGATCTACATTTTCCAACAGTGGGATAAATAAAGTAATGAGAATCCGAAGGAATTTATCATGGATGCCTGTGGCTTTGCTGGTACTGGTAGCTAGTATTCTGACATTTGAAATAGCATTCCAGCAGACTATGCATAGGAAGAAAATAATGGTCTCAAGTAAGAACGAGTTATGACCATTCCATGGTATTGAATTCAGTGGGACGGGCGCAGTGGCGTGGTGGTAAGACGTCGGCCTCCTAATCGGGAGGTCGTGAGTTCGAATCCCGGTCGCTGCCGCCTGGTGGGTTAAGAGTGGAGATTTTTCCGATCTCCCAGGTCAACTTATGTGCAGACCTGCTTGTGACTTAACCCCCTTCGTGTGTACACGCAAGCACAAGACCAAGTGCGCACGGAAAAGATCCTGTAATCCATGTCGGAGTTCGGTGGGTTATGGAAACACGAAAATACCCAGCATGCCTACTCAACGAAAGCGGAGTGAGCTGACTATGCTCTCAGAGAATAGTGTGGGGAACCCAAATGGGCAAACGAGCTCACACGTAACCAGAAAAATTCTGGAACGCTGAAGAAGAAGAAGAAGAATTCAGTGGTTCTGAAAATGTTGACAGGCAGTGTTTATGCCCCAATGCCCCACACACATTGATAACCCCCCGCGGGTTAGGGAGAGAATTTACCCGATGCTCCCCAGCATGTCGTAAGAGGCGACTAACGGATTCTGTTTCTCCTTTTACCCTTGTTAAGTGTTTCTTGTATAGAATATAGTCAATGTTTGTAAAGATTTTAGTCAAGCAGTATGTAAGAAATGTTAAGTCCTTTGTACTGGAAACTTGCATTCTCCCAGTAAGGTAATATATATACTACGTTGCAAGCCCCTGGAGCAATTTTTTTATTAGTGCTTTTGTGAACAAGAAACAATTAACAAGTGGCTCTATCCCATCTCCCCCCCTTTCCCCGTCGCGATATAACCTTCGTGGTTGAAAACGACGTTAAACACCAAATAAAGAAAGAAAGAAAGAACACACATTGATGATTGATGTACGTGTGTTGCAGCGGAGCGTGACAGGAGGTCTCGGCTCTATCCAAGCTGAGATCATGGCTGACACAGCTGTGGCCTTGACCTCCGCAAACGTCCAACTGGTCTCACGCAAGGTCATTGGCAGACTCTGTCGGGTGAGTAGCAGCTGAATCTGCTAGCAATGTGCGTTTGTTACTTGCTGAAAATGAGGGTAGTTTTGAATCATCATTATTATGATTTTTAGCGTGAGATAGATACGTCAACTTTGTTATCAAGCTTTATTCATTAGATTGCGCGAATTTGACACTTTCAGAAAAAATTCTAAAAAAGCTTCCATGATGATAACAATGATGGTGTTATTTAATATTTATTGTACCTGAGAGTATCTGTTTTTGATATTCGTTGATGCATTCTCAAGTGAAAGAATGTCTGACTGAAAAAATGAAGGAAATTAAAAGAATGGCAAGAGAGAAGGGGAAGAAACAACAAAATAGCTGGAAAAAAAGAAAGCTCAATGATGCTGACGACATTGATAACTGAAACAAAGACAATGGAGATGATGACGATAGAGATGATGATGATGGTGATGATGATGATGATGAAGATGACGATAAATATGATGATGATCCTGGTGCTTTCAGTTGATAGACAAGACGTGCACGTCACCCACACCGACACTGGAGCAGCACTTGATGTGGGATGACATCGCCATCCTGGCCAGATACCTGCTCATGTTGTCCTTCAACAACTCTCTGGATGGTTAGTACCTTCTCAAAATGACACTGTGAAAGTACATGTATAGCAGTACCGTACTTTCCGGGTGACAAGGCGCTTCGTTATACAAGACGCACCGCCTTCTTTTAAAAAAAAATTGTAATCCAGTCACCCATTGGACGCAGGGGGCCAATAGGGCGCACCAAAATGACCCAGTTTTTGCCATGAGAGGTGGTTCCCCTGTCATATCTGAGAGAGGAAACACTTCCTGCACCGGGGTCAGTGACCGGTCAGTGACCGACTTTAACTGAGTGAAAATATGTGTGCTCTGTGTGTGCGGCCAGATCAAAGGCATTGTGATAGCTGGGTGGCCTTGTTTATAGACACGACCTTCTTCCCAGGGGTCAATGACCCAGTTTTTGCCATGAGAGGTGGTTCCCCTGTCATATCTGAGAGAGGAAACACTTCCTGCACCGGGGTCAGTGACCGGTCAGTGACCGAGTTTAACAGAGTGGAAATCTGTGTGTGGGCCAGATCAAAGGCAGGGCAGTACCTAGTAGCTGAAACATGCATTATCACAAGTTGTTTGACTGGTACTCAAGCGGTCTCTTTGATTTTTTTCGTATTTCATACACGGATTAGGCGCTTCGTTATACAAGACGCAGGGGTCGAACTCGAGGAAAAAAGTCGCGCCTTATGACCCGGAAAGTACGGTAATCTATCTCTGCCTTAGTGTTATGAATATAGCTCTGAAGCTGTGGGATAGTTTGGAAATAACTCAGTCATGTTTGCATGGGATGTGAAAGCGTGAATACCCTTGCTTTTCCTCTGTTAAAAAACTTATTGTACTCGTCATTATGCTGTTGATTCATCAAGCCAAATGCTTTCATTGCAGTAGGGAATCGCTTTTAAAAGCTGTTGGTGCTTTCTTGTTTCAGTGGCCAGCCACCTGCCATTCCTGTTCCACATCGTGACGCTACTGGTGTCCACCGGCCCGCTGTCGCTGCGTGCATCAACACACGGCTTGGTCATCAACATCATACACTCCCTGTGTACCTGCTCTCAGCTACACTTTGCTGGTGAGGTTGTGTGTGTGTGTGTGTGTGTGTGTGTGTGTGTGTGTGTGTGTGTGTGTGTGTGTGTGTGTCAACACACGGTCTGGTCATCAACATCATACACTCTCTGTGTACCTGCTCACAGCTACACTTTGCTGGTGAGATTCTGTGTGTGTGTGTGTTGCTGCCTGCATAAACACACAGCCTGAGCTTTTACTAAGAATTTCCAGTAATGTTGTGGGTCATTTTAGGTGTCATGTTGTGGGTCATTTTTGGTGTCAGTTTCCTTAAAAGGACACTTGAACTTTTAATTTCGAAAAATAAAGTGTGACCAGTGCAGGCAAGTGACTTTCAACACCACACAGCTTTTCACTGATATTTTTCCATTCGTCTCTTCCCCCACCAGAGAGCACAAAGCAGGTGCTGAAACTAAGCCTTGCTGAGTTCTCTCTGCCCAAGTTCTACCAGCTCTTTGGCATCAGCAAAGTCAAGTCTGCTGCCGTCAGTGCCTTCCGCACCAGCTATCGTCCCGGCGACCGTTCTTTCACCATGTCGCCGCCAGAAAACGAGAAGATGCCGCTCAGTTCCCTGGAAGCCATTGCTGATGCTCTGCTGGAAATCATGGAGGTAATGAACAAAGAGAAATAATCTGAAAGAGAGAGAGATGGTAGCTTTTATCGGGGTCACACCCGGGAACATGCCTCTAATGGTTTCACTGTAATGATGTTAAACAATACTTATCATCATCATGGTTTGCTTTTATTTTCAAATTTAAGTGGAATTTGTTGTACAGTTGGCTTGTGGAAAGCTAGTCGTGTACTATGTGTTGATGAAACTTGCTCGATTTTTGAGTCACTTGAGAAAAAGTGACTCTATGTAATCGGTCAGTGTTAGTCTGTCCGGCCGGCCGTCCGGCCGGCCGTCCGGCCGGCCGTCCGTAGACACCACCTTAACGTTGGACTTTTCTCGGAAACTATCAAAGCGATCGGGCTCATATTTTGTTTAGTCGTGACCTCCAATGACCTCTACACTTTAACGATGGTTTCGTTGACCTTTGACCTTTTTCAAGGTCACAGGTCAGCGTCAAAGGAAAAATTAGACATTTTATATCTTTGACAAAGTTCATCGGATGTGATTGAAACTTTGTAGGATTATTCTTTACATCAAAGTATTTACATCTGTAGCCTTTTACGAACGTTATCAGAAAAACAAGGGAGATAACTAGCCTTTTCTGTTCGGCAACACACAACTTAACGTTGGGCTTTTCTCGGAAACTATAAAAGTGACCGGGCTCAAATTTTATGTGAACGTGACTCATTGTGTTGTGAATAGCAATTTCTTCCTGTCCATCTGATGCCTCATATAATATTCAGAACTGCGAAAGTGACTCGATCGAGCGTTTGCTCTTCTTGTTTTCTGTTTCTCTGGTAGACTAGTGCTATAGGTTCCTGGCTGTTCGAAGTTTGATTAGACTTACCTTTTGTGCTACACATGTTTTACTTATGTCAGTAACTTATGTGTAAGGTTCTTTGTTGTGAGACTAGTCAGTTTCAGAAAGACATTTTTTCATCTTGAGAATTGTTGTTGAGAATCCTTAGGAGCACAGTGTTTTATCAATAGTAAAGATCAGAAAACCTATGAGGGTAAGCCAAAGTTGGTGAAGGTCTTCCAGAATTCAACTTTTGTAGAAATTTTTTACATGTACTTGCTCCGGTATATTTTGTCATGTATTTGTCAGACAGTCATGATCGTGTTGTGATAATCAAATGTTTTTAATTTTATTTTCAGGCGTGCATGAAGGATATTCCGAACTGCGAATGGTTGCAGCAGTGGACAGATTTGGGGAGAAGGTTAGCATCTAATCTCCATCACCCCCTTTTCCTGTAGGTTTAAGATAAAGTTAACAGATGGAATCTATACAGCATTATTTTGCTTGTTTGATTGCAATGGTGGTGATGTGGCTGCCCTAGCTGTTACTACTACAAGATAACAATGAAAATGTACTCGCCAGAAACAAACACCAACACAGAACAATCAGAAAAAGGACTGGTTTTGACAAATGTCTTCTTCAGCAACAAATAAGATAAAAGAAGAGTTGGCAGAGAGAGAGAGAGAGAGAGAGAGAGAGAGAGAATGAGAGACAGAGACAGAGTGAGACACAGAGAGAGAAAGAGAGAGAGAGAATGAAGAAAATCAGACTAGAAGAGGACAGACCAAACCCCTACTTCTCACCCCCAGTCTCTTGTTCCATATCTTTCACTGCTAAGTTTATAAACAATGACCATTGTGTTGTGCAGATTTGCATTCCAGTACAACCCCGCCTTACAGCCGAGGGCAATCATCGTGTTCGGCTGCATCGCCAAGACTGTCACCGACTCCGAGATCAAGCAACTGCTGAAGATTATGATGAAAGTCAGTGTTATGTCGGTCAGTACCTACCTTTATCTTTAGGCTGTTAAGCAGCACGGGTAGCCAAATGGAACGAAGATTGTAGACTGGTCAAGATAGTTCAACCTTAGCCCACCCACCCACTCACTCCCCTCCACAGTCTAACCTCCGTTTTAGCACTCCATATTTAAGACTTCCCCCATTTTTAAGATTTTCTGTTGATATCCTCTGTAAATTTACCCCAATTTTAAGAATCACTCCTTATTTAGACCTGATTTTCTCATGAGTTTTTGAGATTTTAAGTGGGGGGGGGGGGGGAGGTCACTGTACATGCTAAACTTAAATTTGCTAGGTTGCATTTACCTAGGTCATCTTCAGACCGTACCCATGGGTGTCACTTAACTGTCTTCATTTTTGTTAGATTACGCTTGAATTTTGTCTTGAATACTGCAGGGGGGGGATTAGCTCAGTTGGTAGCGCGCTGGATTTGTATTCAGTTGGCCGCTGTCAGCGTGAGTTCGATCCCAGGTTCGGCGGAAATTTATTTCACAGAGTCAACTTTGTGTGCAGACTCTCTTTGGTGTCCGAACCTCCCCCCGTGTACACTACATTGGGTGTGCACGTTAAAGATCCCACGATTGACAAAAGGGTCTTTCCTGGCAAAATTGCTTAGGCACAGTTAATAATTGTCTACCTATACCCGTGTGACTTGGAATAATAGGCCGTGAAAGGTAAATATGCGCCGAAATGGCTGCAATCTACTGGCCGTATAAAATTTCATCTCACACGGCATCACTGCAGAGCGCCTAGAACTGTACCCACGGAATATGCGCGATATAAGACTCATTAATTGATTGATTGAATTGAATTCTTCCGTCCCTGAAGGATTTCCGTCCCAGGAAGAATTTTTGCTTTTTTTTGTTTTGTTGCTTTTTTTTTGTTAATGCCTGGCAGCTGCCGTTAACACTCCGTTCTGTGAACAGAAGGTCAACTACCTTTCATCATTACCAAATTGATACCTTGAGTGATATATAGGGTGCAGCGATGTCATGTCATGTTGGGGAATGTGGCATCTTAGTTGCTATCTATTTGAAAACTCGTTAAAATTAATATTAAAAGTCCTACGGTTTTGAGCCATTAAGGACTTGAGTGTTTGTCCGCTTTCAGAAAACTCTGCTCACCCACATCTTTATATACCCTACTTGCAGGGATACAGAGACCTTCAATGGTGTGGTAGAGAAAACTTGCATTTCTGATCTAAGAACCAGTGGTATTTAGCTTCTGATACATTGAGTCCTTTAGAAAGCTTGCAAGTGAAACACACTTAATTTAAACACATTCCCCTTTTAATTCAAGCTATGATTCAACAATCATTTTAGAATATAACTCCTGAAATGATGAATTGAAAAGCAGCATCAGAAGACTGGGTATAGAATTAGCAAGGGATATAACTCTGGCGGTTTCTGTTTTTGTCTAAACCTTCTTCTTTTATAACCTGAGCAGTTAGCCCTTTTGAAGGTGTCTAATTGAAACAAAGTAACTTGCAACTTGTTTCTCATTTGGTTCAAGCTATGGTTCAACAATTATTTGAGAATATACCACCTGCAGTGATAAAATCATAAGCTACAAGTAAAAATGTGTAGTACAAGGGAGGTGACTGTTATTTTCTGTGTTTGCTTTGTTTGCATGGCGATTTTCCTTTAATGCAGTAAACATTTGTTTTAAACAAAGACAAAACTAGGTGATAAAATCAAATACCTTCAAGTTTACAAAAATTTTTGATTATGTGCATCTCCAATTTTAAGTATTTGTTTAAGCCGCTTCTAAAACCCTTCTTGAAATTTGTTTACCACTTGTTTTTGTAGACCCCCCTAGCAAGAGTGATGCAACCAAACCCCTTCAAGTATAGAGGTTTTAGATTTTGTGCATTCATTTTTCCCCCCCCTCCCCCAAAAAAAAAAAAAGAAAAAAAAAGTGTGTACTGTTTTCAGTTTTAAAGCCAGGAAAGGCTCAAATAGCAACTCGTGAATTGCTAAAAATTCACTTTCAGCTGGTTAGTTACAAATACCTTCAAGTTAACAAGATGTTTTACTTTTGTGCATCTCCAATTTTAAGATTTTGTTTAAGCTTATACAGTCCTGAGACATCCTGCTTGCTGGCTTGGCGCAGAGAAAAATTGTCCCTCTTTATCTTCTCTCGCTTGCTGCAAAATCCCTCTCGCTGAGTTTTTTTTAGACAGGCCAGGGACTGGTTTTCCCTTGACTGTATAGGGGCTTCTAAAAAAACCTCTTGAAATGTGTTTACCACTTGTTTTTGTAGACCTCCTTGCAAGAGTAATACAACAAACCATCTTCAAGTATAGAAATTCTTGATTTTGTGCATTCCCCCCCCCCCTCCCCCCCCCCCTCCCCCCCCCTATTTGTTGTTGTTTGTTTGCTGTTATCAGTTTTAAAGCCAGCAGAGGCTCAAATAGCCCCCTCATGAAATGCTAAAATTAATTTTCAGCTGGTCAGTTACAAAAACCTTCAAGTTTACAAGATGTATATATTATGCATCTCCAAAAAGCTTGTTTGTTCTAAAATTTAAAGTCAGGAGAGGCCACCTAAACCCTCCCTAAAATGCTAAAATTCATTTTCGGCTGGGCGCTGCCCCCCTAGACCCCCCAGCAAGGGTGCTGCCCCTGCACCCCGCCGGAGCCTTGGCGGCCCCTGGACCCCAGCCTTCCAAAATGTTCAGAGAAAAAAGAAACCTCAAGGGATGTCATTTAACTTGGTTAAACAATTCTTGCTTCTTATTCATTTTAGTCTTTCTCTCACCTCGATCCCCTTTTGGCTCAGCCCCTATTTTTTAGTTTATTGCTGATATAGACTGATCTGTCTTTGCACTGTACAAATGCAGAAAAACTTGATGAGGTTAGTTTTATGTGAGAGACAGGGTAAGTACTTACCCCCCGCGTGTTAGGGGGAAGAATTTACCCGATGCTCCCCAGCATGTCGTAAGAGGCGACTAACGGATTCTGTTTCTCCTTTTACCCTTGTTAAGTGTTTCTTGTATGGAATATAGTCAATGTTTGTAAAGATTTTAGTGGGCGGGGATGTAGCTCATTCCGGTAGCGCGCTGGATTTGTATCCAGTTGGCCGCTGTCAGCGTGAGTTCGTCCCCACGTTCGGCGAGAGATTTATTTCTCAGAGTCAACTTTGTGTGCAGACTCTCCTCGGTGTCCGAACACCCCCGTGTGTACACGCAAGCACAAGACCAAGTGCGCACGAAAAAGATCCTGTAATCCATGTCAGAGTTCGGTGGGTTATAGAAACACAAAAATACCCAGCATGCTTCCTCCGAAAACGGCGTATGGCTGCCTAAATGGCGGGGTAAAAAACGGTCATACACGTAAAATTCCACTCGTGCAAAAAACACGAGTGTACGAGGGAGTTTCAGCCCACGAACGCAGAAGAAGAAGAAGAAGTAAAGATTTTAGTCAAGCAGTATGTAAGAAATGTTAGGTCCTTTGTACTGGAAACTTGCATTCTCCCAGTAAGGTCATATATTGTACTACGTTGCAAGCCCCTGGAGTAATTTTTTGATTAGTGCTTTTGTGAACAAGAAACAATTAACAAGTGGCTCTATCCCATCTCCCCCCCTTTCCCCGTCGCGATATAACCTTCGTGGTTGAAAACGATGTTAAACACCAAATAAAGAAAGAAAGAAAGAAAGGGTAAGTACCTTGAATAAAGGCACAGTGCTTCCGGTGAAAACTGCTCTGCTCACCATCTCACATCTTCCTAGACTTTTACATGGGATAGCTCCACTTGGACACAAAGCGAAAATCAGCTGCCTGGCTGCTTTCTGTGCAGACTCCAGGGATTTTTTTTATGAATTAGTTTCTTAAAAGCCACCAGTGATTGTGAGTTGAAATGTTTACCCGGGAAGGACTGTGCCTAATTTTAGGTCAAAAATTTACGTTTCATTTTTTGTGTGATCATTCAGGCGCTGGAATCGTACATCGACCTGACGCTG
Organism: Littorina saxatilis; assembly: GCF_037325665.1. Classification (NCBI taxonomy): domain Eukaryota; kingdom Metazoa; phylum Mollusca; class Gastropoda; order Littorinimorpha; family Littorinidae; genus Littorina; species Littorina saxatilis. Next base: position 18,958,663 of record NC_090253.1, on the reverse strand, counting down.
GTGGAGGCTGTCGTCATGTGTCTTACCAGACTGCAACCGCTGCTCAGATCTGTGAGTTCAATCTGTGTGTGTTTGGGGGTGTTTGTGTGTGTGGGGGGGGGGGGGGGGTGGGTGGGTGTGTGGGTGTGTTTGCGTGCAAGCATGTGTGTGTGTGCTTGCATGCTAGCGTGCGTGCGGGTGCTCTCATATATTTGCACTTTTACATGTACGTACACGTACATATATGTGTAATTGTTACTTTAAAAAAGACGTTTTGAGTAGTCCTAGCTCGGCCAGTACAAGTGATTGTGTTCCATGGCACAGACTCTAGTTTGGCAAGGTTTGTTTGACAACACATTTTAGTATTTCCCAGCATGAACAAAGAACTATTAGGTCTTAGACCACACGTGTGTGTGTTTTGCAGGACTCTCCCATCCACAAGTTCCTGTTCTGGGTGGCCATCTCGGTGCTGCAGCTGGACGAGGTGTCACTGTATGCTGCCGGTCTGGCCTTGTTGGAACAGAACCTGCACACGCTCGACAACATGGGGCTCTTTGATAGAAAGGTGCGTTTAACTCCACTTCTTTTTCTTCTTCAGTGCTCCATGTTCATGGCCGTACTATATCTGTGGTCGCAAAGTGTCGACCATCTTCCGGGGGTTGTCGACAGGTTTGGTATGCAGGGGTGTATCCTCTGGCGAAACGTGCTGACTCACTTGTTTAGTGATACCGTTTTCAAGGCAGCAAGTTAACATGTTTTAGGTGCACACTAAACTGCTTACCCTTCTAGCTGTGCTAGTTTTCGACTGGTTATCCAGATTTGCTGCTACTTGAAATTTTCTCTCTTTAAATTGCAATTGTTTTGTGAGGAAAGTGGCTGCTTACCTGCTTGTTGACTGATCGGTCTGTCAAGAAACAAATCTGAATTAGACTGCTAATGTTCGAATATCAAGGGTAGATCAACATGATTGGGAAATTCATCGAACATTCAATAAATGACAATACAAAACATTTACAAGCACTTTGAAGTATTGATCTCCAGAATGAACAAACAGGTAAATGGCTTGCACTCAAAAGATAGTGGAAACAATATATTCACTTGAAAGACTGATAGGCCGAAGCAAAGTGAATGTTGTAAATTGTATTGCTATTTAAGTCAACCTTCCATGAATAAACCCCTCTTGGAAGTTTTTGCTTGTTTTTATTTATGCTAATCATGGTGATTGTTATGTTGATGTTTTGTGCAGTCGCTGGAGCAGATCATGATGGAGACGAGAGAACCGCTGGAGTGGCATTTCAAACAACTGGACCACGAGATGGGTCTCAGTTTCCGCACAAACTTCAACTTCGCTCTGGTCGGCCATCTCTTGAAAGGTAGCCTGTCATTTTGGTTCACACAAACTTGGAAATTTGTAGCATGCTTACCGGGAACGCATAAGAAGAAGAAAAAGTATCATGCTTACAATGGCTAAACTGCAAGTGACAATGATACTGTGTCCATAAAGGAGGTTCCACTGCAACAGCATAGCAGTGAACGCTTGCTGACTGTTTCAGAGTGAATTATAACGTAGAAAGATATTGTTTGTTGTCAGTGATGTGGTGAAATGGCATTGGTAGTCAGCTAAGCGAGAAAACTTATTTCAAATCACACACAAAAATGTTCGTCATGTTGGTAGAATTGGTAATATTTTTGTCACCTAAAGCTTTCAAAAACGTCTGCAACTTCTTTGGCAGTTTTGACAGATTTGCTGAAAACAGTAAATCCTAACAACATGCCTAGTTGTTTGGCTGTGATCATAGCTTGCTTTGACAAAAATAGTGCTTTTGTTTTGCCATGATCACAAATGTACTTGTGTTATTTTCAGGTTTTCGACACCCGTCTCCGACCACTGTGTCACGCACCATTCGTGTTCTGCATCATCTGCTGGCCATCACGGCTAAAGCCACCAACCGCGACAAGTTTGAGGTTACCACGGAAACTGTAGCGTATCTGGCAGGTATGTAAAGACTGCTTGTAACATCTAAAAGATTAATATTACTTCATGTAAGCTAAACGCTCCATCAGTCCTTTCCTTTTCTATGGTAGTGTTTGTGTATGTGTGTGTGTGTGTGTGTGCTTGTGTGTGCGTGCCTGTGGTGTGTGTGTGCGTGTGTGTGCGCGCCTGTGGTGTGTGTGTGTGTGCGAGTTGTGTGTCCTTTACTGCTGTGCATACAGAATGCTAGGATCTTGTAGAAAGAAGTCAATGCAAATATACCGAGCAACAAAAGAAACGCAAAAAAATTCTGCAATGTTTGATTGACAAAATCACGAACAATTATCAAACCACAAAAGTTTGATGAAGGCATGTTTGACCTTGCTGTTGGGTGATTATTTTGATGCTGCGACTGTTTCAACTCACGGGACAAGCAGGTTTAACGTTAACGAAGTTTTGGAGGTCTCGCTCAATCAGTCTTCATCGCGCTCTCTGGCCACTGATCGGACACTGGTGGCTTCCAATGATGTTCCTGGTAGTGTCAGTGGCTGTATTGAATCGATCTCAAAGACGTTGTGGCAGGAAATTGCGATCTTGTCTTATTTGGGGTAATGCGAAAAATCCACCGCGTTGCATAACTGCAGTGCTTCCAATGTCAACAGAACATTGCTGAAGGTGATAGACTGTTGACATATGCACGTTTAAAGCACATGCCAGCACTTCTGGATCATCCCCAGCTTTAAATCGACCTGGTGTTTTGGTGGTGTCAATCTTGGCATCCTGGCTGTTTCAAAAGTGAGACTGGCAGCAAGTGGTAAGGCGTCCGCCCCGTGATCGGGAGGTCGTGGGTTCGAACCCCGGCCGGGTCATACCTAAGACTTTAAAATTGGCAATCTAGTGGCTGCTCCGCCTGGCGTCTGGCATTATGGGGTTAGTGCTAGGACTGGTTGGTCCGGTGTCAGAATAATGTGACTGGGTGAGACATGAAGCCTGTGCTGCGACTTCTGTCTTGTGTGTGGCGCACGTTATATGTCAAAGCAGCATCGCCCTGATATGGCCCTTCGTGGTCGGCTGGGCGTTAAGCAAACAAACAAACAAACAAACAAACTGGCAGCAAGCGTGCCATGGTCTCTTTTGGTTGCTAATGCATTAGTGAACACATCTCACACATCAGATTTCTCCTGCTCTACTTGCACGTGCTGCGAGCGCGCATTATGTGTTTAACGTTAAACCTGCTTGTCCCGTGTGTTAAAACAGTCACAGCATCAAAATAATCACACAAAAGCAAGGTCAAACATGCCTTCATCAAACTGTTGTGGTTTAATAATTCTAACTCTATAATTGTTAGAGATTTTGTCAATCAAACAATGACGAATTTTTTCGCTTTTCTTTTGTTGCTCGGTATACATTTTCTACATTATTTCTATGAATAAGCGATTCATTCTTGTTCGCATAAGTTCACGTCCTACTTCTTTGCTTTAATGAAAGAAATATCATGCATTATTGGTGTATTTTATAACCCTTTCTCGTTTTTTCTCAACCCTAATCAACCATTGACCATCTCTCTCGCCCAGCCCTGGTATCGGTGTCAGAAGAAGTGCGCAGCCGCTGTCACCTCAAGCACCGCACGGCACAGTACATCATCGCCGATTCCCCGTCCTCCGAAAGCCTGGGGTCAGAATACGTCTCTCCCTCCGTCTCCGTCTCCACCTTCACCTCCAACGCCTCCGGGAGTCAAGTGGGGTCAGTGGTCAGCTCGGGGATCGGTTCCGGCACAACAAGCTCGGGGACCGGCCCGCTCTCTGCTCCAGTCGGGACGTTAGGCCGACGGCAGAAGTCGTGCGACTTGCTGGACCAGACGGCCATGACGGCGGCCCGGCAAGGGAAGAACGCTCACCTCACACAAAGCCAGGTAAGAGGAAAGGGGGTGAAGCAGGTTTTGAAAAATGTCTCAGTTGTGGACTTGGAAGAAGATGCTGTTATTCTCTATGGACGAAAGAAAGAGGGTGAAGCAGGTTTTGAAAAATGTCTCAGTTGTGGACTTGAAGAAGATGTTGTTATTGTCTACGAATTGATTTTTCAGTAACCTACTTTCAAAGTTTTCCTTTGAACATAAAATTTTATAACAGGGTTTCGATTGATATCATTTTCGAAGAGGTGCGTTGAGGGAAAAGTAAAGTTGCGAAAGACGGTCTGTTAGGTCAGGCTTGTCAGGCTTGTCAAACTTCCTAACGGAGGTTTTTGTGTGTGTGCATGTGTTTTGTTGTTTTTCATTGTGATTAGTTTTAATCAACTTCTGTTTGCATCCGTGCATGGCATTTTAACATCATATCTTATATTGCAAAAAAATTGAAATGCTGAAATTGAGGGGACAAGAAAAGAATGTATTTGCTGTAAACATCATATCTGCAGTAAAGCTAATTTGAATACTGAATAAGTCGCGTAAGGCGAAGAAATTACTACATTTAGTCAAGCTGTTGAACTCACAGAATGAAATGAACGCACTGCATTTTTTCACAATGACCGTAGTCCGCCGCTCGTGCAAAACGCAGTGAAACTGACGAGCCTGTTTAGCACGGTAGTGGTTTCGCTGTGCTGCATAGCACGCTTTTCTGTACCTCTCTTCGTTTTAACTTTCTGAGCGTGTTTTTAATCCAAACATATCATATCTATATGTTTTTGGAATCAGGAACCGACAAGGAATAAGATGAAATTGTTTTTAAATCAATTTCGGAAATTTAGTTTTGATCATAATTTTTATATTTTTAATTTTCAGAGCTTGTTTTTATTCCCAATAATTATAACATATTTATATGTTTTTTGAATCAGAAAATGATGAAGAATAAGATTAACGTAAATTTGGATCGTTTTATAAAAAATTTAATTACAATTTTCAGATTTTTAATTACCAAAGTCATTAATTAATTTTTAAGCCACCCAGCTGAAATGCAATACCAAAGTCTGGCCTTCGTCGAAGATTGCTTTACAAAAATTTCAATCAATTTGATTAAAAAATGAGGGTGTGACAGTGCCGCCTCAACTTTTACAAAAAGCCGCATATGACATCATCAAAGACATATATCAAAAAAATGAAAAAAACGTCTGGGGATATTATACCCAGGAACTCTCATGTAAAATTTCATAAAGATCGGTCCAGTAGTTTACTTTGAATCGCTCTACACATATACACACACACACACACACAGACACACACACACACGCACACATACACCACGACCCTCGTCTCGATTCCCCCTCTATGTTAAAACATTTAGTCAAAACTTTACTAAATGTAAAAAGAAGAGAGAATTGAAGAATGTATTTGCTGTTTTGTATGATTGTTTTTACCTTGTGTTGAAATGAGCAGATGTTGGCTTCTTTAAATTTTCAATGCATGTTTGTGTCCCATAACAGCATGATTTGTAATGCCTGGTATTTTCTATTTGTAAAAACTGATTTTATGTATGCTCATGCATAACGGTTTGAGCAAGGAGTTAGTGATTGAGAAGACTACCCCCCGCGGGTTAGGGTGAAGAATTTACCCGGTGCTCCCCAGCATGTCGTAAGAGGCGACTAACGGATTCTGTTTCTCCTTTTACCCTTGTTAAGTGTTTCTTGTATAGAATATAGTCAATGTTTGTAAAGATTTTAGTCAAGCAGTATGTAAGAAATGTTAAGTCCTTTGTACTGGAAACTTGCATTCTCCCAGTAGTCCTTTGATTAGTGCTTTTGTGAACAAGAAACAATTAACAAGTGGCTCTATCCCATCTCCCCCCCTTTCCCCGTCGCGATATAACCTTCGTGGTTGAAAACGACGTTAAACACCAAATAAAGAAAGAAAGTGATTGAGAAGACAGGTAGGGAAGATTAGGGGGTGGGGGATGGAACATTAAGAAAAGTACATCCTACGTACGTTGTGTCTGGAAACACCTCCGCGCAGAGGGGTTTTGCGGCCAGTGCAACAAGGATAAAGAGGGAAAATTTTCTCGGCTCGTGCGGCAGCAAGCACTATGTCGCTAGACTGAGTAGCACATTTTATTATATTTAGTCAAGTTTTGACTAAATATTTTAACATCGAGGGGGAATCGAAACGAGGGTCGTGGTGTATGTGCGTGTGTGTGTGTGTGTGTGTGTGTGTGTGTAGAGCGATTCAGACTAAACTACTGGACCGATCTTTATGAAATTTGACATGAGAGTTCCTGGGTATGAAATCCCCGAACGTTTTTTTCATTTTTTTGATAAATGTCTTTGATGACGTCATATCCGGCTTTTCGTGAAAGTTGAGGCGGCACTGTCACGCCCTCATTTTTCAACCAAATTGGTTGAAATTTTGGTCAAGTAATCTTCGACGAAGCCCGGACTTCGGTATTGCATTTCAGCTTGGTGGCTTAAAAATTAATTAATGACTTTGGTCATTAAAAATCTGAAAATTGTAAAAAAAAATAAAAGTTTATAAAACGATCCAAATTTACGTTTATCTTATTCTCCATCATTTGCTGATTCCAAAAACATATAAATATGTTATATTCGGATTAAAAACAAGCTCTGAAAATTAAATATATAAAAATTATTATCAAATTTTTTTTTCGAAATCAATTTAAAAACACTTTCATCTTATTCCTTGTCGGTTCCTGATTCCAAAAATATATAGATATGATATGTTTGGATTAAAAACACGCCCAGAAAGTTAAAACGAAGAGAGGTACAGAAAAGCGTGCTATCCTTCTCAGCGCAACGAATACCCCGCTCTTCTTGTCAATTCCACGGGCACTGCCTTTGCCACGGGCGGTGGAGTGACGATGCTACGAGTATACGGTCTTGCTGCGTTGCGTTGCGTTCAGTTTCATTCTGTGAGTTCGACAGCTACTTGACTAAATATTGTATTTTCGCCTTACGCGACTTGTTTCTTTTGTTCCCTGTGTACGTTTCTGTTCTATTCCCTTTCTGTTTGCTTCTTTTCTCAATTTGTTTGGTACTTTTTGTAACCAACACTAACTTTTACTTCCAATAGCTTAATTGTTTTCACTTTTCCATCTTCATTATTACTGCAAGCAAAGTTACCGTACTTTCCGGGTTACAAGGCGCACCCCCCTCTTTTTAAACAAAATTGTAATCCAGTCACCCATTGGGCGCAGGGGGCCCATAGGGCGCACCAAAATTAAAAAAGTATACCGGTAACAAACGGTCGAAGAATGAAAATAAGCCGCACATCAAAGGAAGAATACAGAGTGGAAATATGTGTGCTCTGTGTGTGCCGTGAGATCAAAGGCAGGTCCATTGTGATAGCTGGGTTGCCTTGTTTAGACACTGACCTTCTTCCCAGGGGTCAATGACCCAGTTTTTGCTATGAGAGGTGGTTCCCCTGTCCTAGATCTGAGAGAGGAAACATTTCCTGCACCGGGGTCAGTGACCGAGTTTAACCTATGGGGCGGTCTCTTTGATGTCTTGAGAGGAAACTTGGCCAGGGTAGTACCTAGTAGCTGAAACATGCATTATCACAAGTTGTTTGACTGGTACTCAGGCGGTCTCTTTGATTTTTTTCGTATTTCATACAGGGATTAGGCGCTTTGTTATACAAGACGCAGGGGTCAAACTCGAGGAAAAAAGTTGCGCCTTATGACCCGGAAAGTACGGTAGTTGTTGGGGGGGGGGGTTGCTGTTTTTAACAGAGAGTGACACAAACATTTCTACTGAAAGAGAATTTCTAATTTCGTACCTTGCAGTCTTTGCATACCTTTGGGATTGTGGGGAAGGAACTGTTCATTTTTGTTGTTGAGAAAAGAAATGGAAAAAGAAAACTTTACTGGAAAACAACGTCAAAACAGGGAGGAAATAAGTGCAAAAATTAATTTGATCAACAGATGAGGCAAGTTGTTTTTCAGGATGTTTTTCAGAATCTGTTCCATTTTGTTTAATTCTTCAGATCCTTAGTTTTGACCCCTCTGTTGTTTATTTACCTTGCATGCATTTAATTCGTCTTTCCCTTGGGGATGTAATTTGCATATTTTCTGTGTAATTGATATCCTGAATATCAAGATCAGTTCCTCTTTACAACCTCATCAATTACATTAAGTGATGGCTCAGAAATCTTCTTCTTCTTGTCGTTCTCTATTTCATTTTTGCGATTTGCGTGGATCTGTGGTTGGATAAGGTGCGCCTGTTGGCCCAGATCCTCCGACTTCAGCCCTTAGATTTCTTTCAGGGTTACCCCGCCCTTAGTTCCTGGCTCAAAAACCTAACCCTGGGAACACATGGGGGATTTCTTACCAGGGGTCCCACCCCGAGGCTAGAGCTTTTATTGCGGCTCTTACTCGCATGGTGTAACCGTCATCGGACACGTAGGGCATTTATAGGGTAGTCAGTGCCATCTGCCAACCCACCCCGTCCTGGTAGAGACACCGCTAGTTGGTCCGGGACTGCTTATTCTATATTCGCAGCTGGCCCCCATATCTGGGGGCCGTTCCCCTATCCGCCACCTGGGGACCCGCCGGGTTGAGGATAGTCGCCCCCCTACTGAATTGGAAGTACCGTACTTTCCGGGTGACAAGGCGCTTCGTTATCTAAGACGCACCCCCTTCTTTTTAAAAAAAATTGTAATCCAGTCACCCATTGGACGCAGGGGGCCGATAGGGCGCACCAAAATTGAAAAAGTATACCGGTAGTCGAAGAATGAAAATAAGCCCGCGAGATCAAAGCCAGGTCCATTGTTTATAGACACGACCTTCTTCCCAGGGGTCAATGACCCAGTTTTTGCCATGAGAGGTGGTTCCTGTCATATCTGAGAGAGGAAACACTTCCTGCTTCGGGGTCAGTGACCGGTCAGTGACCGAGTTTAACAGAGTCGAACTCTGTGTGTGCGGCGAGATCAAAGACATTGTGATAGCTGGGTGGCCTTGTTTATAGACACGACCTTCTTCCCAGGGGTCAATGACCCAGTTTTTGCCATGAGAGGTGGTTCCCCTGTCATATCTGAGAGAGGAAATACTTCCTGCACCGGGTCAGTGACCGGTCAGTGACCGAGTTTAACAGAGTGGAAATAATTATGTGTGCTCTGTGTGTGCGGCCAGATCAAAGGCAGGCATTGTGATAGCTGGGTGGCTTGAGAGCTCGAGGAAACTTGGCCAGGGCAGTACCTAGTAGCTGAAACATGCATTATCACAAGTTGTTTGACTGGTACTCAGGCGGTCTCTTTGATTATTTTCGTATTTCATACACGGATTTAACGCTTCGTTATACAAGACGCAGGGGTCGAACTCGAGGAAAAAAGTCGCCCCTTATGACCCGGAAAGTACGGTAGTCTGAATATCAAGAACAGTTCCTCTTTACAACCTCATCAATTACATTACTTGATGGCTGAAATGAAGTTGCATAAAAGACCCTGAACATTGTAGTTTTGTTATGAAAAACTCATTTTCTCCATGGGGAGGGGGGGGGGGGGGGGAATTTGGGTGAATGTAAAAAAGTGAGAGATGTGGCTTTCCGTTGTTGCGTTGTTTTCATCTAGTCTAGACTGTTCAAGTCAGTTATAATGAGTTGCACAGTAATTTTGGAGTTATTACTACAGAGGGAAAGAAAGAAAGAAAAAAACAATCGGACATTGTTACACATGTTTGATGTTAGCTGTGTTCTTTTTTTTTCTCCAGCCGAGCCTCTTTGTGTTTTTTTTTCTTCTGTAAGTGTTGATGTTATGGCTAAAGAAGAAAATTAAGAAAAAGAAGAAACAAACAGACATAGTTTGTACATGTTTGATGTTAGCCGTGTTTTTTTAATTTTTCTCCAGCCCAGCCTCTTATTGTGTTTTCTTTCTTTTCTCTGTGTCTGTGTGGCGCTGCTGCTGTGTTGGGTGTTGCCTCTGGTGTGTCCTCTCGCTGTCACCCACCCACCCACCCCCCCTTCCACGTCCGCCCGGCCGCTTCACCCCCATCTTCCTGCTTCTTCGTCATTCTCCACCCACCCAACCAACAAACCAACTGACCAACCGACCAACCAACCAAACAACCAATGACCAAACAGCCGCACTTGCTCCAGGTTGCAAGTCCCAGAGTGTGGCAAAGCTTCGACTCGCCGTCAGATCCGAACTGCTTGCCGCCCGGTGCACCTTCCGTTCAGGCTACCTCCCCCACGCCCACCATCACCACCACCGCACCAGCCATCAGCAACCCCAACCGCCAACCGTGGTCCAAATTCCGGAGCAGCTCCATGCCGACTCCGGGGTCAAAGAAGGTGGAGGCCTCCAAAGCCTCGCTGGCGCCCCCTCGGAGCGGCAGAAGCTCGGTGTCCAATGAGAACAACGTTCTTCTGGATCCTGAAGTTTTAATGGATTATCCCACACAGGCCCTGGTGTTGACTGTCTTGGTGAGTTGAGGGAAAATGGAGAATGTTTGAATCTGTGTAGGCTGATAATGTTCTTTAGAGTTGATAAGGCCAAAAAAAAAAAGGTCTGTTTACGGTAACATAGGCCCAAAAAATAGGGTCGGTAGGTCGGGATTTTTTTTTTTTTTTCTCTAAAAAACCATATTTTTACGTTATTTTGCAAAAAACAAGATTTTTTTAATTTTTTTTCCCCCCCAAATGCCAAAAAAAAGTCTAGGGTCGCGCGAAAAAAATAGGGTCGGTCGGGTTACCATAAACAGACCTTTTTTTTGTGTGTGCCTAATCTAAGAGTGGAACGAGCTTGTTGTTAAGTGTTGATGAGTGAAATGAGGGTAGGATGTCTGCCTGCTTTGGGGGGGGGGGGGGGGGGGGTGGGTGTGTATGTTTGTAAACATATTAATTTGTGCACTAATGTGTGTGTGTGTGTGTGTGCATTTGTGTGTGTGTGTGTGTGTCGCACACACAGGCGTGCATGCAGGCATGTGTGTATGTATGAGGGAGTGAGGCAGCTGTTTTGTGAGGATTTGCTTTTATGTTTGTTTTTATGTGTGTTGATATTTATGTGCTTGAAGGTGACAAAATCATTTACTGCAAATGAAGACCTTGCTTTTCAATGTGTTTATTCACACTTTAATTCAAGTTTATGTTCACTTTTTAGCACAAAGTTTAATTATATTTTCAGGCAACACTTGTGCGAAACACGACAGATGAAAATGAAGCACGGATCCTTTATGAGTATCTCGCAGAGGCTTCCGTGGTATTTCCCAGGGTATTCCCTGTCATGTAAGTGAGCTGTGTTTGTTTGGGGTAGTTGCCGCCTAATGGGTTAAGAGTGGAGATTTTTCCGATCTCCCAGGTCAATTTATGTGCAGACCTGCTAGTGACTTAACCCCCTTCGTGCAAGCACAAGACCAAGTGTGCACGGAAAAGATCCTGTAATCCATGTCAGAGTTCGATGGGTTATAGAAACACGAAAATACCCATCATGCCTCCCCCGAAATCGGCGTATGCTGCCTGAATGGCAGGGTAAAAACGGTCATACATGTACAAATCCACTCGTGCTAAGAACATGAGTGAACGTGGGAGTCTAAGCCCACGAACGAAGAAGAAGAAGAAGCCAGTTGAGTGAAGTGGTAGCATGTTGTATGTCATGCATGTACCTGTACTGCACCAGAATTTCCATCACATTTTTCTCAACTTCCCTAATTTTACCACTCAGGAGAAATGTGGTGTTCACAAGCTATGATTACAAAGACCGAAGACATAATTATGACCCCCCCGCGGGTTAGGGGGAAGAATTTACCCGATGCTCCCCAGTTTGTCGTAAGAGGCGACTAACGGATTCTGTTTCTCCTTTTACCCTTGTTAAGTGTTTCTTGTATAGAATATAGTCAATTTTTGTAAAGATTTTAGTCAAGCAGTATGTAAGAAATGTGAAGTCCTTTGTACTGGAAACTTGCATTCTCCCACAGTAAGGTAATATATTGTACTACGTTGCAAGCCCCTGGAGCAAATTTTTGATTAGTGCTTTTGTGAACAAGAAACAATTGACAAGTGGCTCTATCCCATCTCCCCCCTTTTCCCGTCGCGATATAACCTTCGTGGTTGAAAACGACGTTAAACACCAAATAAAGAAAGAAAGACATAATTATGCTGTGGTTGGTTTTTTTAAGTACATTTTAGCTGTAAGGTAATTGGAGTTCAGTTTCAGCTGCTCAATGCAGAAATTGACATCAGGTAACTTGCTTTAAATGGGCAACAAATCATTCAATAAACAGCAAAGAAGAACAACAACAAACAAACAAACAATGTGTTTTGTGTGGAGTATTCATTTCAACAGCATGGGTGCATAGTAAGTTGTCAATTGATGAATTCCAAAAATAACTGTTGGGTTTGTGTGAGTTGTGAAAGAGTGAATAACCCTTGCAATTTTCAGGGACAAATAAATTCACACATGCTCCTGTCCACGTGTTTTTAGACACACCTTCGCTAGTGATTGGCCCCTCCAATGTTTGTCCTCGTAAAAGCAAGGGTTTTCACTTTTTCACAACCCCTACAAACCCGACAGAGTTATTTTCGGAATTTGTCTAATCAGTAAAATACAGGTAAAGCTTTGCAGTGGGCTATGCAGTGAGGCCAGTTGTATAATTGTATCATTATTTGCTGTTATAGTCACAGTCTGTTGGACGCCAAAGTCAACAGCTATTCTGCTGTTGATGTGCTTTGACCAAGCGTTTCTCTCATTTTCCTTCGACTCTTTCAAGATCTGGTTTTCTGAGATTTTGGGAGGTCTTAAGAAAGGGGTAGCAGTGTACTGTGCAGTGAGGCCAGTTGTATAATTGTATCATTATTTGCTGTTACAGTCACAGTCTGTTGGACGCCAAAATCAACAGTGTGTTGTCGCTGTGCCACGACCAGGCCATTCTCAACGCCGTGCAGTCAATCATCCAGAACATGATTGCGTGCGAGGATGCCACGCAACAACAGCTTTCCTATCTGCAGAGTGAGTATGACCGCTATCTCCTGAAATAGCAACAACAGCTTTCCTATCTGCAGAGTGAGTATGACCGCTATCTCCTGAAATAGCAACAACAGCTTTCCTATCTGCAGAGTGAGTATGACCGCTATCTCCTGAAATAGCAACAACAGCTTTCCTATCTGCAGAGTGAGTATGACCGCTATCTCCTGAAATAGCTCAGTGGCATCCCCCGAAAGCTGTGTATGGCTGCCTAAAATGGCGCGGTAAAAACGGTCATACATGTAAAATCCGTGAGAGTTTTGGACCATGAACCAAGAAGAAGCCCCTTGGAAGTGACATCACACACTACAAGAAGAGTGGACATTTGGGGATTCCTTCAGTGTGACGACTAATATTAATCCTCACACAGAGCTTGGCTTTAGAGCAAATAGTACTCTCCAGTTTGGTCAGTTGGTTTTTACTTGCTTGTTTGTTTCACTGAGAAATCAAAACATCAAGGTATGAAAGCAACAGTAGGTTAATTATGGCCATGTGCAAATGTTGAGTGTTTTAGCGAGGTGGCTAGGATTTCTTTTGTGCAGGAAATTTGCATTAAAAATGTTTGTAATGCTTTAACTTTAAGCTGTTCATGTTTTATTTTATTAATTTTGTGTGTGCAGGTATTGGATTTGGAGGGCTGTGGAGGTTTGCAGGCACATTTACAAAGGTAAGTTTTTGCCATCAGAATTGCACGTTTTATGCAGACGTCTATGTTGCGTTTCTTTTCTTGTATATTTTTTAGTTTTGTGTCAATCTGTACTCAATTGTACCGAAAAAAGTTAATAGTCAACATATTGGCTAAGCAATCCCAAGAACCTTTTCCATGTATTTTGTAACACCCCCCCCCCCCCCCCCCCCCCCCCCTTGAGATTGCTTAGCCAATATGTTGACTATTAACTTTTTTCGGTACAATTGAGTACAGATTGTATCAATTTTCCTTCTCGCAAAAAAACTGATATTCTTGAATTTGTCAAATCAATGCAGTTTGTATATTTTGCCCACAAGGGCTCTTAATGTTTGAATGCAGTCTAATTAAATAGACAATGTTCAGAAATGTTTGTTTGTTTGCTTAACGCCCAGCCGACCACGAAGGGCCATATCAGGGCTGTGCTGCTTTGACATATAACGTGCGCCACACACAACACAGAAGTCGCAGCACAGGCTTCATGTCTCACCCAGTCACATTATTCTGACACCGGACCAACCAGTCCTAGCACTAACCCCATAATGCCAGACGCCAGGCGGAGCAGCCACTAGATTGTTAAGAAATAACTCTGTCGGGTTTGTATGGGATGTGAAAGAGTGAACACTCTTGCTTTTAGTGAGGCAAACTTTCCCATGTCACATTACAGGCCAGTCACTAGCGAGGATTGTGTCTTCTTCTTCTTCTTCTGCGTTCGTGGGCTGAAACTCCCATGTGCACTCATGGTTTGCACGAGTGGAATTTTACGTGTATGACCGTTTTTACCCTGCCCTTTAGGCAGCCATACGCCGCTTTCGGAGGAAGCATGCTGGGTATTTTCGTGTTTCTATAACCCACCGAACTCTGACATGGATTACAGGATCTTTTTCGTTGCGCACTTGGTCTTGTGCTTGCGTGTACACACGGGGGTGTTCGGACACCGAGGAGAGTCTGCACACAAAGTTGACTCTGAGAAATAAATCTCTCGCCGAACGTGGGGACAAACTCACGCTGACAGCGGCCAACTGGATACAAATCCAGCGCGCTACCGACTGAGCTACATCCCCGCCCCGAGGATTGTGTGTGAAACAGGTGAACAAGGAGCAAGTGTAGAAAGCTTTTCTCACTAAGAGCAACACTATTCAGTCTTTCACAACCCATACACACCTGACAGACTTATTTCCGGAGTTCATCTTTATGTGTTTATGCTGGTAATGGCTCATAATATTTGAATGCAGCTAATTGTGTGGACTATGTTTCTCTCTCCTTAGTCCACGGGGTCAACGGACATTGCTGAGCTGTTTGTCAACTGCCTGGAGAAAGCCATGATGGTGGAATCCTGTCTCCCTGGTGATGACCTTGACTCCTTAGGAAAATCCTCGTCCTTGAACCTGTCATCCTCAATGTCATCACTTTACATGGGGTCGATGCACTCGCCCACGGACAAAGACACTAGCGACAAAAGTGGGTCATCCAATGGCGGGCGCATGCGACACTCTTCAGCTAATCAAATTGGTTCCAAACCTCGCGGGGGGAGCTTTAAGCAGAAAGAGAAGAAGAAGCATCTGGACGCTCTAGATTGAATATGTGTGTGCGTGATGAATGGAAAGCGAAATTCAGCTGTGTTGAGAAAATGTGTGCAAGACAGATAGCGAATGAAATTAAGCTGTGTTGACTAACACAGGCACATGTATTTGAAGGGAAAATGGTCATGTGATAAATGAAAATGGTTTGTGTCTTTTCTGTCTAATTGTTTATCATGACGGAACCTGAAAGTTTCTCTCAGGAAGACATAAGTTGGGATCGTTTCAAAATGAAAATGAAAAACATTGTTGGAGATGTGAAAGGTTTGGGATTGTTTGTCACAGTGTAACCAAGAAGGAAATAGTGAAATAACTTGCTAAGGCCAAAAAAAAAATAGGTCTGTTTACGGTAACCCGACTGACCCTAGTTTTTTCGCGCAACCCTAGACTTTTTTTTGGCATTTGGGAAAAAAAAATAAAAAAAATAAAAAAAATAAAAATTGTTTTTTTGGCAAAATAACGTAAAAATATGGTTTTTTGGAAAAAAAATAAAAAAATAAAAAAAATTCCGACCTACCGACCCTATTTTTTGGGCCTATGTTACCGTAAACAGACCTATTTTTTTGTGTGGCCTAAACAGAGTTTCTCACGACTGTGTTTGCATTGTGAAACCAAGGAAGAAATGTTGAATTTACTGTGAAGAAAGATGTTTTCAAGAATGTGTTCGCATTGTGAAATATCGGGGAGACAATGCAGGGGAAAATGACCTCTGAAAGTTCGGTCTTTGACATGGACGAAAGATATTTAAAAAAATCGCGCTGTGTGTTCATAGGAAACAAGGAGCAGAAGCCATGGACACGTCAGTTGCTGACCAGCTGACCTGGAAGTTCCCTCACCAAAACAATGGAGCGGCACCAAAGGAATGACAAAACAAGTCGGACTGACATCTGAGCACATCTTGTGTGAAAAGCTCAGCGGATTCCACAGGAAACTGGGAAGATTTTCTGGAGGAAAAGTTCAGCGGAGCACAAATGAGAGACAAGACAACCTAACATCTAGACTCATTTTGTGAGAAAGGCTGTTCGGAATCGAAACGATACTGAACAAGTTTTCGCTGGAGGAGTTTGTGTGTGTGGTGTTACGGAGTGTAGAAAGGAAGCAAAACGTGACACATAGAAAACGATAGAGGCTGACTGGAGCATTTATACTGACATTGATGACAATGTGAATATGCTGAAACCTATGACGTACGGGCATATTAGAGAATGATAAGGAATGATTTTATTGGCATTACTGTTGGTGAGGGAGACACTTCAAAAAGAAGTCGCCCTGTGGTAGAAATGTGAACAAGAGGATGTCAATTTGGAAGAAAAACAAGAAGATACTGAGTAAAAGATGGACAGTCTTTTTTTAACGTGTGGCTGTGGTGTCAACTTCTGTTTGGACTTCTGTGTATGTGGATCTAAAAGCTACTGTTTTGGATGCGTTTACTGAATATGTGCCTGCATGAAGTGGATTTGATGCATGAATGAATGATTGCATGAATTGAATCATGGTTTTCATACCTTTTTTTTTTCTGTGTGAGAAAGTATGCGTTATTTGAATTATATGCTGTGCAATAGATTGTTTAAGTGTACTTGTTTAAGTGTGATTTGACAAGCACAGAGGTAAGGTTGTGGACCTGATTGAAAAGTGCTACAATGGAATATCTATCTATCTATCTATTATTAAAGAGAATTGAATCAAAAGTTGCTGTCCTTCGATAATTCAGCCGAGACTGTTCTCAGAGAAATATTCATACATGTACAAAAATGACATGCAAAAGAAGATGACCAACTAGTAATCGATGAAGGAATGATACTAATTGAATCATTGATAATGTGAATCATGAATAGTAACTGAATCATGAATTGTAATTGAATCCCAAGTCTTGAATTTGAAGTAAAATAACTTTACAGATTGTAAATTATTAATGAATATTTGAGTTCTGAAGTGAAGATAATAGGGTTTTGTGAAGCATATACCACTGCCAGTCAGTAGGATACATTTGTGTCTCAGGGAAGTTTTAATATATTAGGTCTGGGGTATGCGGGGGGGTTGGGGGGGGGGTAAGCAAGAGCAAAACGGCAGGTGTAACCCTTAACTTAAAATATGTTGTTTAAAGTATGCTTACAATTGCAAGCCTGTGAAGAGTTGGTTGTTAGACATCAGTGCATGTATCCTATCTTGTTGAAGGGACTCAGATATTTTGTTCATTTGTCTTTGTTAAACCCCCCGCGGGTTAGGGGGAAGAATTTACCCGATGCTCCCCAGCATATCGTAAGAGGCGACTAACGGATTCTGTTTCTCCTTTTACCCTTGTTAAGTGTTTCTTGTATAGAATATAGTCAATGTTTGTAAAGATTTTAGTCAAGCAGTATGTAAGAAATGTTAATTCCTTTGTACTGGAAACTTGCATTCTCCCAGTAAGGTCATATATTGTACTACGTTGCAAGCCCCTGGAGCAATTTTTTGATTAGTGCTTTTGTGAACAAGAAACAATTAACAAGTGGCTCTATCCCATCTCCCCCCTTTCCCCGTCGCGATATAACCTTGAACGGTTGAAAACGACGTTAAACACCAAATAAAGAAAGAAAGAAAGCTGTCTTTGTTAAAATAAGAGAAATGAAATGTACCATGGTGCATATAGGGCAGGACGCTCATACCTTGTTACCTCAGCAAAAAGTAATGACTAACACAAATGTCTTGTTTGGGGGGAAAATCCATTTGGTTGGCTAAATAAGATCTTAGGAACATTTGCATCTCCATGCATATGTATTAATCACACCACTATGCATGAGCATTGACACATCCACATACACACACACACACACACACACACACAGAGAGCATAGCCCAGCACATTAACTCTTCACACAGCTTTAAGTACATAAGGCGGGAATTATAGATGTTTTGGAATATAACTCTGGCTATTTTTTGTGTGCGCTGAGGGAAAGTTGTATCTCTTGAGGGTGAGACAAATGCGCTCATAGTGTCACAGTGAACAATGAGGTTTGTTTGTTTGCTTAACGCCCAGTCCACCACGAAGGGTGATATCAGGGCGGTGAACAATGAGGTTTGTTTGTTTGTTTGCTTAACGCCCAGTCCACCACGAAGGGTGATATCAGGGCGGTGAACAATGAGGTTTGTTTGTTTGTTTGCTTAACGCCCAGTCCACCACGAAGGGTGATATCAGGGCGGTGAACAATGAGGTTTGTTTGTTTGTTTGCTTAACGCCCAGTCCACCACGAAGGGTGATATCAGGGCGGTGAACAATGAGGTTTGTTTGTTTGTTTGCTTAACGCCCAGTCCACCACGAAGGGTGATATCAGGGCGGTGAACAATGAGGTTTGTTTGTTTGTTTGCTTAACGCCCAGTCCACCACGAAGGGTGATATCAGGGCGGTGAACAATGACGTTTGTTTGTTTGCTTAACGCCCAGTCCACCACGAAGGGTGATATCAGGGCAGTGAACAATGAGGTTTGTTTGTTTGCTTAACGCCCAGTCCACCACGAAGGGTGATATCAGGGCGGTGAACAATGAGGTTTGTTTGTTTGCTTAACGCCCAGTCCACCACGAAGGGTGATATCAGGGCGGTGAACAATGAGGTTTGTTTGTTTGTTTGCTTAACGCCCAGTCCACCACGAAGGGTGATATCAGGGCGGTGAACAATGAGGTTTGTTTGTTTGCTTAACGCCCAGTCCACCACGAAGGGTGATATCAGGGCAGTGAACAATGAGGTCTGATGTGCAATTTGTCCAAAGAAAAAGTCCAAAAACAGATCAGACGGCTAATATTTCAAAATTCTAAATAAAAAATGGTATGTTATTGGAACGTTTAATTTATGACAAAACAAAACGCTGTTATTACAGTACTTCGACCCAGGGGTCTCTACGGTGGACAGACAGACAAACACTCATGACACATCGTGAGTATATTATATATATGATATATATTGTATATACGCAAAGGTTAGAACATGTCACAGTTGCTGATAAAGCGGAAGGGAGATCGAGAGAACGCGGTCAAGACTGAAGAATGAATAGCTGAGGGTATTAAGAGAGAAGGAGAGAGTGATTGAGATGTGAGGGAAAGAGAAGCACTGCTTTGTCGTGCATTCTTCTTGTTCATGTGGGAGTGTGTTTGTGTCTGTAGCATGAAGAGAAAGACAGAAGAAAGTTTGTATAAAAAAAATTTAAAAAAGATTACCTATTTTTGCGCCGTTCTGTGGGGCTGAGTATGAATTAATATGGGTCCCCCCAAAAACCCAATGTGACATGATTTTTGTTGTTATTATACATTACCCACTGTTGTAACATTCAGCGTTATGTGAAGATCGACAGTCCTGAACTCGTTAGTGTCGGCTGCATGTTGTTTGTTATCAAGTTGTGACCGACAGTTGTGACTATCAGTATAAATATTGTTGTGCAGAATTTGTGAAAACAGCTTCTACTTTGTTGTTGTAGCGACAGTTGCTGTGAATTTATCACGCAACCTTTTGCATTGCTAGCAGGAAAACAAACTGCCAAGAGATTTTTGGGTGTGTGATTTTTCTCTGCGGAGAGGCTTAACAAAACTGTGTGTCTTGACAATTTTCTGACGGAATACTCTGAAGTATTTGCATATCGTAAAATGGCAGTTCTGTGAGTCAGCTCCTACCAAGACAGTAATGTAAACAATGTTTTAATGTTTTATTAATTGATGAATTTATTTATTCAGCAGACTGATCGAAATCCACAACACATATGAAAAAGCAGAATCAAATTAAATTTTGTTTTTAGTGTTCTCTCAGTAAATGCACATGCGGCTGTAATTATTCTGTGGTTTAGGTTTGAATTAACTTCCGGCTAAGAAAGCTTACTAGTTTTAGTTACTTCACTGCCCAAACCCCGACAATTTTACCTGCTCCTCGCCTGAAATCAGAGGTGGAAGTGAGACTGGAACGGTTTTCAGATTTCCAGAGGCAGTGTAATGTTTCATCTTATTGCTTTTAAAAATAAAAGAACTTACCTTTTCTGTTCATAACCTCTGTAAATTTACATCTTTTTATTTAGAACTCTCCTTTTCAAGACCTAATTTTCTCAGAATTTTGGAAGACTTAAAAGTGGGGATTCAAAGTGAAAAAGTGAAGAGTTCTAATTCATAGCTGCTGATGGTTGATGAGTATGAGTGTGACATTGTAGGGGTATTTGAGATGGAAACTGGTATGAGTTGTGAGATGATTTAAAGGGCATTCTCAGGAATATTTTGTAGAAAAAAGAAAAGTAACGATGTATACCTTTATCAGTCATACCGTATGTTAACCCATCTGTTGATCCCACTAAGCTCCTGAAACCATTTGTATACATGTCAACTTTCTGAAACATTACCACTGCAGTTTCTCTTCCTCTCTTGTTTTTTGTCTGACACCCCCCCCCCCCCCTCCTCCCTCTCTCTCTCCCTCAACTCTTACTTCCACTTACTCTCTCTCTCTTTTCTCTCAGTATTCTTCTCTCTTTCTCAATCTGTTTATCTGTCTGTCTCTTGAGTGTTCATTGTTCTATAGTTTTTGCCCTGGACAAGTGCAAATTCATCAACAGCAAATGACTCATGAAACTCTTTTGAAACCTTTAGATCTTACGTGATCATGCAATCGTTCATATGGCTTTTTTTCTTCTTTCTATTCATCTCCATTGCCATTGAAGTGTGTGACTGCATGGTTTCAAAGTTATTGATGGGGAAAAAAACCGATGGTGTTCCTTTTTCTGTTGTTACAATGTGAAACAGAATTTGTTTTACTTTTTTTTTTTACTATCACATTCTTGAAAAGACTCATATTCATAAACAAGTGAACATAAACCTTTTGGAAGACCAGTTTTCACGATGGATTTTAATGAATCTGTTAAATTTGAAGCGAGTTAAGAGAGTTGTTCTGCTGAGAAAACTGTGGTATTGTTCTGCGCGGATTATATTGGTTGTTGTTCAGTCCCTGGTTAAATCAAATGTGATTTCAGAAGTTGTTATTAATTATTTGTGACCCACCACCACGGAAAGAGTCGCATGTTACCTTTGCATGATTTTTATATTTTTACATTTTCTTAAAGAGTTTTTTATGCTCTATCCAGTGGTGAAAACGGTTTTAAAAAAGAGCAAAAACTTTTCGAGTTATAAGCCTGTGACTAAGGTGACCCTCACACCGATACCTGTGACACCCCCCGGACGTATATTAAGCCTAGCGGAGAACCGCGCAAGGTGACATCTGACTCATTCTGTGGTGGAGGGTCACATTTGTTTGGGAAGTTATTTGCTGGACAAAGTTTTTACTGTCACTTTCCAGTCTGGCACAATCGGTTTTACGCTGGTTATCTTAATAAAAAAAGAAGAAACAGAGTATTCTAAAAATGGATACGTGGTCTGATATATCTCTGGCATAATTGATTTACATTGACATATTGCACACATGAAATAGCTCTCCACTTCCTGTAAAATGGTACACATGATGCTTTGTTATATATTATTATGGTAGAATTTTTCATATTTTTACTTTTTCATGTTTACTGGAGTATTTTGAATACAAAGTACAAATGTAAATGTATTGTATTTAGTAAAAATGTGAACTGAAAATAGACGGTGCAGTCAGTACGTATATAGATCTACTGTTGAATGACATACCTGTGATCTCCCAAAGATTTTTTCAACAAAATGTCTGTGTATGGAAGATGAGATGAAAAAGAATACTTTGTTATCGGAAAATTGTTCAACGTAACTTGTCGATAAATTGTTCAACGTAACTTGTCGATATTTGACAGAGGCACTGTTCTGAGCTTGCGTCTGGTGTCTAACTGTGATTGTTGTAACTTCGTGTTCGTTACATGGCATTTACATCTGTTCAACTTCAGAGACATATTTTCTTTAGTGTTGTCGTAGCCCCATCCCAAATCCCCATCTCGTATTCATTAATGGAATGAGTTTGGACTGGAAGAAAAATTTTTTCCAAAAGAGATTGACTTCAGGAGAAAACTCCTGGTTTGAATCAAAACAAATTGCTTTCCCTTGGGGACTAAGGAAGGCGATCAAAAACAATTCTCAGAACCAGAAGAGAAGCAAAACTTGTGACGTATAGGCCAGACAATTTAATCGCCACAGTTCATGTTAGCTGTGCTCACCAGTAATATGAAAATAAGATGATTTTTGTATGTTACGCTGCATGTTCATTGTTTCAAAATGTGATTTGTGCTATGCTGTTGTCGGTGCCATTTGGACTGCTTTTTGTGCATTTCATCAATTTGAATGTTACATGTCACCACACAAACAGATCTGTAATATGTGTCAAATAAAAACTGTCAACATGTCACTTCTGGTGTCTGGTATTTGTAATCAGTGTTTGATTTTGAGGTGATTGTACGCATCAGTCATGGGAATAGCTGAGAGGAAAAACCTCTGAAAAAAAAGACGTATAAAAGAGCGATTCAAGAATATAAAATGAAGTTTTTACTTTTTTTCCCTCTGAATTCTTATTTCCCTCTAAAATTTCATTTCTAAACCTCTAAAATTAGTGGATCCTCGGATCATTCCCATAATAATAATAATAATAATAATACGAATATTTATAACGCGCACATATCTCACCAACAGGCGACTCAAGGCGCACATACACTCATTCACACACACGGAGACTTAAAGTCACTAGCACACACACACCATCAACCATTAAAATATGTACAGTTATTCAGGGTGGGATGGGGTGGGCAGTGTAGAATGCATGGATTATTTGGAAAAAAAGGAATGTCTTGATTTGAATGATTCGAGGGACTGTTGTTGACGGAGGGGGAGAGGTAGTGTGTTCCATTGGCAAGGTGCTTGGAAAGAAAATGAGCGTTGACCTGCTGTTATGAGTTTGGTGTGGGGGATGTTGAGCTTGAGGGAGTCGGCAGATGATCTGAGTGCTCGTGAAGGGACATAGAGAGAGAGAGAGTCAGAGAGATAGGCAGGGGCGAGACCATGGAGGCATTTGTAGGTGAGAGTGTTGATTTTGTAGGTGATACGGGCAGGAACGGGCAACCAGTGGAGCTGATTTAGAAGGGGGTGATGTGATCTCTCTTTTTCTTTCGAGGATCATTCCCATGCCTTTCAAGGATCATTCCCATGCCTTTCGAGGATCATTCCCATGCCTGACGCATGTGTAGGCCTGGAGAATGTCTGTAATCAAAAGAATTATTCAGCATTTTACACAAGAATAGTCAGATTTTCTCGCCTGAGAGAAGGAGAGGGAGAGCGAGTGTGTGTGTATGTGTGTGTCTGAAAAGAAGCTTACTTATTGAATCTGATTAATTAATCAATTTCCAAGCTTTTTGGGTGTGAAGTTGTTGATGTTCATGTTTCGAATGATGTTCTAAAAGTGAATACATGTATATGAAGTTATCTATCAAATAGAGCTGATTCACATGTAACATATGTACATGTGTGACTCTTGGTGAGTTTTAAGCCCCTTAGCAGGACATTGTGTCACTCAAAACTGCAACACAAAATTCTGTTCCACACGAAGTAACTTTTTACAACTTAGTGTACACTCTTCAAAAAAAGTTAGGGATCACTTTTTTACAAGCACGCCACACAAAACAGACAAGACCGAATTCTTTCATTTTTTAAAAATGATATAATTGAACAACCAAGGAGTAATGACAAACAAAGCAAAGATCGAACGCGGCAGCGACAATTTAGCTAGAGTGTGTCAAACGTGACAACCCTCAAAAATGGAATTCACAACAATGTGAATCGGTGTCAATAACGCGTGTGCCCTCCGTTGTGTGCCAGGCATTCAACACATCGTTGACGCATGGAGTGGATCAGGTTGCATATGAATGCTCTGGGAACTCCATTCCACTCCTGCTGGAGCCATTGCAGCAGTTGACCCAGATTGGCAGGAGGAGGGTGATGTTGCTGTACCCGACGACAAAGCTCGTCCCACATGTGCTCTATGGGGTTCAGGTCCGGGCTGTTGGCTGGCCACAGCATCCTGTTGACCCTGGCCTGCTGGATGAAGGTGTTTACAGCTGCAGAGCGATGGGGAGGTGGGTTGTCATCCTGAAAAATCGCACAAGGGCCGATCGCTTGGAGGGCTGGAACGACCAGGGGTTGCAGGATCTCATTCTGGTAGCGGACACCGGTCAAGTTGCCCATTACATGGTACAGAGGTGTCTTTAGACGTGTGCTGATCCCTCCCCAGACCATCACAGAGCCTCCGCCAAAACGCTGTCATTCCAGAACAGCGCCTTCTGCGAGACTCATCTGTAAACAACACCTGAGCCCACTGCTGTCGTTGCCACCTCACATGTTGAGTGCACCAGGCTCGGCGAGCTGCTCAGTGATTAGCAGTTAGGGTTGTTCCTCGGACTGGACGCCTTGCACGCAAGCCAAAGTTGTGTAAGCGGTTTCGGATCGTCTGACCACTAACAACAGTGTTGGTGGTAGCTTGTAGGCGTTGCCTAATGTTGTTTGCCGTAGCCATTCTTTGTTGCATGGCCTGCCTCTGAATGAAGCGATCCTCTCTTTGTGTGGTGACTCTGGGCCGACCAGAACGTTGTCGCTCCTGCACTCTTCCAGTTGCTTGGAATCTCTGTTTTAGTCTGATGATGACAGAGGGAGCCACTGCAAGCCTCTGGGCCACTTGCCTGGCAGCAACACCGTCTTGTAGCCATCCTATTGCCCTTCCTCTATCCAAATCGCTCAGTTTTCTTCGTGGGGGCATATGTTGCTACTGTGCATAATTGTGTCAGTGTGTCAACCTTTAAACACAAGCTGGTGAGCGATGTTCATAGCCAGGACCCTGTTGTAGCACGTGCATCACAACCTTTTGCTCTGGCATGCGTTCCGCAAATTTCATGGGGCTATAAAAAACACCCTTTTTCTTCCAAAATGCAGAAGGTTTTGAAAAGTCTCACAAAGGGAAATAACTCTGCCTGCCAAACAAAATTCTAGGTCAAGACTCATTGTTCATTTGTTAATTCAAACACATTAATCTTTTAATTATTATGTCGATGTTTAATTTTTTGGCAATTTTTTATAATTAGATCCGTTTTTTCAACCGATCCTTAACTTTTTTTGAAGAGTGTATCTGTGCATGGAAAAGATAACTAACAGCGCTTTTCATGTCATGATGTCCAACGAGAAACGAGCAGGCGTGCAGGAAAATAGAGCCTAGCTTATCGCACACACACACACACACACACACAAAAGTTCATTTGCTGAATGACAACGGGATCAAATACTTATCTGCAAAGCAAATTCCACAGCAAATATCATGATGGCTGATGATTTTACCTGTGTAAATTATATTTGAACCCAAAGTGTGCCCCGAAGCCCACGAAAACTGCTTATCAGCAAAAATCATCGAACTCAACCCATTAGCTATATTATCTTTGCTATTAAGCGTACTTGCACATTGTAATGACAATCGTTATTTATTCTTCTCAACATATTGACATTTCATTTTTACAAGTCGCACATGAACACTCTGTCTCTCTCTGTCAAACACACACACACACACACATCCCTTGGTTTCTCAGGCTTTATAAAGGTGGGGGGGGGGGGGGGGCACAGTAATGATTACGGCAATAACAATCGTGCATGTACTGTAATGTAACTCAAAGTCGTATTAGATTCCCTGACACGGGAAGTTAATTGAACAGCATGGATGATAATTAAAACACTGACATGGACATGCTGATCTTAGCAAAGCACTTTTCCCTGGTGGTCCTTGGCCATTAATTCACATGAGACTGTCGGGGGGAGGGGGGGGGGGGTCCACTGTACTAATAATGACAATAACAATCCTTAATGTGTAACTCAAGGTCTTTTGTTACTTTATACATGTATATTGACCTGTATGACCACACCCATGCTGAGCACAGCACTCTTCCCTGCTGGTCCAGGGTCATTTAACGTGGTGGTTTAATTCACACGGGACTCAGCTAAAACACTAAAGCTTTCACAGTGGGACAGATGCTGGTTAAATTTTACGTCCAGCTTAGTTTTATGGAAATTTCCTCACTTTCTCCAAGCAGGCTAAATTTCATGTCCAGCTTAGTTTTATGGAAATTTCCTCAATTTCTCCAAGCAGGCTATACACAATAAAGCCTACCTGAAGATGCAATATTAAAAGTTCTTGAAATTCTTTAGTTACTACTGGATATTAGATTTTGTTCTATTGAAGACTTGGTCTGACAAAAGCTTCCCAGAATTGTGAGTCATAAGCTTAATTGCAATTATTTTAAAGATTAATATGTTACACTTGTCAATTTTTACTGGGCCAAAAATTAAAAAAATAGAATAAAGAGAATAAGCAGAGGAAACTTCAAAGCTCATGAAAACAGCAATTCATATGAATGAATGAATTTTTTAGGAACGGCTCTTCTTCATTCAGTATTCATATAATGAAGGCTCTTCTTCTTCTTCTTCTGCGTTCGTGGGCTGAAACTCCCACGTACACTCGTGTTTTTTGCACGAGTGGAATTTTACGTGACCGTTTTTTACCCCGCCATTTAGGCAGCCATACGCCGTTTTCGGAGGAAGCATGCTGGGTATTTTCGTGTTTCTATAACCCACCGAACTCTGACATGGATTACAGGATCTTTTTCGTGCGCACTTGGTCTTGTGCTTGCGTGTACACACATGTATATTGTCTGCACACAAAGTTGACTCTGAGAAATAAATCTCTCGCCGAACGTGGGGACGAACTCACGCTGACAGCGGCCAACTGGATACAAATCCAGCGCGCTACCGACTGAGCTACATCCCCGCCCACGAACTGTTACCAAACTGGATACAAATCCAGCGCGCTACCAACTGAGCTACATCCCCGCCCTAATGAAGGCTCAATACCTGAACTCTGCGGATATTTTCAACCAAAGTTTTGCTAGCACCTAGCTACCCTTGGTCTGGACTTCTTAGGGATCAATCCAATTATCATGAAAACTAATCACTTACATGTGAGCAATGACAAGACATACATCTATCTAAATTCTTTATGCAATGTGCGGTGCAACCCTCCTTCACCTTAAAAGACCTCCCGAAATGTGAGCAAGACATAGATGACTTAGAAGTAAAGGAATAATTGTATGGTGTTCAATTTACAGACTTTATGAAGAGAAAATGTTAAAAAACAAGGTCTGAAAAGGGAAGGTCTTAAAATGAAGGGTCTTAACACTGACACGTGGAATGATTACTCCATCTCCACAGGACTTATGACAAGAAACACATACATGAGTCAAAACACACACACACGTCACACACACACATCACACACACACACACATATCACATGTCACACACACGTCACATGTCACACACACACCCACACACATCACTCACACACGTTACATGTCACACACACAGTGACACACACACGTCACATGTCACACGTCACACACACGTCACATACATGTCACACACAATGTCACACACACGTCACACACACACGTCACACACACACGTTACACACACACACATCACACACACACATCACACACACACATGTCACACACACATGTCACACACACATGAACAAACAACATTCAAGCAGAAAAAGGAGGAATCAGATTTTTTTCTTTCATTTGCATGTACTAAGGTTCATACATCTCTAAAGACAGCTGCATGTTACACAGTGTCATTACCAAGCTGACACATTCTTATCTGCAAAATGAAACAAAACATGTCTGCTTATTATTGATTCACTTTCTTTATTCTTTCTTTATTTTGTGTTTAACGTCGTTTTCAACCACGAAGGTTATATCGCGACGAATTGATTCACTAAATGATGTCTTGCGTATAAGCGTAAAGTGCTCAGATCTGAAAAAAATCAAGCTGAGTTTAAACAAATTGATTAATTTTTAAAGTGTATGCATAAAATAAATCCAAAAACAAAGAGACTGCCAACGTTCCAAAATTCTGAATTGTATGTGCATTTGTGTATGCAATATGTTACCGACATTTCCAGTGGTGCGTATTTGGTTGGCATAGTGGTAAGGCGTCCGCCCCGTGATCGGGAGGTCGTGGGTTCGAACCCCGGCCGGGTCATACCTAAGACTTTAAAATTGGCAATCTAGTGGCTGCTCCGCCTGGCGTCTGGCATTATGGGGTTAGTGCTAGGACTGCTTGGTCCGGTGTCAGAATAATGTGACTGGGCGAGACATGAAGCCTGTGCTGCGACTTCTGTCTTGTGTGTGGCGCACGTTATATGTCAAAGCAGCACCGCCTTGATATGGCCCTTCGTGGTCGGCTGGGCGTTAAACAAACAAACAAACAAACAAACAAAAGTGGTGCGTATTTGTCTTGTTGAAAAAGTTAAGTGACAGTACAGTGCAGAAAAATTTGCTGGTACAGTGGTCGCCGCTTAATAAAGCCACTTCTGGACCGACGAAAAATGGCTTTAATAAGCGGCGGATTTATTAACCGGCGGTCCAGGAATACGTCATTTTCGAAAGAAAAACAAATCTTCTCTTTTGTTTACGTCACTCAGTCACTTTCTTTCGTCATTTACACTTGTTTGAATCTAAACAAAACTTCACGAAGGATGTGGAACTTTTGTTTTAATTATGTACATGTACGTGTACTTTGATCACTTCGGTACATCAATAATTTCACTGTCACCGTCACGAATCATTACTCGGCAGAGAAGAACGATTTTATGAGTGTTTGTTTGTTGGTCGTCTTCCACATCAGAACAAAATAATGTGAGTTTTAGTCACAAACTACGTGATTTCTCTGAGAAAACTGGCTTTAATAAGCGGCGGGTTGGTTTTATTAACCGGCTTTTTCTAATACATAAGATATAGTGAAAAATCCGGACCGTCTGAAATCGGCTTTTATAAGCGGCTGGCTCTATTAACCGCGGTTTTATTAAGCGGCGTCCACTGTATTATAATTAAGCAGTTAAAAATACAAGGAAGAAATCAAACAATTGTTGTGTAGTTTTGTTCTCATAGTATATCGATAAGAAAAGATAAGATTAAGATAAAATAAGATTTCATATATAAGTCCTGTGAGGTTACCCCATGGAAATTGGGGCTGCTTTCCAACTGGGTAAAGGAAGCTGCCATACCCAATATTTTTTCTTTTTCCTGTATGCGCATATTCATGTTTCCAAGCCCTGAGACTTTTGATGTGAGCCAATGAGATCTTTATCGTGCGCATGCGTGCACACAGGGGTGTTCGAACACTGAAGAAAGTCTGCGCAAAGTTGACTCTGGGAAATAAATTCCTTACCGAACGTTGGGATAGACCCACGCCGATAGCGACAACTTTGTTGTTGTTTTTGAAGCCAGCGCTGGTAGTCGACTGAGCTATACCTCCGCTGAATCGAGGCATTAAAACACAAACACATTTATAGACACACACGCAGGCAGTTGTACTATGTACAGTACATCTAACACAGGCACACTCATGTAAACAGTACACTCATTGTAGAGAAGCAAGTGGAATGTTTGGTGTATCCGTCGACCTTGGTAACATTAATGTGTTCTCGTTGTAAGCATGTTCTTTCTTTCTTTATTTGGTGTTTAACGTCGTTTTCAACCACGCAGGTTATATCGCGACGGGGAAAGGGGGGGGGGGGGGGGGGGGGGGAGATGGGATAGAGCCACTTGTTAATTGTTTCTTGTTCACAAAAGCACTAATAAAAAAATTGCTCCAGGGGCTTGCAACGTAGTACAATATATGACCTTACTGGGAGAATGCAAGTTTCCAGTACACAGGACTTAAGATTTCTTACATACTGCTTGACTAAAATCTTTACAAACATTGACTATATTCTATACAAGAAACACTTAACAAGGGTAACAAGAAGGGCAAAGCCCATACGACTCACATGCTTTACACATTTTTCCTACCAAAATACATGTGACCTTGACCCAAGGTCAAGGTCATCCAAGGTCATGCAACACAAAGCTGTTAATTCAAGACATAGGAAGTACAATGGTGCTTATTGGCTCTTTCTACCATGAGATATGGTCACTTTTAGTGGTTCACTACCTTATTTTGGTCACATTTCATAAGGGTCAAAGTGACCTTGACCTTGATCATATGTGACCGAATGTGTCTCATGATGAAAGCATAACATGTGCCCCACATAATTTTTAAGTTTGAAACAGTTATCTTCCATAGTTCAGGGTCAAGGTCACTTCAAAATATGTATACAATCCAACTTTGAAGAGCTCCTGTGACCTTGACCTTGAAGCAAGGTAAACCAAACTGGTATCAAAAGATGGGGCTTACTTTGCCCTATATATCATATATAGGTGAGGTATTGAATCTCAAAAACTTCAGAGAAAATGGGAAAAATATGAAAAATAGCTGTTTTTTAGGCAACATTTATGGCCCCTGCGACCTTGACCTTGAAGCAAGGTCAAGATGCTATGTATGTTTTTTGGGGCCTTGTCATCATACACCATCTTGCCAAATTTGGTACTGATAGACTGAATAGTGTCCAAGAAATATCCAACGTTAAAGTTTTCCGGACGGACGGACGGACGACTCGGGTGAGTACATAGACTCACTTTTGCTTCGCATGTGAGTCAAAAAGAGAAACAGAATCCGTTAGTCGCCTCTTACGACATGCTGGGGAGCATCGGGTAAATTCTTCCCCCTAACCCGCGGGGGGTCTAAAACATATCAAGAAAATCGACACAGAAACTGTTTGCAATAACCATATACAACAGAGTTCAAATAAAAATGACCCTTTAGTATACATTTCAACCTTCAAATACCATTCAAACCAAGAATGAAAGTCACACCATACACACACCCACCAAAAACTATCCACACACTTTGGTGAGACCAGTTGAAAAATAAAAAAGGTTATCCATAGCAGGTTAACAGTAACACAATCATAGCGGTCCCTGTCATATCAGCTAGGCCCCTCCATCGAAGGACACCTCCCAATACAGGACACTTCACATTGTCCCTTTTTCTAAACAATACCTCTTTATGAAGGACAGCTGCAATGTAGGGACACTGGTCAGTGGCCCCGAGGAGTCTGCCCTTTCATAAAAGGTACTACTGTATTTTTTCTTCCCACCCCCCACTACCACACCCAGTATATCTGTTCCAGCAAAGTGTCTCATAAAAATGGCACTCAAATAATATTCAATATGGTCAGGATCGAAGTATGGCTGATGGGGTCTATGTCGACCAAAAGAGTGGGATTCCCTGTAGGTGGAGTTCCTGTAGGGGGATTCCCTGTATACAGGGAATACCACAGGGTGGAGTTTTTCAATAAAACTTGCAAACCGGACTCGAATTTCTAAGAAATATCAAAAAAGATCGAAAAAGATCGAAAAACATCAAATTCTACCAATGTCGCTAAGCATCACGTGACTTTCAGCGATATCAGCGAAACGCTACAGGAACTACACCCTGTGGTATTCCCTGTATACAAGGAATCCATCTGCAGGAACTCCACCTACAGGGAATCCCACTCTTTTGGTCGACATCAGCAGAAGTATGAGACAAGTTCTTGGAAAGTCACATGGAAAAAAGAAACAAATCTTAACATCTCAAGACACACACCAACAAAAGACACACTTGAGGGATTTGAACCATGGTTATCACAGACTAGAAGGCATCGGTACAAGGCAAATTAAGCCTGTTTAACATGTAAAAACATGACAGACATGGGACAAATTAATTTTTTAACACTTTCTACCCCACCTATGTTGACCAAAGTTTTTTTTAGCCGAGACCAAGTGTGCTGCAGCAGGTCACTCAGAATTGTAGTAACTGTGTAGTCTTTCTTTCTTTATTTGGTGTTTAACGTCGTTTTCAACCACGAAGGTTATATCGCGACGGGGAAAGGGGGGGGGGCAGATGGGATAGAGCCACTTGTTAATTGTTTCTTGTTCACAAAAGCACTAATAAAAAAATTGCTCCAGGGGCTTGCAACGTAGTACAATATATTACCTTACTGGGAGAATGCAAGTTTCCAGTACAAAGGACTTAACATTTCTTACATACTGCTTGACTAAAATCTTTACAAACATTGACTATATTCTATACAAGAAACACTTAACAAGGGTAAAAGGAGAAACAGAAACAGTTAGTTGCCTCTTACGACATGCTGGGGAGCATCGGGTAAATTCTTCCCCCTAACCCGCGGGGGGAACTGTGTAGTAACTGTGTATCAACACGCTGGAATGCTGGCGTTAGATGGACATTACAGGAAGCGACTGAAACTGTCTGAGCAGATATATCCGTACCTGGTCAGATAGAGCCATATGAGAGGGTACGGATATATCCGTACCTGGGAGACAATGAGTTAATACAAGCAATGATAATATCACTTACTATGTAATATTAATTTCACAGCGGAGCAGGTTCATGTAAGTTCTGTAGATATAAAACATCTTTGTTTGGGGTTTTTTAATTTGCTTTTTGATCCTTTCTTGTTTGCCCTTTCAAAAACAAGCAAAGATGATCGCTTTAACTATTCTATTTTCAGAATGAAACAAGTTTGTTAAGTTATTTGGATACAAAACAGATGTCTTTTCTTTTGTTTTTTAACTGCTTCGTATTTTTGTTTACAATTTGACAGATACATAAAACGAAGGTGTGCACAGGTGTACAATTAAGGCAGCATTCCAGTGAGGTAAGAGAAAAAATCAGGATAACGAACAAATCGAAAATTTTAAAATATAATTTTCATTTGACTAAAATACTTACCCAAATCACATATATAGAAGTTAATTACTATGTGATTTGGAGTAAAAATATGTAATTTAATCGAACATTTTAAAAATAAATGTTCATTTGATTATTATACTTACCCAAATCACATAGTAATTAACTTTTATATATGTGATTTTGAGTAAGAATATGTAATTGGCAATGTGTAGATCTATGCAGAGTAAATCTTTTTGTTGTCAGATATTATTGTTAAACGCATTATTGTCTCACCAATCATTTATATTAAAAGTACATAAAAAGAAAAAGCGTGACTACCCAGTTTGCGTAAATGCGCTGGCCCTCTAGAAGAGAAACTAATATCACCGACTCGGGTCACATAAAACAGTAATTTTAATCTCCATAAATTAAAATTGAATAAAAAATGGACTTAACCAGTCTGTTCCCAAATACATGTAAAGACAAACAGTATTTAAAGCAACACCAAATAATGGAATGTACGAATTTGAAAAACAAACAACAATTGAAACCATGAAATTAGATATATAAAAAATCTAGTTGACAGATATGGTTACAAAAGAGAGAGAGAGAGAGATCACACCACACTAGTGTGCAAACTGTAAAACCTATAGCTCTGTCTAAAAAATATTATGCTTGCTGTTGACGTTGGGATTCAGGAGAAACCAAACACGTACAGAAAAGTAAGAGTAGTATCATATAATTGTACAGAACAAAAATATTGCAAAATAATCAATATTACGCTCTACAAAATCTCAATTCTGAGTAACAGATATCCCCTTCGAAGTCCTACTCCTAAACCCTACACAGGAAAAATAGTAGGTCATGTGGAAATAGCCATGGGTAGTAAAATCTTCCCATTGTTTGACTTTTTTCAGGGAGCGTCGGGTTTGAGAGTAGAACTTCCACACTCCCCCCCAAAAAAACACAAAAAACAACAACACCTTCAATTTACCTTCAAATCTGTTTGATAAAGGACATGTACAAAAGTACCCTGTATGAATTTGGATTGAAAAATATCAAATGTTCACAAATCGTTGCATTATAGGCAAATAAGTGCACACATATAAGGCAGAACATCTCCCAAGAATGAAAAGGGAAAGAAAATTAACATTTGCTGTAAAAATATGTGCTTCTCTTATCAAAAGAAAAACTCCACTTATACATTTATTACCCTGAAAACATTGTGCTCAATTAAAAAAAAAAGTGACCCCACATTTGCATACATACCAACATTCTAAATCACAAGTTGAAGTCTGGAACAATGATCAAATGAATGGTAATCACTGCTGCCTGTATTATGTAATGATAAAGATTAGCTCTTAGTACCAGTTTTAGAGGCCCACTTCGCCAATGAGCGCTTCTGGGGTGATAACGCGAGACAACTCCTGTGATCTTGCCGCGAGGTGGTGCCAGTTACCAGCCGAAAGAAAGAAGGGGCATAATCTCACCAGAACCGACCATTGTCTGTTTACCGTATAAAATGCACGACTTACACACGAACTGTTACCAAACCGATAATACTATTTGGGACCAATGCAAATTTTTTTTCTCGAGGTGGCGCCAGTTACCAGCCGAAAGAAAGAGGGGGCATAACCTCACCAGAACCGCCCATTGAAAACAGTTTGCTTTGATACATCACAGATCTGGCTCAGACCATCTCTCCACTTGATCTCATCCCAAAATTCAACACCCTGATTGCTTGCTTTGGTGAGTTGGAATTTCTTGATGAGTTAGCTTCCGAAAAAAGCACCAGTGCCTCTTACAAAATTAATTCTTAACAAGAAGAGCAAACGCTCGATCGAGTCACTTTCGCAGTTCTGAATATTATATGAGGCATCAGATGGACAGGAAGAAATTGCTATTCACAACACAATACAGATGTAAATAATTTGATGTAAAGAATAATCCTATAAAGTTTGAATCAAATCCGATGAATAGTTTCAGAGATATGATATTTCAATTTTTTTCCTTCAAGACATACCTGTGACCTTGAAAAAGGTCAAAGGTCACCAAAGCAGACGTCAAAGTGTAGAGGTCACTGGGAGTCACGTTCACATAAAATTTGAGCCCGGTCACTTTTATAGTTTCCGAGAAAAGCCCAACGTTAAGTTGTGTGTTGCCAAACAGAAAAGGCTAGTTATCTCCCTTGTTTTTCTGATAACGTTCGTAAAAGGCTACAGATGTAAAATACTTTGATGTAAAGAATAATCCTACAAAGTTTCAATCACATCCGATGAACTTTGTCAAAGATATAAAATGTCTAATTTTTCCTTTGACGCTGACCTGTGACCTTGAAAAAGGTCAAAGGTCAACGAAACCATCGTTAAAGTGTAGAGGTCATTGGAGGTCACGACTAAACAAAATATGAGCCGGATCGCTTTGATAGTTTCCGAGAAAAGTCCAACGTTAAGGTGGTGTCTACGGACGGCCGGCCGGCCGGACGGCCGGACAGACTAACACTGACCGATTACATAGAGTCACTTTTTCTCAAGTGACTCAAAAACAAAACACTGTCCATAGAGAGCACCCAGGCGGTTCAATTTTGGAATGTGGCCAAGTGGAGGGATGGTCTTATTCCATGTAAAAACCTGACCAGATCTGAGAGGATGATCGAGGCGAAATGTTTTCACAAGACAGAGTCGGCCTTTAACGAGGAAAATCATAACATTTAGCTTGAGTCAGATAGAGCAAGGAGCAAACCTGAAAACTTCTGAGCTCTACAAACTGTACAGTTGTACCTGCTATGTTAGAGGACACCTACCACAAAAGGACACTTTCTGTTGTTCCACTGTTCATCAGTTCATCAAAATATACTTCTCATGACAACAGCCACCTGCAAAGTAGGGACACTTTGGTCTGGTCCAAAGGGTGTCCTTTCATCACAGGTACCACTGAACAAATCAATGTAAACTGAGCCACCAATATCACAACTTCAGAAAACAAAAATATTTCTTCACATGTAGCTCCACGTACCATCTTATTTTGTTCCGGCAGTCTTGAGGTTAATTTGTTTCACAAAATGATTGTAAGTGTAAAGCTTATCTAAGGTGCATACACATAATTTGTAAGTGACTTATAGACCATGACTACTTCTAATACTGTTAGTATCTCTGACAATATGAATAATAAGAGAGATACTGTAAAAGAAATATTGTTCACCGCCTCTCCGACCTTAATGGGGAATTTGAAGACAGACATGGTAGGTTCATGTAAAACGAGAGATAACTAAGCAGTGAGTTTTCCATCAGCATCAAACTGGCATCAGGTACTCCCACAATGTTTAGGTTTTTAAAAAAATTCTGTATTTGTGTGTGTGTGTGTGTGTGTGTGTGTGTGTGTGTGTGTGTGTGTGTGTGTGTGTGTGTGTGTGTGTGTGTCTGTGTGTGTGTGTGTGTGCATGTGTGTGTGTGTGTGTGTGTGTGTGTGTGTGTGTGTGTGTGTGTGTGTGTGTGTGTGTGTACGTACGTATGTGTGCATGTGCACTGGAGACAGTAAAAAACACAGTTATTTAAATCATATACACGTAGTTGTAGGTCTTGAACACAGCAAAGTAAACTGCTGTCACCAAATTCTTGGACCGCACTAAACCTCCAGTTCTCTTCTAAGATGCACGTTCTACTTCTGTTTGCATGTGATATGTGACCAAGGAGACAAAAGACGTTACAAATTGCCCAAACTGCTAGGTATTCAAGACAGCTTCCCTTTTTCACTTTCTACCCCACCTATGTTGACCAATGTTTTTTTAGCCGAGACCAGCTGTGCTGCAGCAGGTCACTCAGATTTGTAGTCTTTCTTTCTTTCTTTATTTGGTGTTTAACGTCGTTTTCAACCATTCAAGGTTATATCGCGACGGGGAAAGGGGGGAGAACTCAGAATTGTAGTAACTGTGCAGTAACTGTGTATCAACACGATGGAATGCAGGCGTTAGATAGACGTTACAGGAAGCGACTGAAGTGACTGTGTGTACGAATATATCCGTACCAGGTCAGATAGAGCCATATGAGTGGGTACGGATATATCCATACCTGGGAGACAATGAGTTAAAGGCTTGAATGAGCAATATCTCTTTCATGGTATCTCTGCTAACACAGGTTCAATTTCAACTGGTACATTTCAGGACAAATGTGTCAGTAATATAGACATATTTTATTATCTCATCTGTAACGAGAAATTTGGATATGGTGCCAATAGAATGAAACTTCATGTACGCATACATCACATACGCTTCTGTAATATTATATTCATACAAAATCAAAATGTTTTCAGGAGCATCCCCTATAGTCCTAAAATATATATGTCACAGGACTAAGGGTTGCAAACACAATATCATTACAAAACGCGAAGGCCCCTGTTAAATACTGTAACTTGGTTCCTGAAATTATGCATAAAATCTTCGTGTTAGCGACATGATAATTATCACGATGACTGCGATATGTTTTGTAAAACTGTTCAACATGGCACGATTCCTGCATTAGCGATACCAAACACTTTTGGCATTAGTTTAGCATAATTTGTTGTCTCAACACGCTGCAGGATTTCCGTCTTTTCTTGCAAGGCGTAGCAAGAAAACCGACTGTAAGTTCTTAATCCATAACAATCATAACAACTGTAATCTTCAAATTCATAAAATTTGCAACATCCTTGAATTGTACATCTCAAATCTACTACAATTGTAAATTTCAAAGCTACAAGTAAAACAGTAAAACATGTCAAATCTCAAACAATCGTACTTGTACATTCCAAATCTACAAGAATTGTAAATTTAAAATGTACAACATCATAAAATGTCCAACAATTGTAAATTTTAAATTTACATCAATTGTAAATTACAAATCTACAGGAATTGAAAATTTTAAATTGACAATAACTGTAAATGTTCAAGTCTTCAACAACAGTGATTTCCAAATCTACAGCAACTGTAAATTCCAAATTCACAACAGTCAAGACTCAGTGAACGACTTCCACGAAGGGCATTCCATAAACACCAAAGCCCATATGCTTTGCCAGCTTCGCTAAACCTTCCGTCTCAATGTGATTCTGGAACAACTCCTCAGGGAAAACAAGTCCCTCCTTATGACACTTTGAGCGGATGAGCAGCGTGCAACCCCCCACCCCATCAATGGGCACAACCCGGCCCTCCGCTCTCAGGTCAGAAAGCCAAAGACGTTTGGTCTGACCGTACCCCTCTACCATCAGCTCATTCAAAAGCATGTGTTTGAGGTGAACCAGCGACTGCGGCGTCTCTCTCCACGTGTTTTTATCAAACACACGTTTTCTCTTGCCGTCCTGGTACACACAGAGCGGAGCCACGATTTCCTTCTCAGCGGAGAGCAACTGCTGGACAATGTCAGGGGGGAAGAAAGACACGTCACTGTCGATCCACAAGACCCAGTCTTGATCCTTCAAGGCGGCGCTCAGGAGGGCGTTGCGGGCCTCCGCCAGGTGCCCGCGCCGATGAAGCTGGTTCTTGGAGTGGTGAATGGTGCTCCAAGAACCGTTGATCTGCCCAGACATGTTCAGGTGGAAAACGTCCACTCTGCTAAAGGACTTTCTGAGCTCCAAGGCAACATTGCGAGCAGCATGGAGAGTGTTGTCGCTGCTACTGTCCTCCCCAAAGGCGATGGAGATAAGGCTGTTGGGGTATGTGATGGACTGCAGAAGGCGCTGAAAGTTCTTCAGCTTTCCAGCCACGTCGTGGATAGGGCTAAGGATGAGGATGGTGTCCTTGGCAAGTTTTTCACGATACTCTTGCATCTGACGCATGATGGATTGGTCCAGCTCCCGCACATCGTCCGACTCCGACACCTCCGGCACCGGTTTAATTCCAACAAGAGAAACGTGCGATTTCTTGGAAGGCTTGAGCGTGTGTCCAGCAAGCACGTTGCTCTTCTCATTCTCAAAGCGATTCAGCGCATCCAGGTCAAACTGCTGAATCCTGTGATGCTCCACCGCGCTCCTGGTGACTGCTGCTCGGAAGTCACCAGCCCCTCCACCGCTGAAGACAATTTTGGAGGCGGAACTCTTCTTGAGACGCGACACTTGGTTGGAGAAGACCCACATGTAGAAGAGCAGGATGCCAAAGATGTTGACGGCTGTGAAGATGGTGAGGGCTCGGATAGATCTCAGCTTCATCTCCTAGCTCTCTCTTTAAACCTGTCCTTAATTGAACTCGAAGTCGACTTGGCGAAGCTTTGCGAAGTCTTTATACCGAAAACCTGCTGCTGCGGCGAAGTACTTTGTATCCTACTTCGCTTCGCAAGTTTTGACATGCAAAGCTACGCCGTAGCTCTGCAACGAAGTTGTTCTTTTTGTCAGAAGAGTGCTTTTTGATTCAAGATGGACGTAGAAATCACACTCGAAAGAGCAGAGTGCATTCCCTTGGACTTGGCGAAGCTATGCTGAAAGTAGTTCAATCAAGGGACGAATTCTCGTTCCGGAAGCTTCGTGAAGTCGACTTCCTCCAATTAAGGACAGGCTTTAGGGTCGCTCTGTGCAGCTTGCTTGGTCAGTGGTTAGCCTCTGCAGAGTGGACATGCAGTGCTATCTTTGTCTGCAACACAAACAAAAAAAGTTTAAACAACTTTTTATGCCAATCAGGTCACTTTTTCGGTATCACTTTTGTATCTGTTTTTGTTTTCGGTATTGACACAGATTGTGTTCGATAATTAAGATTTCCTTGTTGTTTTTCTCCTTTTTTTTCCCTTTTTCTTTTTCTTCTCTTTTTTCAAAAATATGTCGCATTGATCATATTCCGCCATGAAATTTCAGGCATGTTTATGTCAGCACTTATCATAAGTTTTAAACTTGTTGTGCTCCTTCTTAATGATGTTGTTATATTATCATGTGTCTGTTTACGAATAAAATACTGCTTAAACAAAAAATCAGCTCACTGTTGGCTTGTTTAGTCGAGACCTGTTAAATGTTTTCAGCCAGCCTGGATCAACAAAAATGTAAGTTTTGGTGATCCAGTGTGTTGAGTTCTATTCCAATAGATCATTTAGAATGACAGATTGAATGAATGTTAACTGTAACTCGTTTTCCCTCTGCTCTCCGCATTACATTTTTTTCCCAAGTAGATCTACTCTTACACATAACAAGAAGCCAACGCAGAAAAAAGTTAACCCAGAGTGCAAATTAATCTCCACTGTAGTTATACTTGTAAATTTATATCCTATAAGGCTGACCCGTTTTTCCTCTAAAGGCAAAGCACTGAAGTTGCATATATATCTAAAGCACCACTGTAGTACTATCAGGAAGAAGCAAATCGTCCTCGTCCGATTGAAACCTTGTAAATCAATTTTTAGCGTTTCGAGAAAAACACAAAACAAGTCTTTAAAAAATAACTTGTCATCAAAATAAGGCAATTTTTTCTGCACATGATCTACAAACACAAACAAATTACTGTGTGTAATTAAATAGTGTTGGTCACAATTACAACGCACGATATTAAACAAAATTGCAAGATAAGAGTTTTTCTTTTTTAAAACCCGACCAAACTTGAAGACTTACAAGGTTTTGTAACATTAGCCAAAGAACAAAAAGGACAAAAACAATGTTTAAAAAACTCAGTAAACACACAATCGTTCTTTTGTCACAATTTTCATTTGTTTTTTGATTGTACAAACCTACCTTGTATACGCACCAATTTTGCCCAAAAGTTGGGGGTGGGCGTTTACTAGGTACTATACCCTTTGCAGGAGCGGTTCCTTTGTTAGAATAATGATATTTTGGTCATTTTGCAGATAAGTGATAATTATTGCACAAATGTTTCCTTTCTCTCACTCACACAAGCACACACAAACACACACACTGACACCCACACCCACTCACACACACACAAGGAATTCTGCAAGCAAACCACAAAGATAATCTTGTTGCTTTAGTGTCTGTTAACACGTTTATAACTTTAAAATATCTTTGTTTCTGACGACATCGCCCTTTACCCGTTCTTGGGCAAGAAATCCAAGAACACCTAAATCAACCTCTTTAGTCATCACTTCCCGCCCAAGATGAAGCTTTCGTTTCTTCTTTTCCCTCCCAGTCCGATGCATCAAATGCATCGCGATTCTCTAGCCATTCTGGAATCCCTTTTCTGTCCACTCCGCAAAACATTTCCAAGGAAGGGAAACAATTGAACAACAACAATAAGTGAATAACAGCAGACTAAATAATCTTTTTTTAATTTTCCTTGTCTACTCCAATGATCGAGGGGGGTGGGCGTTTACTAGGTACTGTACCTTGTGCGCAGAATTTGACCAAAAGTAGGGGGTGGGCGTTTACTCGATACTGTACCTTGTGCGCAGAATTTGACCAAAAGTAGGAAGGGGGGGGCGTTTACTCGATACTGGGCGTATACAAGGTAGTTTACGGTACTGTGCAAAACAAAACTTATGCAGTGAAATTCACTTCATGCAGCATGCACGCAGGGAGCCCATGCAGTCACGACAGAATTGTGCAATCACGTTTGTTTACTTTTTTCTTCTTCTGTGAAATGTACCTGGCATTTCCACAAAATATGTTTAAAAGAAATGCACTAGCTTCCACGAAAGGCATAATTAACATGTTAATTGCCCTTTCACCCCCCTACTGTACACTTCCTCAATCAGCAGGGAAGATACAAGTCCTTTACTGGATATTTGCATTATAATGCATTCGATCTTCTAGCTGTTCTTTGAATTTGGCTGTGTAATATTGCATGTTTACCTCAACCCACTGAACCAAAATGCAGACAAAAGTGCTGCACACAAGGGAAGAAAAAACAACTTCATCAGTGAAAGACAGCAAATCTCTGTTTGACAGTCAAACGCAAGGGCAAGTTGATTCACGTGACTTTCACTTGAGGTTGGTTTCACACAGCTGGAATAGAAGTAGAGTCACAAGAGTATTTTCAAAGTCAAAGCATTGTATTCAATTTCAAAGCAAACTTGACTCCCTGTCAACAAACGCCCATAGAAGCTCGTTCACGAGTGAAACCCTACCTTGGGTGGGTTACTTCCCGATGATTCCCTCCATCGACAAAAAACGCTCACCACCATGTGAATCCCATGAGAGTGACTTACATTTGCAAACTGCTGCACGGCCAAGCAACTTTGATCTGCGAAAGAGAAAGCCGGAACATTTTCGCAAAGCTGTACGGAGGTCAAAGGTTGCGGTCGCAAACCAACCAATCGCTAAAACGGAAGTGAACTCTGTATTGTGGGAAAAAGGCAAAATGGCAGCTTCCGTGATCAGAATTTCAGTGCTAAAGTGAAAACAAAAGCAAAATTGCAGCAGAGAGTGAAAAGGCATCAATCATGTTTGCTTAGATGAAACTAATAAGGCAGAGGGAAGTCCTTGATACGACATCATGCCTTTTTTCAAGAGGAAACAAGGTAATACAGCTTCTCATTCGCGTTGTAAAAAGTTGGGAGGCGTTTCTCTCTATAAAAGTCTGTTGCAGATGAGGTCAATTGGAGCGTGACGACTAACGGTTTTCGAGTAAACGCTAGGAGCCAGGAATGTGACACGTTTTAAAGCTGCTCATTGAATAACCAGGGTGCAACACCACAGAGTTTCAGATGGATGCTAAATCAGCATTAGGTTTTCCCTGCCAGAAGATGTGTTGACCATGTTTTCCCCTATACGCCCCTCCCACAAGTTTATAAGTTATAAAGTAGCGAGAGCAAATTAGTGGCCTTCCCATTTTGACATGCCGGGAAGTGTACAGGTGAAATTGCAGAGTTTTAAGGGCACAAACAGCTGGGGAAGTTGAGGAAAGTGTCTCCCCATCACACACAGACACAGTGACGTGTACACTGCACATGTATCGTGAACACACACAGACACACACACACACATACTCATACATTGCATATAAATATTGCAAACACACAGTAGC
Source organism: Littorina saxatilis (assembly GCF_037325665.1). NCBI lineage: Eukaryota > Metazoa > Mollusca > Gastropoda > Littorinimorpha > Littorinidae > Littorina > Littorina saxatilis. The sequence goes on along the minus strand of NC_090253.1, from coordinate 18,916,027 downwards.
AAAAAAATTAGCATGCTTCTAACGTGGATATGATTGAATTGACTCTGTTAACTAGTGTTACATTTTGCTCAACAGAGTTATGTAATTGTAAATGTAATTAAGTCATTCATTGAAGAAAATTGCAGTGTTAATTTGGACCTAATACAATAAGATTGCAATGCAATCCCGTGTATACTTCTAGTTCTAGTAGTTCTACAACTACAGGGGTGTACCTTAACACCCGCCCAACCGCCTGAGGCGGGTAGAAATCGTTTTGGGCGAGGTCAAGTACCTGGTTCACCCGCCCGTGTGGCGATCTCAAAATCTGTCACTTCTAAGTTCTCTACTGCCCTCTCCAGGGATCGCGTTTACCGGTAATTTCCCGGTATTTTACCGGTTGAAATGAGAAAATACCGGAAAATAATTGGCTGCCGGTATAACATACCGGTTGATTTGTAGAATTACCGTTTTTTTCGCTGGGAAAACAACAAAACCAGGACTCTGAGTTGGACTCTTCCTGGTTCCAATGACCAGCCTGCCTTTTTTTCTGGATAGTTTTCATCATAAAAGTTTGTGTACCAGTTTTAACAAATACTACTAGCGCCATCACTGCTGCCACCAATACAACCAAGCAGCCCAGACACATTGTCTTAGAGAGCTACCCCCCTCTGCCTCACTTGACCGGGTATTCACCCCAGTTACTAGTTAGTTTTTGGCTCTTTCTGTGTGTGTGTGTGTGTGTGTGTGTGTGTGTGTGTGTGTGTGTGTGTGTGTGTGTGTGTGTGTGTGTGTGTGTGTGTTTAGACTCAAGTTCAAATTATTGTCTGAATTAAGCAGGTTCTATAACTTGAATTTACTCTGTTGTAGACAAACAGAAGGCGACCAGCCCAGTTGTGAAGGAACCTGTTTCAGTCAAACGAACTCCCTCCAACAGAAGCAACCCACAGTCGCCTGATTCTATCAATGGGGATATTGATAATGGTATGATTCATTTTCTGCACACCTCTCTCTTAGTTTTTCTCTCTCTCCCCCTCTCTCTCTCTCTCTCTCTCTCTCTCTCTCTCTCTCTCTCTCTCTCTCTCTCTCTCTCTCTCTCTCTCTCTCTCTCTCTCTCTCTCTCTCTCTCCCTCTCTCTCTCTAAATGCAGTACGATAGTTGTTGTTTTGGTTGTTTGTTGGTGTGGGATTTTCATGGACATTTTTTTTGTGCACAGTTATAATGTTTGCTCTGATAGTTTTTTGACTATATTGTTTTTTGTTCTTGTTGACCCTATCTTACTCTTAGTCTTAGGGCGAGGGCTTCATGGATGTAAACAAGCATTATTCTTGCTTAGCTATTACCCTTGATAATAAAGATTTTGTCTTGTCTTGTCTTAATAAGTTAATTCTCTCTCTCTCTCTCTCTCTCTCTCTCTCTCTCTCTCTCTCCCCCCCCCCCCCCTCTCTCTCTCTCTCTCTCTCTCTCTCTCTCTCTCTCTCTGACTCACTCTCTGCCAAGAGTGCTCTCTTTCTGTCTCTCTGACTCACTCTCTGCCAAGAGACGTGCTCTCTTTCTGTCTCTCTGGCTGTCAGAATATGGTGAGGTGAAGTGAGCTAGGGCTTGGTTTGATCAAACAAGAATAGAACTTGAATGCATATACAGCGGTACCTGCAATGTGTGAACCCTCCCATGAGAGGACACCTCCCTTAAAATGACACCTCTTGTCCCTTTTTATATTATCTACCAAAGTATACCTGTCATGACAGGCCACCTGCAATGTAGGGACACTTTTGGCTGGTCCCAAGGGTGTCCTTTCATCGCAGGTACCACTGTGTATATCTTCTTTGTACTTCTTTTATCTTTGATTATGGATCTCAACTTGGATACATACTTGTATTTTTATATTCTTTTCATCTAACAGGTGTCCCAAGCAGCTTGCTAAATCCTCCAGGGGGAGGTAAGCCCGCTAGACTGCTTCTTTCTGAAGATGTGCTGGACTCAGCAGACAACAATTCAGGTAATGTGTCACTGTCAGCCTAATTCGTTTCACCAACATTTAATATCATATTCTTACTCCGAATCACATTAGCATTGAGTCACCTGAGATGCTTATCACTGAAAAACGCTTACCCGGCTAAAGAATTTAAAGGGAAGCAACCCCATCACCAAAACGAAAGTGAAAGTAGCTTTGGTAATGGGCCAGTACACCGGGAGTTACCTCCCATACGGGTGTATGCCACGTCACTTCCTCTAGGAACACGTGCCTATTATCATACGTCTTTTTCACCTCGGAGAGGACGGTTCACTTTTTGACGCTCTGTGGCTGACCTTGTGTGTTTGAGTGACACCCGCCGGCCACGTTACCCAGCTTGTCTGCTCGCCTTGCCTACAGTTTGGTGAGCTCGTTCCCGTTTGTTGTTGGTTGTTTGCGCTGTTTCGTTACTGTACGTTGTCCGTTTTTTACGGACTTGTGTGTCAGTGACTTGCGTGTTTCGCCATTTTGTTGTGTGAGTTAGTTAGCTAACTCGTGTGACTTTGCTAGTAGCTCTGCGTGCCCTCTTTCTGTTTGGGCAAGTGTAGCTTTAGTATTTTGTTGACGCGTAAGCGTGTGTGTTTACTGTGTTTTCAGTCGTTTTGACTTACGTTTCAGTAAATCTTTTACTTTGCCACGTGTTGTTGACGTTTGTGTCAGTGTCTTGCGTGTCGCCATTTTGTTGTGTGAGTTAGTTTTCTAGCTCGTGTGACTTTGTTTGTAGCTCTCCGTGCCTCTGCTGTGGGGCAAGTTTAGCTATAGTATTTTGTTAACGCATTAGTGCGTGTGTTTACTGAATTTTCCAGTCGTTTAGACTTATGTTTCAGTAAATTTTTTTTTTTTTTTTCGCGTTGCCACGTGTTGTTGTCAACATGTCTGATTCAGACAAGCGCCGTGGCAAGTCGGACCCCAAGGGGAAAATTAAGGCTAAGTCTTCCTCTTCCAAAGCAACGTTACTTGTTACAGACCAAGAGCGTAACACTTTGTTGGCTGTACCAATTTCGGCGCCTAGCGCTGTTACTACTTCTGCTTCTTTTGCGGCGCCTAGCGCTACTGTTACTTCTGCACCTGTCTCTACATCGGAGACTTCGTCTTCTTTGTTAGCACCTGGACAAGGTGCGTTGGTTTCCTCTCTGTTAAAGTCACTGGTTCCAGAAATCCGCAGCTTGGTGCAGGCAGAATTTCAGCGTTCCGTCGCCAGCAGTTCGGCGTTTCCGGCATCTGGCAGTGACGTCCGGGCATTGGCTTCCGTGTCTTTGTCCTCCACTTCCGGCTTGGAGCAGCGTCCTCCCTCTTCAGCGTCGGTTGGTAAGCAGAGCTGGTCCGATAGCCCTCGTGAGGCGACTGGACGTTCTCCTTCGGGGGACAGCTCTTTCGCATCGGGTCACGACCGATACATTGCTGATCTTTCATTTCCGGCGATAACCTACGAGGCCCCGGACTTGTTCGAACAGCGGCGGCAGTCGGTTTCGACTGCCGCATTTCCGGCACTTGCCGGAAGTGATGATCCGTCCGCTCCGGCACGCTACGGCGGTCGCGGCAGGATGGAGTATTCACTGACTTCCGGTCCTTCCGGATCGCGAAGTCAACCACTGCAGTCTTCACTTCCGCATTTTGCGGTTCCGTTGACTACACTTCCGGTTTCGGCCGGAAACGCTTCTTCCTCTTCTGGTGGTTCCTTCCGGATACCAGATAGTGGATTACAGCGTGCGCCTTCCGGCTTTCAAGCGCCTAGGCTTGAGCAGGCATCACTCCACTCAGTCGGGGGAGTGACGTCAGCTCATCCAGCTCCGGTTTTTGCGGATGGTCGTCCTGCTTACCCTTTACCTTCACAGGGTTTTGGGCGGCAGGATGACGTTAGTGCTCAGGCTTTTCCGGTTTCCGGTTTGCCAGGGCATGCTTCTGCTTCCGGAACTGGTGACTTCGGTCATGGTTCCACGTGTGACTATTCTGATGCTCCATCAGTGGTCAGCGAGGAGTCGCGGGGCGTGTTTCCGTCGAAGCTCAAGTCTGTTCTTGACGTCGCGGCGGAAGTAACGTCTCGTTATTTTCCTGAAGGGGTGGTGGCTGCGGACTCTTCCGCATCATTCGTTCCTTCTGCCATGGCGGACTTCCGGCCGGCACAGGAGGATGTTTCTTCCTTCCGGTTCGCCGAGTCTCCGTCAGTGGCTTACCAACTTTCGCATTCACTGGTTCGTCCAGCACATGCGGGGAATGGTATTCGGCCAGTGCCTGTTCCGTTACTGCTTCCTTTTGGTCCAGTTCCGGAATCAGCTCAGCAGTGGGTGGCTTCAGCTGCCCAAGCCTCTTCCTTCGTGCCTACGGCCAATAGGAAGCTTGGCATGCCCAATCAGAGCCAGAATTGGCTGGCGTCTTTTGCACTCCCTAGGGCTACCCTTCCGGTTTCCCGGGAATTGCTGCCTCTTCTGACTAAACCGATCAAGCGTGATTCGGTTTTGCCGGTTTCCGAGGCTTCCCTCCTCTCTGCTGAGGAGGTTGGACGTCGGCAGATCGAACTGTCCTCCATTGCGGAGACTCTCGTTCGGGCTCTGTCTCGGGCATTGACCGATTCGCTAGTTCCTTTCACTCTCAGTGAAGAACAGAATGCGGACGATGTCTCTGCGCTTTTGACCGCATTGGCCAAGGTCAATGAGGAACAATTGCGTCTTTCCTCCCTGCAGTACACCCAAGCGGTACTCTGCAGGAGGGATCTCTTCCTCTCGCAGTCCCAATTCACGGAGCTGGCTACTAGGGAGACCTTGAGAGTCTCCCCGGTCTCAGAGGAGTCTCTCTTCTGTCCGCTGGCACTGGATGCCAGACAGAAGGAGATTCAGTCAAACAAGGACAGTCAGTTCCTTGACTACACTCTGAAGGGGGTGAAACAGTCTCAGCCTTCTAAACAGAAGCAGGCTCAGACATCGTCTAACCCCAAGCCAGCTCAGAAGCGGCAGGCTTCGCCGGCCGCTCGTGGTGGGAAGAAGAGGACGGCATCGGGGAGGGGGCGTGGCGGCTCTGGAAGTAAGCCACACCCCCAATGAAGCGCTCCCGATCTCACCTCCCTCCCGCCCTCCACCTTGGTGATGGCGGGAGGCCCCTCCCGGGCACTTTCTCGTTGGATGTCGGTAGTAGACAGCCAATGGATTGTGGGAGTGGTGAGTTCGGGCTTCCGTCTACTCTGGCGGGAGGAAAAGGCGCCTCTTACCCGAGTGCCTCCGCGGTTCAAGCCCCCCTTCTCGCAGGAAGCACGTTCCGTCTTGCAGTCGGAAATTGCCTCCCTGGAGCAGAAGGGCGCGGTGGAGAGAGTTCGGGTCCACAGCTCCCTGGGATTTTACGGGCGTCTGGTCGCTGTTCCCAAAGCATCAGGAGGATGGCGTCCCGTGTTGGATTTATCTCTCCTCAATACTTTCTTGAGGGAGATAAAATTCAAGATGGAGACGCCAGCCTCTGTCCGAGACTCTCTCCGCCCAGGAGACTGGGTGACCTCGATCGATCTCACGGACGCATACTTTCACATTCTTATGCATCCGACCGACCGGAAATGGCTTCGTTTCCGGTGGGGAGATCAGATCTACCAGTTTCGCGCACTCCCTTTCGGGCTGTCTCTCGCACCGTGGATTTTCACCATGGTGGTGAGACAGGTCTGTGCACTGGTGAGGTCCCAGGGTATCCGTCTGCGGGCTTATCTGGACGACTGGCTCATCATGAACCAGTCCCAGAGCGGCTGTTCGCAGGATACCCTGACGGTTCTTCGAGAATCCAACTGGTTGGGGTTCTCGATCAACCGGGTAAAGTCGGAGCTGACCCCGTCACAGACATTCACTTATCTGGGGATGTCTTTCGACACGGTCGCTTGGACTGTCCAGCCTTCTCAGAGAAGGGTGGACAAGCTCCAAGCTCAGATTCGCTCCACTTTACCTCTCCTGATGGCTTCCATCCGCTCGCTCGCCTCCATCTTGGGGCAGATGGAGTCTATGGCTCTTCTGGTTTCACTGGGCCGGGTCCACAAATGTCCGCTTCAGTTCGCGCTGAAGCCGTTTGTGGACTCTCCTCTGGTGGACTGGGACGCCCTCATCCCTTTGCAGGGATGGTTCCAGTCTGCGACCCTTCCGTGGTTGCACACGGAGTGGGTCTGCAGAGGTGTTCCGATCGTCGTGCCCCTCCCCGACCTGGACCTCTTTACAGATGCGTCCAGGGAGGGTTGGGGGGCACATACAGATCTTCAGACTCCTCCCTTTCCGTTACTCAGCCGAGTAATCCGGAAAGCGGAGATGGAGGAGCCGGCCCTTCTTCTTCTGGTCGCTCCTCTGTGGCCGTCGCAGGTCTGGTTTCCAGATCTTCTTCGGCTTGCCCAAGGGCCCCCCATTCCTCTCGCACTCGTGCGAGGGGAACTAGTGCAGCCCCGAACAGGCATTCCACACGAGGAGCCCAGTCTTCTGAAGCTTCACGTGTGGAAGTTGTTCGGGACTCGCTGAAGCGCTCTGGGGCGTCGTCTTTGACTCTGGACTTGGTGGCTCGCTCGCATAGAGCGTCCACATCTTCAGTTTATGCTTCCCACTGGAAGGCATGGACTGCCTGGTGTTCAGCTAGAGGGGTGAGTTCGGTGGCTCCGCGCTCTATTCAGGTCGCTAACCACCTCTCTTTCATGTCTTCACAGGGCGCCTCAGTCTCCTCGTTGAGGGTCCGGCGCTCCGCTATCTCGGCGACTCTTCAGCAGATTGGTCGTTCTGTTCGAGTCGGGGGCGTTATAGCTGCAGTCATTAAAGGGGCTGCTCTTAAGGAAGCTAAAGCTCGTTTGCCCGCTCCCAAGTGGGACTTGTTTTTAATCCTGGAATTCCTTCGTTCTGCGGATTTTGAGCCTTTAAGCGAGGCCAGTCTGTTCAATGTCACTCGCAAAGCGCTGTTTCTCCTTTTGTTGGCTACGGCCCGACGGGGTAGCGAGGTCCACGCCCTGTCGGGTCAGCCTGGAGATATCTCCTTTGAGCCGGACGGTTCCGCATCTTTGCGTTTCCGGCCTGATTTCCTGGCCAAGAATCAGTCTCCGGGGCAGGCCTCTCCGCTGGTTAGAGTTAAGGCTCTGACCAGCGCGTTGGCCCCGGGTGACCCCGATTCGGTCAATTGCCCTGTGAGGGCACTTCGTCTGTACTTAGCCCGGAATCAGCCGATTCGGTCTAGTTCTCAGAAGTTGTTGTTTATCTCTCTCCTTACTAGGCGCGAGAAAGATTTGTCGAAGGTAACGTTGGCCCGGTGGGTGTCCTCGCTCATCAAGCAGGCTTATGAGTGGAGGCGCACAAAGAGGGGGGGGGTTATGCCCTCCTTGCCACTTGACTCGGCCCGAGCCCATGAGACGAGGGCGTGGGCATCCTCTCTGGCAGTTCTGCGCTCCAGACGTCTAGAGGAGGTGCTGACAACTGCGTATTGGCGTTCCGAAGATGTTTTCATAAACTTTTATCTTCGGGACGTCACAGCTCTTCGACAGGATGGCTCCAGAGGCCTTCCAGCGCTCATAGCAGCAGGCCAGTTCCTGTCCAGAACTTGATGGTGAGTTTTGATTCATTTCTAGCCCACCGCCTTGTTGATGTTATCTGCTAATGTGATTCGGAGTAAGAATATGATATTAAATGGAAAATTTCCTAAATAAATTATCATTTAATTAATATACTTACCCGAATCACATACTGTATTCCCTCCCACCTGCCCCGCTTATGGTTTTAAGATTTTTTAAAGCCGTATGATAATAGGCACGTGTTCCTAGAGGAAGTGACGTGGCATACACCCGTATGGGAGGTAACTCCCGGTGTACTGGCCCATTACCAAAGCTACTTTCACTTTCGTTTTGGTGATGGGGTTGCTTCCCTTTAAATTCTTTAGCCGGGTAAGCGTTTTTCAGTGATAAGCATCTCAGGTGACTCAATGCTAATGTGATTCGGGTAAGTATATTAATTAAATGATAATTTATTTAGGAAATTTTCCATTTTGGATCAAGGTGTTGAATTTTTGTGTGTGATCAAAATGACATTTAATTGTAAAGTAGTTACACACATGTTGAAATAATCTTCTGATTCTGTGCCTCGTCTATTCCATCACCTGTCAGTGTAACGAACATTTAGTAATGAGGTCAATCAAAATTTTCATCATTTTTCTCTCTTACTCTCTCTTTCAAACAGACCAGTCAGGTCCCCCAAAGTCTCCGATGAAAACGTCGTCTCAGTTGTCGAAAACCCTACAGGAAATACTCCACGACAAGGACGCCCTGCATTGCTTCATCCAGTTCATGGAATCGCAGCATGCCGAGCGCTTCATCCGCTTCTGGTTGGATGCCAACAGTTTCAAGGCCGCCACCCTCACTCGCATGCGTACCAACACCCTCCAGTCTGTGGGCAGTAGCGCTATGCTGAAACGACGCTCAGAGGCCAGCGGAGGAGATGACAGTGCTGAAAGCGATAGTGTATGCAGGCAGAGTCAGTCAGAAGACACGCCTAGCGGAGGTGGGAACAGTGCGAATGATTGTGAGAAAAGCGTGTCTGAAAGCGAAAAAAGAAAAGGAGAAGGGGAGAGTGAGGGAAAATCTAACTGTGATAGTTCAAAACCAAACGCACCAACAGAGAACATTGGTTGTGCTTCCGAATCTGCTACGCACCTTAAACACAGTCCAGCTACTTCCGCACAGACTCAAGGACAAACTGACAGTGAAGGGAGAGAAAACAAACCACCTTCTTTCCCTCTCAACCCGCCATCTGTTGAGGTAAGAGTGACTAGCGATCCAGACGATACGCGCCCCTCTCAGAGTCCAAACCCCGTCAGTGAAGGTTTGTTGAGCGGCACAAACCTGTCTCAGTCTTCGCTACAAGACAGCGGCATTGCCATACCCAGTGACGGGGAATTTGTGATAACACCCAACAGCCAATCAGAAAGCCCCGGTGATAACGAATCTGTGGACACACTAATCGACGATGATGATGCAGATGATGATAAAAAAGCTGCTTCAGATGGTGATACTTCGTCGCCGGTAGCGGTCGGTGGGACGGATGATAGTGTTGATGGCGAGCAGTCAAACGAAGCAGATACTGTGATAAGTGGAGAGGAAAACTCAGGAACTGAGGCAGCGGAGGAGATCGAGTCTGCTGGGAGGTCTGCCCGTTCCATGTCTATGGAAGAGATGAGAGAGAAGCTGAAGAAAAGTAAGACCAACTAAATTACAGTGAAACTCTCTTTTAACTTTAAGACTTCCAAAATCTGTGAAAAATTCAGTCTGAAAATGAAAATGGAGGTAAATTTACAGACATAATGAACAGGAAGTCTGAAAAAGCAAGGACTTAAAAGAGGGTGGGGGGTGGAGTCTTAAATTTTTGTTTGTTTTGGGGAGGGAGGGGGGGGGGGGGGGTGGTGATGAATGAAAAGGGGGGTTCCTCTGTCTACCTTATATAAATCTGATAAATGATATGCTGTTTGGTCAGCAAAGTAGTTGCACTGATGTTTTACATTTTTTAGATCGGTTGTACTCCCCGCGGGTTAGGGGGAAGAATTTACCCGATGCTCCCCAGCATGTCGTAAGAGGCGACTAACGGATTCTGTTTCTCCTTTTACCCTTGTTAAGTGTTTCTTGTATAGAATATAGTCAATGTTTGTAAAGATTTTTAGTCAAGCAGTATGTAAGAAATGTTAAGTCCTTTGTACTGGAAACTTGCATTCTCCCAGTAAGGTCATATATTGTACTACGTTGCAAGCCCCTGGAGCAATTTTTTGATTTGTGCTTTTGTGAACAAGAAACAATTAACAAGTGGCTCTATCCCATCCCCCCCCCCCCCCCCCCCCCCCCCTTTCCCTGTCGCGATATAACCTTGAACGGTTGAAAACGACGTTAAACACCAAAGAAAGAAAGAAAGAAAAATCGGTTGTGGGTAAGAATTTCATAGCAGCTGAAAATGAGGGTGGCACACTTCTTCTTCTTCTGCGTTTGTGGGCTGAAACTCCCACGTACACTCGTGTTTTTGCACGAGTGGAATTTTACGTTTATGACCGTTTTTACCCTGCCATTTAGGCAGCCATACACCGCTTTTGGGGGAAGGGTGGCACACTGAATGTAATCGCATAAACAGCGATGTCGATTTTTGCATGCACACTTTTTGTTTGAAACCAATGAAACATGCCAACAGGATAATGATTGTCAGTTTAAATGTCTTTACCTTGTAGACCGTGTTCAAAGCCTGAATGAAGAATACTTGTTTATGCTTAAATAAGGGTTAGAATACACAAGTGTGCAATGGAAAGATGTGTACGATTGTTGATCAATATGTGCAAGACAGGGAATATAATTGATACTAATTTGTCATTATCCCTTGAGGTAGCATTAACGGTGCTTTGTTGCAGGTATAGAGAGAGACGCCGTGAGTATTTTCACCAAATACATTGCCAAAGACGCTCCACAGCCAATTGGAGTTGATGACACCTTACGAGGGGAAACTATCAGTAAGCTTTGAAACTAGACAGTTTTGTGTGTTAAGTCTACCACATTTCCTTGAATTGTTTTAAGTTATTAATTTTGCACCTGTAGTATCGAGAAGGCATGGGCTCGATAGTAATCAATCCTATGAACTAATTCTAAAGTTCTGTTGAACGGAAAGTTGAGTGTTGTTAGAATGAGAGCAATGTGTGTGTGTGTGTTGTTTTAATGGGTATTTGTGTGGGTGGGCATACCTTTTTTGTTTGGAACAGTAACGTTTGTGTGTGTGTATGCACGCTGGTGTTTTGTATGGATGCTCCATGCATGTGTTTCTGTACGTATGTGTGTGTGTGTGTGCGCGCCTTCGTGAGCGAGGCTGGTACTACATATTGTTCATACGAAATGACAAACACAGGTTACAAGCGATAACGCGCAAAAGTACTGGTTTATTATTTTACATCTGACACTAGGGATCAGTAATGTATATATATCGTTACAGTACCACGTATTGCGATACTACGTATTGCGATACTACTTATTGCGGTAAAAAACTTATGGACAGAAAGAAAAAGAGAAAAGAAAACAAATTATTAGACATGGCAAAAGGTATTAAAATGCATTAACAAGACACGAGAAGTAAATACAAGAAAAATAAACAATCACAAGACAGGCGAAGACAAACAGACACGAAAGTTACAATTACCAAACACTCGTTGGTTAGTCCTTCAACAACAATAAAGAGTTACGTTCTGTACGTTCAACAACAATAAAGAATTACGTTCCGTACGTTCAACAATACCATAAGCACTAAGAATACTCAAGAAACTTAGCATACATACGTTTAAAACCAAAATGGCTACTTTCAGAAAAATACAAAAACGTTGACTCATCAGGCCAGGAATACAAAGCAAACTGTCATACCAAAAAAGTCTAACGACAACGTTCCTGCGTTAATCAAAGTCACAAACAAGATATTTACTCATCCACTTTCCCTCAATAACGTTACAAGAAATAAGCCCGTTTACAAACGATCACCACAGACCGCAAGCTTCTTTTACCTAAATTCTTTTAACGTAAGGCTGAAAAAGTCGGAGAAAACGTTTCACTTCGAACTTCGTTAACCACAGAAAACACAAGTTATCATTATAAACATTAGCGACTTTCTAGCGTCTACAAAACATTGCTGTACGTTCACAACACTAGAACAGTTGAACACACAATAAAGAAACACTACAACAAGTCAGACTTTCAACTCACGTTATACATAAACAACTCACAAAGTAATTACAAAATGGCGACCAAAACACAACACAAACAAGTAACAACAAAATTACCTTATGCGCTGTGTGGGTTGACCAGCAGTACCAAAAACGTGTTGCCTCACAAACGAAGGGCACAAAACGATTCACACTTGAGAAACAACTGTCTCCAAGAACATTACGTTGACGTTAAAACATAAGAAACACTCCGTTGGTTCACTTGATAACCTTCATACGTTTACATCAAAACCAAACGCTTCCTAAAACCCTCAGATCGACTGACGAGACAGGAGTCAAGCAGCGGTATTTATGGAAACAAAAACCTAACATGGAATAGTTATTCAAAAGTCAAAGGTCACCGGATTGACCAACCAACAACATTCCTAAGACAGAATCGGGTGAAACTACTATTTTACAACCAATCAGTAACCGATCACGCACTCCGTGCATGCCCAAAACTTAAAACGGTATATTTAACAGAAAGAACATCAAGGAACTAGCTGACATCACAAAGCTAAAAACACGTGAGTCACACGTATTCTAAAACTTGCAACGCAGATTCGCAGGGCTCACCTCAAAATCAAAACACGGAAAAGAGCACGTGAATCTCACGGTGTTCTAGAACTAAACGACGCAGTTTGTGACACTCCGACCAAAACCAGGTCACAACAACTGAACAAGGAGCACGTGAATCTCACGTAAAAATATTAACGCTCCACAAAACGGGTCACAACAAAGTGACACAATAAAAACACGGTTTACTTCTTTTTACATCGTGCAATGGCTTGAGCAAACGTAATTACAACAAAAGTAGGTGACTGCATGCCACATCGGCATGCACACTCCCACCGGAAATTATATTAATATAATTTACTTCAAAAAACCTTTGTACAAACACATTCCTTATATCAAAAGAAGAATAACGCAGATTTAGACATTTCAAATTTACAACTCAAAATCATTGTGTTGCAAAACATTTACACAACAATATTACGGTTCAATCACTTTCAGTGTTTCAACACATCTCGTTTCAACTAAATGCCACTGGTCATTTACTCGACGGCATAAAGAAAACGCACCACTTAAAACATAAATGTCCGTTACATCATCTGGTATAAAAACAAACTGCAACAATCTACAACTGTCAAATCGGAACAGCACTCCAAAGTTCGATGTTCTTTCAGTTTTGCTTACACAGCTTTGTCTTCGTGATTTTCACGATCAACTAACACGGTCATTTTGTGAATAGGTCGCTCTAATATGCGACTATCACCAGTGGGACGGCCGTGATTGTCTAGAGCCTTTGTTCCAACATGCACTTTCACTCGTCTGACCAGTCCATCAGATCCAGGCATCACCTCGATTACACGAGCCATGCACCACTCTGATCTGCACAAGTTCTGGTCATGCAAGACAACAATGCGTAGGGCGTTGATGAAGGAATCACTTGACATGTCATCCAGGGTTTCAATGTGGATTGCCCTAGAGGCAAAACACGTCACGATCAGTCCGTACAAGATTAATGTCATGAACTTGACGCAGTCATCACGGTACCCTTGTTTTTTCTGGCGTTTCAGGCCCTTCAGATGCTTGACTGCGGCACCTCTGTTGTCGGGGAGGGACGGTTTCTCTGGTCGAAATGGTAAGGGCATCTCGTAGTGACCAGCTTCGTTGATCTTCACGTTTTCCTTCACGATCTTCGCAAACTTTACATCGTCCTGGGACATGGATCCTGAGTCACTTGCAAAGTCTCTTTCCATAACATGTAATGGGTCAGTACACGAGACTTCGTCCACCTGTACCTTGTAGACGTGAGCTACACGTTCTTCTTCCCTCGATCCTGGCTTGACGATGACGCGCATGGACGAGGCTATGCCATCAAAGGCGACGGAATGCGGTGCCTTGCCGACGATGCTCCAACCTAACTTAGTCTCTACTGCGAATGGCAGTCCTTGGACAACGTTTAGGGGCATGAGGGCTTCAGCGCAGTCGTAGCCAATGAGGAGGCCTGCTTCGCAGTCAGGGTACAAGGGGGGCAGTTTTGGAGACAGGTGTTGGAGATGTGGGTAAGCTTTGACAGTCTCTGAGGTGGGGATATGAGTGGGGTCAACGGTCAGATAAGGTCGTGAGATGGCAGAAGGGAGCCTGACAAACTCACTGGAGGAAGGAGACCGGACACGCAATCCAGAGTACTTCCTGCCGGAGACCACAGCATTGTCCTCAGTCAGTGTGGAGACCCTGAGTGTAGTCGGCTGCGATTTGGCTTTAACTTCTTCAGCCACTGACTGCACTACAAAAGTGGCGTTGGACATAGTGTCCAGTAGTGCGTACGTCAGCACTTCTACGTTGGGGTTAGAGTCACTGGAAACGAGAACGGGAACGATCATAGACGTGAAACCGATGCTGTTTTCCTCGCTGGCCTTAAGAGCAGACACCGTAGGAGTCGACGATGACAGTGGCTCTTGAACGTCAGCAGCAGAGGTACGGTAATTGTTCTTGTGTTCACTCGCCCCTTTGTTTTCACTCATACTGTTCTGATATTTGAAATTGTCATCGTGAAGACAAGTGGGATGAGCCTTCTTGCACTTCTTGCACGTCTGTTTCTGCTTACATTGATGGCTCTGGTGATCCTTGCTTCTCAGACATCCGTAGCAGATACGGTTCTTGAACAGAAAATCTCGTATCTCAACCAGAGGCTTCACTATGAGTTCCTTACATGTCCCAGCGTCATGGTCCGGAAGTTGACAGTGCAGACATGCGGAGACATCCTCTGTCAGGGTTGACAGGTTCGTTGTGAACTTTCTTGGTGTCCCCGATGCACTTGTCAAGCCGAAAACAGGGTCGTTAGAAATGTCTGCTTCGAGGGTAACGAACGACACGAGTTCATTGAACAGAGGATACCTCTTCTTTTCAACCTTAGTTCGAGCAACTGTTCTAGACCATCTGTGACTCATCCAGTCTGGGAGCTTTCCGACGATCTTCCGTAAGTACTGGGCATCATCCAGGATGCTCAGTCCACCAACTTCCTGGGCAGCAACGGAACATTGCTGCAAGAAATCGGCCAGACTTCTGAGTCCCTTGGGATCCTTGCTTTTGACTGGGGTCCATTCGTCCAGCTTGGTCCGGAAAGCTTGCGAAACGACGTATGAGTTGCCGAACCGATTTTCCAGCACTTCCATGGCTCTCTCGTAGGCATCACCTTCTCTCAGCAGAAAGAAGCCGGTCACGGCCTCCTTTGCTTGACCTCCGATGTACCGTTGCAGATACAATAACTTCTCACTGCTGGTTATGTTTTGTCTCTCGATGAGGAACGAAAACGACGACCTCCAAATTGGATATTGGAGAGGGTCACCAACAAAAATGCACGGCTCCTGCATCGGCAAGCGGTTGATCATCAGAGCGTCTGATAGGGTTTTGGCGAGAGAGTCCATAGGAGTGTCCTGCTTTGCAGGAGTAGCAAGTGGACGTTGGTAGTACGCAGACGGGGGGTAGGAGGCAAATGGACGATCTGCATGACATTCCTTGTCAAAGTTCATGTACGCAGGGGGCCTTGCGTTTTCGTTTCCCCAAATAACTTTGGGGGTGGTCTGATGTGGGTCCAGGAATGTGGGCACGAAAGGCTCTGGTTTGGGATGTAGGTGGGTATCATAGGGGAAACAGGGTGGGGTAACTTGAAAACGTCTGTGGTCCATGCGTTGGTGACGTTCTTCTGGGAAGTAGGTGTGTTGTCCTTGCGTCTCATCACCTTCCCTTGTCTCTGGTAGGTGATAGGACCAACCTGTGTGGTCGAGATCAGGCGGGCGAGAGCCTGTGACGCTTGTCGTTGAGTGTCCAACGTTGTGCAGAGGCGGCTGACCAGCGTACGCACCGAGAGGGTGCTGCAGTGTGGTCAGCAGCGCTGTAGGCCGCATGGAGGATGTAGTTGCAGCCGTCGTGTAGTTGGGTGTGAAGGGCTCCTGACGGACGAAAGGAGCGCTCGTTCCGGCGTGATGGGGGGCGTTGACATCCTCTCTACGTTGAGGTCCGTACGCCTCATAGGTGGCGTTGTTGGTAGTAGCGGCGCGTGTAGAGGCGTTGACTCCAACGACGAGGTCCACGACAGGTAACGCGTGCTGTCGTGGCTCAGTCGTTGTGGTTCCTGCGATGAAGTTGGTGACAGCAGCGTTGACAGTAGAGAAGTCACGGGTGCTGGCGGCGTTGCAGACAGGAACAGACGTGACGTCCAAGGCTGGCTGGTGTGTCCTTTGGTCAGCAATGACGGCGGCTTGGCAGACAGGAACAGACGTGACGTCCAAGGATGTCTGGTGTGTCCCTTGGTCAGCAATGACGGCAGCACCTGTCCCTATTCCTATCGCTGTTTGCTCATTGTTTAGAGGAGGGGCTACAAGACTGTACAAGGGAACGAAAGGACGAGGGTGGAACCTAGTGTTCAACAAATCAACTGACGGTAGATCAGGGAGATCCTGCTGAACGGATTCACCTTGTTCCAATACTTGTAACATAGCTTGTTGTTCTCTTAAGCTAATTTTCAATTCGGTGGACTGAATTTGTCTCAAAGCCTTTTTCTGTTTAATATCTTCAAGAGCTGCTTCAGCTGCGTCCTCGGCCTGTCTAGCTGCTATTCTCTCAGCTTCCTTAGCCTGCCTAGCTGTGTCTTCGGCCTGCCTAGCTGCTGTTCTTTCAGCTTCCTTAGCCTGCCTAGCTGCTTCTTCGGCCTGCCTAGCTGCTGTTCTCTTAGCTTCCTTAGCCTGCCTAGCTGCTTCTTTTTCAGCTTCCTTAGCCTGCCTAGCAGTTTCTTCGATCAGCCTAGCTGCATTTCTCTCAGCTTCCTCAGTCTGCCTAGCTGCTGTTCTCTCAGCTTCCTCAGTCTGCCTAGCTGCAGTTCTCTCAGCTTCCTCAGTCTGCCTAGCTGCAGTTCTCTCAGCTTCCTCAGTCTGCCTAGCTGCTGTTCTCTCAGCATATTGTTGTTGTAAGAGATCCAGTTCACTAAACTGAGCTTCCTTTATTGCGTCACCTTCCACTTTTATGGCCAGGGATGCAGCCTCTAGTTTAAGAGCCAATTTAGTGTCTTCAGAGCTAACACTTTTAGAGCGGAGAGACTCGGCGCGAGAAGCTACTTGGCTACCTGATCTCCTGATACCTGACTTGTGGCTAGCTGACTTGTGGATGGCTGACGTAATGCTAGCTACTTTATGAATGGCAGACTTAACACTGGCTGACTTGTGGGTGGATGACCCAACGCTAGGTGTAACACTGCTATGCCTGGAAGTAGGCTCCTTAGCCACCTGCACGCTAGTCGTTTGTCTGTCAAGAGCTCGATCAATGTCAAACATAATGTTCTGAACTGTTCTCTGAACATCATCCCAACTTTCCTGAATGGTTTCACCGCTACCAATACTACGAAGACCTTTCTCTATGTCACCAAGATCCTTGTACATGCTCAAAACAATTTGTTTTTGACTGGTTAACGACTCTTGATTAGGAGTTTCTTGGTTAAGCTCTGTGACTACCTCACCGATTGCTCGTTCCAAGAATGTTCGTTGTCTTGCAAAGTTTCTAGTTTTGATCTCAATCTGGTACTCTCTACCTTTTTCAGTAGGCTTAATGTCACGCCTAGGCCTTTGAGAATGTTCATCTTCATCGCCGTTAATGTCATAACCTGAAGCTTCCAATGGTTTATCTACAGGAACCTTCTCCATTACAATGTTCGCTTATTCAAAAGCACTTAAAACATACATAAGGTTTGTCAATATAACACTTACCTCGACAGTACTATTCTTGCACATTATCTATTATAGGCCGAAAAAATTGGACAAAACGCTGAGTGGGTACAATTATCTCCCATAACCATGCGCCACCGTGGATCCCAAGCACTGTCCGAGTGCTTCCCCCTTACAGGATGTAGGTGGCGCGTCCTCTTTCTTTTTTCGCGCGTGTCAGACCGGCTGTGTTTCTGCTACGCTCCCGGATTATTTTGGACTAAGAGGCTCCTTTTCTGTGTGGACTATCACCTGTTGGATTATTGTGTGTTATTCCACTTCTGGCTTGAGGCTACGTTGTGTTTCCTTCAACTTGTGCCTCCGTTTTTGTGTGGCGGACTCGGCGTGCCTCCCGTCCTACTTCGTGGTGACCGGTCGTCTGCTTCTCGTTTCGCCGCATTCACTTGAGTATTGACCTAAATTTTCTTTGAATTTTGTTAATTCTCGGTCTTTAAGGGTACGTACAGGGCGAGGTAGGATGTCTCGTCCTGTTTTGGGCTCTGGTTCTACGGAACCAGAGTCTGCCGGGGGCAACCCTTCTCCGGGCGCCCAGCGTCATGTTTTACGCACGGAGAAGGGGATCTTTCGGCGCTCCGACTCTCCCTCCCCAAACGCTTTGCGTTTGCGGCGAGGGAGGGCGGAGAAAGCCTGTTTGAGCAAGCTCAATGCGAGCTTGCTCAAACAGGCTGGGCTTGAGCCTGGGACTTCGGGCGGGGCTGCGCCGTCGAAGGTTCGGGGAAGGTCGAGGGGAAAGAAAAAGCTTCTTTCTCCTTCTCCTTCAGTGGAACAGGCTTCCCCCCCTTCGACGCCGTTGTCCGGCCCTCAGTCTCAGGCTTCAGCTCCTCCCGGTTTCAAGCCTGGGGGGAAGGTTTCCTTCTCCCCCCTGGCTCGAATCCGGGGGCAGGTCGATTCCCAACCCTCTTTGGGGGTTGGTGAATCCGATCTAGGGGCTACTGGAGAGACTCAGGTTTTGACAGCCAACGGCCATACCACGTTGAAAACACCGGTTCTCGTCCGACCACCGAAGTTAAGCAACGTCGGGCCCGGTTAGTACTTGGATGGGTGACCGCCTGGGAACACCGGGTGCAGTTGGCATTAAAATCTTTCTTTTTCCGGTGCCTCTCCTGTGCCCTCCTCGGTTTCCACCGCTGTGGAAGCCAGGAGGGACACGGGTCCTCCTCTGAACTCCCTCGCTGGGTCGTCTGCTGCTGTTTTGACAGTAGTTTCGGCCTCCTGGGGGGGGAGATCGGAGGAGATGACGGGGTCTCTGAATTCCCTCCCCGCTGGGGTTGGGATGCGAATTGACCCCGTTCAGGGCGGTCCTGTGGGGGCAGGGGTTTCAGGCTTCGTGCCTACGACCACTGCTACTACGGTTCCCTCTGACGTCCGTGTGACTGGTGGCTGTCCCTCTTGAAACGCTCCGGCCGACTAGTTACTGGACGTGGAGGTGTTCGACAGAACGTGGTACTTCTGTCGAATGGTCAGGGCGACGGGAACATTGTTTCTGTTGCTCAGACCGACACCTCCGACCGGACCGTCTTGACCCCACGCCATTCCTTAGCGTCTGGTGTTCGGGTGACGGATGGTCCGGACCAAGGGTCCGGAACGTTCCAGGCTTACGGGTCGGGATCGAACCGGACCCACGGGTCCCGACTGGACTTGACCTCCGGGTTTGGTCCGGACGGGACCCATGGTACGGGACCGTACCGGACCTTAGGGTCCGGTGCGGGACAGTACCTCTGGCCCTTGCCGGACCCCCCGGACCTACGGGTCCGGATGGTACGGTACGGGACCAGTGTTTCGGTCGGGACCGGACCACCCGACCACCTCGGTTGGTCTGGGTGGTCTGGCACCGAACCGGAACACACCGGACCTACGGGTCCGGAGGGTACGGTACCGGACCAGTGGTCCGGTCGGGACCGGACCACTCGACCACCTCTGTTGGTCCGGGTGGTCTGGCACCGAACCGGACCATGCCGGACCTACGGGTCCGGATGGTACGGTATGTCCACGTCCGGACCGAGCCACCCGAACACTTCTGTGGGTACGGATGGTTCGGTACCGAACGGGACCTCCGGATGGTACGGGACCGGACCGAATCTACGGGTTCGGATGGTCCGGTACCGGACCACCCGACCACCTCTGTTGGTCCGGATGGTCTGTCACCGAACCGGACCATACCGGACCACCGGACCTACGGGTCCGGATGGTACGGTAGGTCCACGTCCGGACCGAACACTTCAGTGGGTACGGATGGTTCGGTGCCGTACGGGACCTCCGGATGGTATGGGACCGGACCACAGGACCGGAACACCCGACCACCCTACCGGATCGGTCCGGACCACCCGACCACCTTTGTTGGTCCGGATGGTCTGGCACCGAACCGGACCTACGGGTCCGGATGGTACGGTATGTCCACGTCCGGACCGAGCCACCCGAACACTTCTGTGGGTACGGGTGGTTCGGTGCCGAACGGGACCTCCGGATGGTGCGGGACCGGACCGGACCTACGGGTCCGGATGGTCCGGTGCTGGACCGGTGGTCCGGTCCGGACCGGACCACCCGACCACCTCTGTTGGTCCGGATGGTCTGGCACCGAACCGGACCATACCGGACTTACGGGTCCGGATGGTACGGTGTGTCCACGTCCGGACCGAGCCACCCGAACACTTCTGTGGGTACGGATGGTTCGGTACCGAACGGGACCTCCGGATGGTACGGGACCGGACCGGAACACCGGACCGGAACACCGGACCACCCTACCGGACCGGTCCGGACCACCCGACCACCTCTGTTGGTCCGGATGGTCTGGCACCGAACCGGACCTACGGGTCCGGATGGTACGGTACGTCCACGCCCGGACCGAACCACCCGAACACTTCTGTGCGTACGGATGGTTCGGTGCCGAACAGGACCTCCGGATGGTACCGGACCTACGGGTCCGGACCTACGGGTCCGGATGGTCCGGTGCGGGACCACCCGACCACCTCTGTTGGTCTGGATGGTCTGGCACCGAACCGGACCATACCGGACCACCGGACCTACGGGTCCGGATGGTACGGTATGTCCACGTCCGGACCTAACCACCCGAACACTTCTGTGGGTACGATGGTTCGGTGCTGAACGGGACCTCCGGATGGTACGGCACCGGACCGGACCACCCTACCGGACCGGATCGGCACCCCCGACCGGACCGGACCATTTCTTTTCTGATCAGACCCGATGGGTTCCTGTTCAGTCTATAAATGGCGGGGGTTCGTTGGCTGGGCTGACCCAACAGTCGCAGGGTTGTTGTTTTTCTCCCCCTTCGGCTGCTGGAGACGTTTCGTCTTTGGGGCAGGGGTCTTCGCGGCCTCTTGCTTCTGTGGGCGTTTCTTCACAGCCTGCTTCATCGCTTTCGGCTCTTCCCCCTCAAGCTCCCTACACTCCTGCTTTTGAGGAGTTGTCGGGAAGTGAAGAGGAGAGTGAGTCGGAGGACGATAGGGAGGAGGATCAGGGTCGCCCTGAGGTTAACACTGAAACTCTACCCTTGCCGGTTTCTGATGGAACTTCCGAAGCTATGCTTCGTACTTTCCAACAGTACATGACAGACATCACGCGGCGTCTTGACGTCACGGATGCCTCTCTTAAGCGTCTGTCGTCTAGTGTTGACACACAGGACGTGGACCCGGGGTCTGAGGACGAGAGGCAGGAGGCTCGTCCTCGCACAGCTAGAAGGACGTTTGAACAGTTTCAGGACGTCCTTCCCTGAGACGCCCTCTCGTCCTTTGAGTCCGCTTCGGCCCGGGCGCGGGAGGCTCACGCCGCGTCTGCCGGCGGCTCGTTTTATGAACGATCCGGCCGCCGGCAATTCGCGTTCCACCCTAGTCTAAGTGCCACGGTGGAAGCGGCAGCACATCGCCTGAGGAGTACAGATTCACGTGCAAACGCGACCTATGTTCCTCGGGAGGACGCGGGTTCAGTGCCATGCTTTCCTTCGGGAGGCGCACCTCCACTGTTTCCTCGTGTCCAATCTGTTTCGTCCCTCCCTTTTCCCTTTGACTCTCGAACTCTCCCTTTCCAGACTTCGAGTGTTTAGGGTGGGGCTGACGGTGATGTGTTCGTTGGGGAGGTGCCTTCGGTCAAGAAGGTGGAACTGAGCTCTGCTTCGTTCCACAATCTTGAGGCCACCGTTTCTTCCACAGTCGAGGCCCAATCACAGGCCTTGACATGGATGAGCACGCTGTCCACACTGTTGGACCCTCCCAATCGGGCAGAGTCCGATTCCACTCGGGTCCTTGACACGGTTCGAGTGGATCGGGCTTTGCATGCCGTGCGATCGTGCGTGACGTCTGCGGCAGAATTGGCCATTGGAACACTGGTCCACTTTATTGGCCCTGTTCCGTGATCATTTTCTGCCTACTTCTATAGTGCCTCCGGATATGAGGAAGAGTCTGAGGAACACGTTTCCTCAGCCTTCTTCCCTCTTTCATCCGGACACTGTTCGTTCTGTGGTGGAGTCCACACGCCAGAGGAACACTGATTCTCTGATGGTTGGCCTCGCTGCTTCGGCGACGGCGGCGGGGAGTAAGAGAAGTGCTACAGTCACCTCCAGCTCCCAGCCTCAGAAGAAGAAGAAGAAGCCAGTTTCACTGCCTCCTTCTTCCTCCTCTTAGGCGCCTGTTGCGTTCCCAAGCAAGACGAAGGGTGCTCAGACAGGTAAGGGGAAGCAGCACCACCAGGGGGGGTGGTCGCAAGCCTGCGCCTGCCCGCCAGCAGAATTTTCAGTGAGTCCCGGCCCTACGTTGACGCCCCCTCAAGTTGCCCCTCTTTCGTCCGGCGGTTCCCTTTTTTCGGGCCCGCGGCATGTGGGGCAGACTGGTCTCCAACCAGTTTTTCTTGAGGGTGGTGTGGTCGGGGTTTTCTCTACCGCTGTCGTCACAACCTCCATTGTCCGCTCTACCTTGGACGTTCCCCCCTCCTCGAGAGCCTGCCAGATGGCAGGCTCTTCAGGACGAGGTGAACTCGTTGGTCGAGAAGAAGGCGGTCTACCCCCTTTCTCAGCCTTCTCTGGGGTTCTGCTCCCGCCTGTTCACCGTCCCCAAAAAGGACGGCCGGTTCAGGCCGGTGTTGGACCTCTCCACCTTGAACTTGTACCTTCACAGGTGCAAGTTCAAGATGGAAACCCCTTCGTCGGTCCGGTTGGCCATCCGGCCAAACGATTGGGCCATGTCTGGGACCTCCAGGATGCTTACTTCCACATCCTGGTGGCCCCGGGGTACCGACATCTGCTCCGGTTCGTTTGGGAGGGCACGGTGTTCGAGTTTCGGGCCCTCCCATTCGGCCTGTCCTTGGCCCCTCTGATTTTCAACGGGGACAACAACACCACATGCTTAGCTTACCTTCGCCACCAGGGGGGCACCAATTCTCGGTCCCTCTCCCTGTTGGCGGAGGAGATTCTGCTCTGGTGCCAGACCAATCAGGTCCGGATGTCAGTCCAGTTCGTTCCGGGGAAACTGAACGCCCTGGCCGACATTCTCAGTCGGGGCGATCAGGTTCTCTCCACAGAATGGACCATCGCTCACAACGTTCTACAGCGTCTGTGGGCAAGGTGGGACCGTCCTCTGATCGATCTGTTCGTAACTCGATTCAGCGCTCGGCTTCCCAGGTACGTCAGCCCCTTTCGAGACATGAATGCGTTCCACTTGGACGCATTCACTCTCTTGTGGAGGCTCCTCGATGCTTACGCCTATCCCCCGACATCTCTGATTCCGAGGGTGCTGGCAAAATATCTGCAGGAACGACCAAGACTGATTTTGGTCGCGCCTTACTGGCCAACAGCTCCGTGGTTTCCAGATCTTCGCGGTCTCACCCACGTAGACCCTCTACCTCTGGATCTGGACGGGGGAGGTCTGCTCCAGCCTCGATCATGCC
Source organism: Littorina saxatilis (assembly GCF_037325665.1). Taxonomy (NCBI): domain Eukaryota; kingdom Metazoa; phylum Mollusca; class Gastropoda; order Littorinimorpha; family Littorinidae; genus Littorina; species Littorina saxatilis. The sequence continues at coordinate 18,892,666 of NC_090253.1, read as the reverse complement.
TCCCTCATCCACGTCCAGAGAGTCTGTGCTTGACCGCATGGCTCTTGTGCGCTCCAAACTGCTTGCACTAGGATTGCACAAGAGTTCAGTAGAGTTTTCCTTGAACGCTAAGAGGCGATCAACTAATCAGCTCTACGACTTACGCTGGAGAGCTTGGGCCACCTTCGCCTTGTCCAAGGGGATAAAGCCGCTTTATCCCTCAACACAGGACTTGGCCAACTTCCTGGTGGAAGTGTATCAAAAGAAGAGTCTTTCTTCTAAGACTCTTCTTGGATACAGATCTGCCATCGCTTCCACGATTGCGGCCGCTACTGGTCGCAGAACTGAACACTTGATCAGGTCCTCCCTCATCGCTAATGTCCTTTCGGGTATTAGCAATGCAGCGGTGTCTAAACCTCGGGTTTCATTTCCCAAGGGGGATGTCTTTCTGGTCCTCAAACTCCTGCGTAGCAATGAGTTTGAACCCCTGGCAGGCATCAGTATCAAGTTGCTGATTTTTAAGACTAATTGTTCCTCATCGCTTTAGCCACTTGCCGTAGACTCAGTGGTAGTCAAGCTTTGAGTGGCCTGGACTTTGACATTGAGTTCACCACACAGCAGTGGTTGCTAGCATGGTCACGTCAGTCTAAGGTATGTTTCTTGGGTATATTTTCTTTTACGGTAGTACTGTTCGAAAATTGCCTGGGTATCTTAATCCTTGGATTTAAGTGATTTTGATTAAGGAGTTTAATACTCTACATATCACCCTCACACCACTCTGGTATTCTGTGCAAGAATAGTACTGTCGAGGTAAGTGTTATATTGACTGTAAGGCTTCTTTTTAAGCCTACTGTCTATATGATACTTACCGAGACAGTACTATTAGAATTTCCCTCCCGCCTCCCCTCTTGATATGTTATGGGCTTTTTGAGGGTCTGCAGCTCATAAAGAAAGAGGACGCGCCACCTACATCCTGTAAGGGGGAAGCACTCGGACAGTGCTTGGGATCCACGGTGGCGCATGGTTATGGGAGATAATTGTACCCACTCAGCGTTTTGTCCAATTTTTTCGGCCTATAATAGATAATGTGCAAGAATAGTACTGTCTCGGTAAGTATCATATAGACAGTAGGCTTAAAAAGAAGCCTTACAATCTGGTTATAAAGTAAAATGAGTCGATCCGAGGGTCGTTTGGGATAATACACAAAAGTCACAAAAAATGCGCCGGATACGAGTAGGAAGATCTCTAACCGACAAGTTGATCTGTGTCAAACTATGGTTCACTAACACAGTGACAGGTAACAATAAAGTCTTTTGCTGGTTATCAACAGCTACGTTTACGTTCATTGAGCGTCAATAACAAAAGTTCTTTACATTCACTTGGCTGGACTTCAGCTAAAGTTCTGTACTGGGCATCAGCAGCTAAGTTTTTTACTGTGCGCGCCTTCGTGAGCGAGGCTGGTACTACATATTGTTCATACGAAATGACAAACACAGGTTACAAGCGATAACGCGCAAAAGTACTGGTTTATTATTTTACATCTGACACTAGGGATCAGTAATGTATATATATCGTTACAGTACCACGTATTGCGATACTACGTATTGCGATACTACTTATTGCGGTAAAAAACTTATGGACAGAAAGAAAAAGAGAAAAGAAAACAAATTATTAGACATGGCAAAAGGTATTAAAATGCATTAACAAGACACGAGAAGTAAATACAAGAAAAATAAACAATCACAAGACAGGCGAAGACAAACAGACACGAAAGTTACAATTACCAAACACTCGTTGGTTAGTCCTTCAACAACAATAAAGAGTTACGTTCTGTACGTTCAACAACAATAAAGAATTACGTTCCGTACGTTCAACAATACCATAAGCACTAAGAATACTCAAGAAACTTAGCATACATACGTTTAAAACCAAAATGGCTACTTTCAGAAAAATACAAAAACGTTGACTCATCAGGCCAGGAATACAAAGCAAACTGTCATACCAAAAAAGTCTAACGACAACGTTCCTGCGTTAATCAAAGTCACAAACAAGATATTTACTCATCCACTTTCCCTCAATAACGTTACAAGAAATAAGCCCGTTTACAAACGATCACCACAGACCGCAAGCTTCTTTTACCTAAATTCTTTTAACGTAAGGCTGAAAAAGTCGGAGAAAACGTTTCACTTCGAACTTCGTTAACCACAGAAAACACAAGTTATCATTATAAACATTAGCGACTTTCTAGCGTCTACAAAACATTGCTGTACGTTCACAACACTAGAACAGTTGAACACACAATAAAGAAACACTACAACAAGTCAGACTTTCAACTCACGTTATACATAAACAACTCACAAAGTAATTACAAAATGGCGACCAAAACACAACACAAACAAGTAACAACAAAATTACCTTATGCGCTGTGTGGGTTGACCAGCAGTACCAAAAACGTGTTGCCTCACAAACGAAGGGCACAAAACGATTCACACTTGAGAAACAACTGTCTCCAAGAACATTACGTTGACGTTAAAACATAAGAAACACTCCGTTGGTTCACTTGATAACCTTCATACGTTTACATCAAAACCAAACGCTTCCTAAAACCCTCAGATCGACTGACGAGACAGGAGTCAAGCAGCGGTATTTATGGAAACAAAAACCTAACATGGAATAGTTATTCAAAAGTCAAAGGTCACCGGATTGACCAACCAACAACATTCCTAAGACAGAATCGGGTGAAACTACTATTTTACAACCAATCAGTAACCGATCACGCACTCCGTGCATGCCCAAAACTTAAAACGGTATATTTAACAGAAAGAACATCAAGGAACTAGCTGACATCACAAAGCTAAAAACACGTGAGTCACACGTATTCTAAAACTTGCAACGCAGATTCGCAGGGCTCACCTCAAAATCAAAACACGGAAAAGAGCACGTGAATCTCACGGTGTTCTAGAACTAAACGACGCAGTTTGTGACACTCCGACCAAAACCAGGTCACAACAACTGAACAAGGAGCACGTGAATCTCACGTAAAAATATTAACGCTCCACAAAACGGGTCACAACAAAGTGACACAATAAAAACACGGTTTACTTCTTTTTACATCGTGCAATGGCTTGAGCAAACGTAATTACAACAAAAGTAGGTGACTGCATGCCACATCGGCATGCACAGTGTGTGTGTGCACGCATGTGCATGGGTGGGATTCTTCCGGTATATTCGGGAAATCCGGATTCGTGGTGATGTTTTTTTGGTTGTTAATTATACAAATCCTTAGTATTATTACTATTTATTATTATTATTATTGTTGAATTGTTTCTTGTATTGTTTTTGCTCTCCCTCACCCCTCAACTCCCTTTTCTGTACATAGTCTGATTTCTTTTTGTTTTAGTTCCTTTTATTTGGTGTTGAATGAAATGTGTTTTTACTGTGTTTTTTAATTTTCCATGTACCCTCACGGGTTTTTATTAGAATAAAACTTGCCTTGCCTTGCCTTCAGCGTCTGGGGCCCCCAGACCCCCCCCCCCCCCCCCCCCCCTTAAAATTCTTCAGGATTCATGACATTTTTCACCCACCCATGCATGTGTGTGTTCTTGCGAGTGTGAAGTAAAACTTTATTATTTATTATTCATGCTCACTCAACTCAACTCAATGCCCGTCAATCCTGTCAGGGTATGGGCCGCCAACAACAGCTCTCCAGAGTCCTCTGTCCTGGGCCATCTTTTCTATCTGACTCCAGGTGTAGCCCATCTTTCTGGTGATTATTCATGCTGATGTGTGTTAATTTGTGTGACAGGCAAAATCTGCAAAGAGGACAAGCAAGTTGACCCGGAGTGTTTTGTGGCTTGCCAGGACTTTGTTGTCAAGCACATGGACAGAGAGTAAGACATTCATATTATTCAGAGATTTTGCCAGGTTAAAGACGTTGATAGTAGTGACAGAAAAAGAAGAAGGGCATGGGGATTTAAATGACAAGATTGGTGACCATAGGTATCAGCCAGAAGCATTCATAGAAAGCAAGTTCTAGGTTACATGCATGGTGAGACTGAGACAGGGGTACACACTAACATAGGTCTCACAATTTGCAAAACTTGGCATAGATAAATTGTGTATTTCTAAATTCAATAACTCTGCTTTTAAATTGTGTTCTATGCTATACTTTTTTGTGTGGTACATCTTTGATGAGCGATTTCACATGCACTGTTTCACCAGATCAGTGATTGTGTAGATAGACCCCCCCCTACACACACACACACACACTCCTCTATTAATTAAGACCTCCACAAATCTGAAAAAGTAACATCCTAACACTGTAACAGGCAGGAAGTCTTAAATTGGAGGTCTTCAAGGAAAGGTTCCAATGTATTGATTTTGCACGAATAAAGTTTCTGCATAGATCTTTGTTTCTTCTTCTTCTTCTGCGTTCGTGGGCTGAAACTCCCACGCACACTCGTGTTTTTTTTGCACGAGTGGAATTTTACGTATATGACCGTTTTTTACCCCGCCATTTATGCAGCCATACGCCGTTTTCGGAGGAAGCATGCTGGGTATTTTCGTGTTTCTATAACCCACCGAACTCTGACATGGATTACAGGATCTTTTTCGTGCGCACTTGGTCTTGTGCTTGCGTGTACACACGGGGGTGTTCAGACACCGAGGAGAGTCTGCACACAAAGTTGACTCTGAGAAATAAATCTCTCGCCGAACGTGGGGACGAACTCACGCTGACAGCGGCCAACTGGATACAAATCCAGCGCGCTACCGACTGAGCTACATCCCCGCCCAGATCTATGTTTCACACTTGATGTGTCATGAGTGTGATTCTAGTTCTTTACTGGTGGGTTTTTGCGTACATTTGTGCAGATACCACCAGCCGTTCTTGGACAGCGAGTTCCACTGCAAACACCAGGTCAACGTACTGACCAGCGAACAGGTGTACCTGGCCGATGTTCTCTACAATGAACACGCTCTCTGCTACTTCATGGAGGTAACATATTAAAGAACTCTATGTCTGCTTATGGGGGCGGCGGAAGTGCAGGGAAAACATTTTCTAGTTTGTCAGTTTTATGAGTTTTCACACTCATTACAATTCTCGGTTTTCATAAATTACTTTCAGGCATTCAGAGCTCTGTGTATAAACAGTCTTTGTATTATTATTAAGGGGAGGTGTGAGAGTATATGTTTTTCTTTGCCGGATACTATACAGTTTTTGGCCCGCCTTACAAAACCTTGTCTCAGTTAGGCTGTATTTGATTTAGGAGAGTACCAGCAGAGAGGTAATGGAATTGCGTGAGACACGGCGATTGATGAGGAGGATATGATTAAGATTAGGTTGAAGAGGATTTAGTAAGATCGGATAATAAATGAAGACGTTGGAAAGAATGCATGTTCGGACAAATATTAAAGGATGATGACAATGATGATGATGATGATGATGATAATGCAACTGCTGCTGCTGTTAATGAAGAAGCATGCAAGATAATGATGATGAAATTGAAGAACTAGAAGAAAAAGAGAAAGAAGAAAATGACGATGAAGACAAGGATGACGATGTCAATAATGATGATGATGATGATGATGATGATGGTGATGATGATGATGTCAATAATGATGATGGTGTTACAGTTCATGGAGCAGGAGAACGCACAGCACCTGATGCAGCTGTGGATGGCGGTGGACAATTTCTGGCAGCAGCTGATCCAGCAGGAAGGGGGATACGACGGCATGCAGGCACAGAGCGACGCAATGGTTTTGTACGACAGGTGGGTTTGCCTTTCTTCAGCGTCTGTGTTACAGTCTGAAGTAAATAACACAAAGGTTTGCATGGGGAAGAGTAAGCGCATGCACATGCAAACACACATGCCTGTATGCGCACGCACACATGCACACACACGCACAGATGTGCGCACACACAGACACAAGCACTCACATGCACGCATGCACGAACGCACGCATGCACGCACACACATACACATACACACACACACACACACTCACTCACTCACTCACTCACTCACTCACTCACTCACTCACTCACTCACTCACTCACTCACTGCAACCACAGGACAAGAGCAGGCTGATTCAGTGAGCTCTTTGCTGCTTGTTGCTTTTCTTTGGCCAGTCTTGGTGACCTTTTAGGCAGGTTTGAGGCCAGCTTCATTTCTTTTGTTTCAGGTTTTTCTCGCTACAAGCAACAACACCCCTGGGTTTTGGCGACAAGATTCGCTTTGAGGTTGAAAGCAACATCTGCAGGGAGAGCGGCCCTTTGCCGGACTGCTTTTCCAAACCACTGGCTATTGTGCTTCACACATTTGAGCAGGTAACACACCGACCAAAGTTAATCAATCAGCCATTGACCTTTTAACCCGCCTTGTCCCTTTTCTTTTGATAGCTATGCTTAACACCTTTTAATTTAAAAGTCATTTGGTATGAGTGGCAGTATTATGCACTAAAGGGATCGGTCTTTGTTCACCGGGACTGAAGTGCACGAAGCGAAAGTGGGTGCCACCCAAGCGGGTGGAAGCCAGCCACAAGGTCTGATTAGTTGACATTGAGATTTGTGGTGATTTCAACCAATCACCCACTTTTGCTTCGTGCCCCGCAGCCCAGGTGCACCGTTGGAAATATTAGATTACTGGCAAAAGTTAGACAATTTTGGTGTGAAAAAAAACCTTTTCACCAGGGACAAAATGTTTATTTTGCCTTTCATCACCCCCCACACACACACTCCTACTTGATTTCATGCTGCATGCAAATACTGCTACATGCAATACATGTTCAGTCACTTTATTTTGTCATTGACATTTTGCAATTATGTGCAATATGTTCTAACTTGCAGGTGTTTTTCCCTCGGTACTTGTCCAGTGAGATCTACTACCGTTACCTGTCAGACTTGATCAGCACAGTGCAAATGGCACAGGATCTACCTGTGAGGAAACATCGTCGCCAAGGTATGCATGTATAGATCTGCATATTTATAAAGGTCTTGGACACTCATGAGTCGTTCTTTGCTATCTGGTGCTGTGAAACCATCAGTGTTTTGGTACAGTGGTACCTGCTATGTGAGGCCCCTCTGATGAGTGGACACCTCCCATGAAAGGACACCTATTGGTGTCCCCTTGTCTATTATCTACACCAAAATATACCTGTCAATGTCCTGACAGGCCACCTGTAGTGTAGGGACACTTTTAACTGGTCCCAAGGGTGTCCTTTCATCGCAGGTACCACTGTCTATGGAGCAAAGTTTGTGGAAATATTAGCACAGAACCTTAATGCAGCATTCAGTCAAACCTCCAGTTTACTCTGTTCCACTTTTGCCTTGCTGATTAGCTGTTTCTTTGAAGTATGAACATTGAATAATCAGAACGTAACTGAAGACCGGCACGGTTGGCCTAGTTCTGAATTCTGAATTGTATGTGTATTTGTGTATGCAATATGTTACCGACATTTCCAGTGGTGCGTATTTGGTTCGCCTAGTGGTAAGGCGTCCGCCCCGTGATCGGGAGGTCGTGGGTTCGAACCCCGGCCGGGTCATACCTAAGACTTTAAAATTGGCAATCTAGTGGCTGCTCCGCCTGGCGTCTGGCATTATGGGGTTAGTGCTAGGACTGGTTGGTCCGGTGTCAGAATAATGTGACTGGGTGAGACATGAAGCCTGTGCTGCGACTTCTGTCTTGTGTGTGGCGCACGTTATATGTCAAAGCAGCACCGCCCTGATATGGCCCTTCGTGGTCGGCTGGGCGTTGAGCAAACAAACAAACAAACAAACGTAACTGAAGGAATCTGAACTTTGTAGCAGAAAGTGTTGCTTCCTCTCAGTCCTTCGTTTTTGAAGTACAAGTATCCCTTGTTCAACACAGACCTTAGCTCTTGAAGTATAATGGTTAGGAGAGACCAGGGCTGAGGTGCATGAAGTAAAACTGGGTGCCACCCAAATGGGGGGTTAAGCAGCCGCGGGGTCGGAGTGGTTGATATTGAAATTTGGTGTGATTTTAACCAATCGGAACCCACGGCTTGTTTCCACCCAGTTGTATGGCACCTAGTTTCACTTAGTGCACTTCAGCCCTGATACCTCTATGAGTGTGAAAGACCAAGAACTACTTGTCCGAGACTGAATCTTCTGAAAGAGTGAATCTTCTGAAAGAGTGAAAGTGTTGATGAACATGTTGTCTTTTGCCAATATATCTTGTAGGCAGCCGACCTTCTTCACATGCATACATACATGTTCATATATGAATAGCTTGGGCGTCCTTAAACTGGTGGTGTGACAGCTTTAATGTATCTAGAGATTGAGCAGATACATTGGCTGAGATGTATCCTTCATACTTAACCCTTGGTCTTCCGCACAAAATCAGGGTGTCTCCTTTGCAGTTCCCAAAAGATTCAACTGAATGAACACATGAAGCTGATTTGCTCGTGAAAGCGATTTTGAGGTTGATTGATATGGCCGTTTCGGGATGCGCACCTGGATTATGTAGCATTGGGTTAACAAGTTTTTGTGGGGTTTGTTTTTCAGCCAGCGATGCATCCTCGGAGCACAGTGCGGGCAGTCACAGCATGGGAGCTGAAGGCATCGGCACTCGCAACACCTTACTGGCAGCAGGCTCGCGTGGCGCTCGCAAATCTTCCTCCCCCTCCTCCTCCTCCGCCTCATCGACCCCCTCGACGAGCGTGGTGGGCAAGATCGAGGAGCACCTGGGAACCATTGACACCGACTTCCTCAACCCTGATGAGCTGTGGATGCAGCCTAATAAAAGGTATGAACAGCTTGAGATGGGTTGGGGTTCAGGGGAGTTACCCACCCACCCACCCACCCCCCCCTCTACCACCCCCAACCATTAGGTATGACTGCCTTACATAGCGGGTACAAGACAGAGCACACATAAAAGCCCACTTGACCAAAAACACTGTGCACATGTGGGAGTTGCAGCTCAGAAATGCTGTGCTTTGTGTGTGTGTGTGTGCATGTGTGTGTGTGGGAGTGAGTGGGTGTGTGGGAGTGAGTGTGTGTGTGGGAGTGAGTGGGTGTGTGGGAGAGTGTATCTGTGCTCATGTGTCTGTGTAAATGTGTGCCTGTGTGAGTGCATGCATGTGTGTTAGTGTTAGTGTGCATGTGTGTGGGAGTGAGTGGGTGTGTGGGAGAGTGTATCTGTGCCCATGTGTAAATGTGTGCCTGTGTGTGTGTGTGTGCATGCGTGTGTATGGGAGTGAGTGGGTGTGTGGGAGAGCGTATCTGTGCCCATGTGTAAATGTGTGCCTGTGTGAGTATACATGTGTGTTAGTGTGTGTGTGTGCATGCGTGTGTGTGGGAGTGAGTGGGTGTGTGGGAGGGTGTATCTGTGCCCATGTGTATGTGTGCCTGTGTGAGTGTATGCATGTGTGTGCGGGTGTGGTAGTGAGTGAGTGTTCGGAAGAGTGTATCTGTGCCTGTGTGGCTCTGTACACATGTGTGTATTATGTGAGAGCATGCATATGTGTGAGTGTTTCTGATCTCAAACTTTTAATTCATATTTCTTGTTTTGTCAGCAGTGCCCTACGCCTGGGCACAGTCAACTCCCTGGGTCAGTTTGTGTCTGAGTTTGACCCTCACCCTGACGGCAACAAGAAGAAAGGTAGGCTATTGCAATCACACCACACTTGCCACTTAGGCCTAAAAAAAAAATAGGTGTGGTTACGGTAACCCGACCTACACTATTTTTAGGGGCCGACCCTATAACTTTTTATTACATTTGTCAACAACAAAAAAACCAGTGCAGAAAACGCAATGAAAGCGAAAGCGCTCGAGTCGCACACTTATTTCCCTGTCAAGTAGGTTTAATTTGTACACATTAAAAAAAAAAGTTAAAAAAAAAAGTGATTGCCTACCTTCCTACCCTATTTTTTTTGGCTATGTTACCTTAACCACACCTATTTTTGTTTTGTGCCTTATGTACCTCAACCTAGATTCAATTATGCATATGTACCTCAACCTAGATTCAATTATGCATATGTACCTCAACCTAGATTCAATTATGCATAAGATAAACAAAGGGAAGTAAGCACTCTAAATGCATACGACATGTGTAACGGTCTGCTTCATTTGTTTAACATTCTCAATTATGCAAAGAGTTTGAATAGGAATCGCATTAACTAGAAATGTCTGGTTTTTCAACGGTAAAAGTTTCACAGTACTGAAAATGAAAATCATGCATACTCCAGACATAGCCATGTGGAAATGACATCACATTCTGAAAGAAGAGTCAAATATTTATTAAACCAAAACTTAGTTCATTTATTGGAAAAATAATGTTCCTGTCTTGCTTTCAGGTGTTGGATTTTTCAAGAAAATGATAAACAAAGACAAGGTTGGTATACTGCATTTATTCAGAATATTTAGTTTCTACTAATTTCTTTGCTGATTGCTTCTTTTTGTTTTGAGTTCAATTTATTTTTGTCTGTTCATTTGAATTTAGGCTACTAAGGACTAAATGAGACTGTTAGGGGGGGGGGGGGGGGGGGGGGGGGGGGAGTTGTATGTTGCAACTGGTTATTTTAGGTATAAAATGAAAAACCAGAGATGGATATAAGACTCAGCTGCTCACAATCCTGCAAATTTTAGTCCATTTTGTTAATTGTTTTTGCTGTTTTTGTTGTTGCTGTGTGTGCGTGTCTGTCTGTGTGTGTCTGTGCGTGTGCACGTCAGTGTGTGTGTGTGAGAGTGTTGTGTTGATGTCACTGGTTGCTGATCATTTCCTATATTTCCTTTCAGGAAGAAGAAGAGATGGCAGTGAAGGTGGCTCAGATGATTCTCAGCGACGTTGCCAACATGACGCAGATGGGCGACGCCTGTGCCGCTCCCCCCACCACGGAGAACAACAGTCGAACAACTGCCACCCCCTCTTCCCTCTCGCTCTCCTCCCCGTTTGGATCCTCCCCGCTGTTTGAACCGCCCCCCTCCTGACCCTGGTTTTATGGATTTTTCATTTTTTTGTTTAGTTGCGATTTCCTTCACTCACCACGTTACCGTTGTGTTGTTCTTTTGTTGGGCTAGAGCCGTCCCCATTTTACAGCCATTGTGTGTGTGTGTGATTGTGTGTGTCAGTGTGTCTGTGTGTTTGTTTTTCCCACCGCCGGGCACATATATTCTGGTGATGAATTTATTGTTATGAGAACAGTATGTGCCCTGTTATGCAAGAGTTTGTTATGTTGAACTTTCGTGTGTGAGTGTGTGTCTGTGTTAGATGAGTAGGCGCTTGTGTGTGTCTGTTGGAATAGAGTTCTAGTGCATGTGTGTGTGTGTGTGTGTGTGTGTGTGTGTGTGTGTGTGTGTGTGTGTGTGTGTGTGTGTGATCATTACATCCCTGTCTCCAGCATCTTGTTGATAATGAGAAATCAAACTGTTTCCTTCTAAGAATGGAAAATGAAAATGAAATAATTTGTTCCATTTCTGTATGTACTCATTCCAACACCATATCTAAGCTCCATTTAATATTTTTGACTTGGACAGCACATTGAAAAGCTTACAGTGTGTTGTCTAGGTTGCTTGAACAAGCATCTGTTAAAAATGGTACCGACTACTTAATACACACAGTGGTACCTGCAATGTCATCCCCTCTTATGAGAGGACACCTCCCACTAAAGTACACCTTTGCTTGTCCCTTAGCCTATTATCTTGACCTGCTATGTAAAGGACACCTTTTGCTGGTCCCAAGGGTGTCATACATCTTTCCGTATCTTTAATTGTTCATTCATCCCTCCCATCCCCTCTGTAGTGTGTTCCACCAGAGGACATGGGTGTTTTCTACTCGAAGAGCATCAGTAATGCACATTATCGCCAGACATTAATCGTAACCACCGGACTGATTGATTTGAATCGCCACTCATTTATTTAAATCACCAGACGGATTGATTTGATTAACCAAATTGATTGATATAGATCACCTGACTGATCTGTGAGAAACCACAGATTACTTCTCTTATACCTCACCTTCCACCCACCCATCCCCAACGCTGTTCTGGCCTTGACATGATTGGTTGTGGTTGACGTGCAGTTAGCCAACAGTATAAATATAATTTCTGCCACTAGTTTGTTCTCTTCCACTCGCACTTTCTCACTTTTTTTTATCTTTTTTTTTATCGCGAAAAAATATGTCACTTTTCTTCAGCGATCGCTGTAACACATATTTCATAACCAGAGCTTACATAAATAATATGTGCGCATTAACTTGTGGTATTTATGATGGAATCAAAATGCTCAATTACAGGCTTCAGCTTATAATTACTGTCCTTCCAGAATAAATGATTGTATACACCATCTCGCATCTGTCACAACGCTTTTAATTGTGATAGGAGCAGCCTTCCTCTTGATGACATACCAAACATCAGACCCCTGACTGCTTCATGTGACCGCAACACGGTGGCCTAGTGGTAAGGCGTCCGCTCAGTGAGCGGGAGGTCGTGGGTTCGAACCCCGGCCGGGTTATACCTAAGACTTGAAAATTGGCAATCTGATGACTGCTCCGCCTGGCATTATGGGGTTAGTGCTAGGACTGGTTGGTCCGGTGTCAGAATAATGTGACTGGGTGAGACATGAAGCCTGTGCTGCGACTTCTGTCTTGTGTGTGGCGCACGTTAAATGTCAAAGCAGCACCGCCCTGATATCACCCTTCGTGGTGGACTGGGCGTTAAGCAAACAAACAAACAAACTGCTTCATGTGCAGAGTGTGAATGTTTTGCTGAATTAATTCTGCAGATGTCATTCACACACACGCACGCACGCACGCACGCACGCACGCACGCACGCATGCACGAACGCACGCATGCACGCACACACATACACATACACACACACACACACACACACACACACACACACACACACACACACACACACACACACACACACACACACACACACACACACACACACACACACACACACCAACACACACACACACCAACACACACACACACTCTAAATTAGGAGAATTTGTATATAATTGCTTTAAAAAAAAAAGACCAATGAAATCATTTTGTTCTGTACCTTCCCGTGTCTTGTAAACACTAGTTTTCTTCTTCTTCTTCTTTGTTCATGGGCTTAGACTCCCACGTTCACTCATGTTTTTTGCACGAGTGGAATTTTACGTGTATGACCGTTTTTACCCCGCCATTTAGGCAGCCATACGCCGATTTCGGGGGAAGAAACACTAGTTTCATGACAAAGTGTATTCGTATATATATACCGTATTTTCCGGGTCGTAAGGCGCGACTTTTTTCCTCAAGTTTGACCCCTGCGCCTTGTATAAGGAAGCGCCTAAGCCTGTATGAAATACGAAAAAAATCAAAGAGACCGCCTGAGTACCAGTCAAACAACTTGTGATTATGTATGTTTCAGCTACCGCCCCATAGGTTAAACTCCGTCACTGACCCCGGTGCAGGAAGTGTTTCCTCTCTCAGATATGACAGGGGAACCACCTCTCATAGCTAAAACTGGGTCATTGACCCCTGGGAAGAAGGTCCGTGTCTATAAACAAGGCCACCCAGCTATCACAATGGACCTGCCTTTGATCTCGCGGCACACACAGAGCACACATATTTCCACTCTGTGTTCTTCCTTTGATGTGCCGCTTATTTTCATTCTTCGACCGTTTGTTACCGGTATACTTTTTCAATTTTGGTGCGCCCTATCGGCCCCCTGCGCCCAATGGGTGACTGGATTACAATTTTTTGCGCTGTAGCGCCTTGTAACCCGGAAAATACGTATTCGTATTCACACATTCAACTCAATTCAGCAAAAACTTCCCACTCTGCACACAAAGCAGTCAGGTGGTTGTTTTTTGATATGTGTCCAAGTGGCAGGATGCTCTAATCACATGTAAAGGACTGGGCAGATATCTGTGGTGGTGTGCTTGATTGCTTACATGAGGAGGAAGGTACCTTTAAAATATGTATGTTGCCATGGTGCTGATGTCAAAGTATATGTTTGGGCATCAATACTTAGTCTTCCGCAGGTCAGAAGTTTGTTGTGTGTGTCTCTACTGTGAATACTGTACAGCAAGTGAAAATTATTCTGGGTTTTAAAAACGGAAACTTAACGAGAGAGGAAATTAGACCTTGTGTTTATAACTGCCATTTTTTTGTGCTTTTCTTTCATCAGTTCCTGATTGGTTCGTTTATAATGTGTATGTGTTAAAAACAGCTGTTGATTTACAATTAGGAAATGATTGTGTGTGTGTGTGTGTGTGTGTGTGTGTGTGTGTGTGTGTGTGTGTGTGTGTGTGTGTGTGTGTGTGTATGTGTGTGTGTGTGTGTGTGTGTGTGTGTGTGTGTGTGTTTGAGAGAGGGAAATCAAACTGAGAGAGACTGGAAGACCCACCAACCCAAGTTGAAGTTGAGTGTGGAAGTGGTAAGATCACCTAGTACATGTAGTATGTTCAGATCTTCATAAAGAGTGATATTTTTAGATTTATGTTAATGGGATTTGTTACAAACTTTGGACTTCAATCAGAACATATCTACCTGGAGACAAATACACAATTTTCACAATTAGGATTGGATGGATTGGATAAGATTTATAGTCCAGTGAGGTTACCCTCATGGAAATTCGGGCTGCTTTCTCCCTGGGGAAAGCGAGCTGCCATAGATACGGCGCTACCCATATTTTTTTTTTCTCCTGCATGCGTGTATTCATGTTTCCTGAGACTTAATGCCGTTTGAGATGGAATTTTTTTTACTTTATTCCAAGTCCCACGGGTATTTGATGGACATTTTTATCTATGCCTATACAATTTTGCCAGGAAAGACCCTTTTGTCAATCGTGGGATCTTTAACGTGCACACCCCAATGTAGTGTACACGAAGGGACCTCGGTTTTTCGTCTCATCCGAAAGACTAGCACTTGAACCCACCACCTAGGTTAGGAAAGGGGGGAGAAAATTGCGGCCTGACCCAGGCCTGAACACGCAACCTCTCGCTTCCGAGCGCAAGTGCGTTACCACTCGGCCACCCAGCAAAACAGAATTAAAATGTTTGTTTCAGGTGAGCATTATGTTTGTGCTGCAATGTCCTACTTGATTAAAGCCATATGTACTCGATGACTATACACGCTAATTGCTTTACCAACAGCTGGAGACATGCTAAATTAAGTTCCCTGCAAGATATTGTGGTCTAGGACCCCTTAAATGTTGAGATATTTGAATTTTTATTTTGATCTAGATCGTCCTATTTATAGATTTGCCAACAGAGGGAACGTTGACGCAAGGGAAATAACTCCTCGTCTTTGTTTACATCCAAAGTTTTTGAGACTCTAAAACAAGCTGTAATGCATGTATATGGTCCGCGCATGGCGACATATCGTCATTACATGGTCTTATGGTGCGTTTGACATCGATTATGGGCAAACTACACTTTGTAAACACGGGAGCGCGTACATATGCCTTTAAGCGCAGCGCTTAAAACTATCCACTTTGGTTATTGACGCAACTACAAAATCAGATTAGAAATTTCAAAGTGAGCATTAATTGTGTTGTGGTGTTTTCCTTTAAATGTATGCTACATGCAGTTTGTAAAGCTATGTAATTTGAAATTGAAGAATGACAAATATTTTCAAGCGATTTTAACAAAATGATCTACATCTTGAAGTCATGGCAGAAGTGTTGTTTTATTAAATATATATTTTTGGACCTTGTTTTTTTTCTTGCCTAAAATGTTGACAAGAAGTGCATGTTCAAAAACGAAAGTATTGATTATATGGACAGATAGAAAGATGCATAGTGGAAATATTGTGCACTGAAAACGAGAATAACACAAATAATAATAATTGCATTGTTTGTTTGTTTGTTCGTTCATGGGCTGAAACTCCCACGGCTTTTACGTGTATGACCGTTTTTACCCCGCCATTTAGGCAGCCATACGCCGCTTTCGGAGGAAGCATGCTGGGTATTTTCGTGTTTCTATAACCCACCGAACTCTGGCATGGATTACAGGATCTTTTTCGTGCGCACTTGGTCTTGTGCTTGCGTGTACACACGGGGATGTTCGGTCACCGAGGAGAGTCTGCACACAAAGTTGACTCTGAGAAATAAATCTCTCGCCGAACGTGGGGACGAACTCACGCTGACAGCGGCCAGCTGGATACAAATCCAGCGGCCAGCTGGATACAAATCCAGCGCGCTAGCGACTGAGCTACATCCCCGCCCAATAATAATAATTGTAGAAATTTATTGTAACAAAAAATGTGTTTACCTGTACTGTCTTGCATATTATGTTTTTTGTTGCAACTTTTATAATTCTAAGTTGTTAGCATCTTATATAATTAGCATTTTGTGATTATTGAAAGATTCAATTGAGACAAAACAAAACACACAGGAAGTAATGCAAGACTTGCACACTAGGCCAGGGTCTTGTTTTTGCTTTTGAGGTTTTGTTATGAATGTACAATGTTCTCAAATGCTAAATATCATTTGTGCCATGGTTGTTATCAGCTTCATATCAAAAATTAATTTCAGCCAGAGATGTAATATTGATATATATTTTGAATCAGCCTGCTTGTGTGCTTCATGTCTGAGGGGATACGATGGGGGGGGGGGGGGGGGGGGGGGGGGGTTGTATGTCTGATGCTTTTGATAGGTCTTACGTGAAAAAGTAGGTGTTTTTTGTGCTTGTGTGTGTGCACTAGAATGTATAATCATTTCTAGAGACATGGACACTTTCTAACAGTACAGTAATATAAGATTGTGAAGTGCCTGCTGATAAATTCTTAAAAATTCCTCACACTTTTTGTGTGAACTAGTGTATCAGTGTATCACAGATTATTTTGTTGCATGTATACATGTATTTAAGGAGTTACTGAAGTTAACATTTCATATGAGTTGTATGTAAATAAATCCAGCAATAAATGTGAATAAAACCGTTAGTAATTTTGCTTGGGTAAGTGTTTCAACTGATTTTGTCAGATGCTATGGGAGTGTGTGTGGCAGTTACTGCAAGAAAGCACAAACTACTGACTGTGTTGTTACTTACACATCTTAGATTTATCAGCAATAAGGAGTTGAAAGCTACCCCCGCGGGTTAGGGGGAAGAATTTACCCGATGCTCCCCAGCATGTCGTAAGAGGCGACTAACGGATTCTGTTTCTCCTTTTACCCTTGTTAAGTGTTTCTTGTATAGAATATAGTCAATTTTTGTAAAGATTTTAGTCAAGCAGTATGTAAGAAATGTTAAGTCCTTTGTACTGGAAACTTGGATTCTCCCAGTAAGGTAATATATTGTACTACGTTGCAAGCCCCTGGAGCAAATTTTTGATTAGTGCTTTTGTGAACAAAAAACAATTGACAACTGGCTCTATCCCATCTCCCCCCTTTCCCCGTCGCGATATAACCTTCGTGGTTGAAAACGACGTTAAACACCAAATAAAGAAAGAAAAGAAAGTTGAAAGCTGCAAGCCTTTTTGTATAATTTGGTCATTTGCCTGTGCGTGTGTGTAAGTGCAGGTATATGTATATATATGTGTCTGTCTTTCCCTGTTTTTTGTGTCTTTATTATTGATTTGTTTTGATGAGTGGTAGGAGATGTTAGGACTTGGCGTTATTATTTCACCCATTGATGTAAAGTGAGTTTTAAGGCTGAAGAATGTGTAGCATGATAGCACATAGTGCATTGATATTTAGCATTGAAGCCCGTAATACTTTCAGCCCCAGATACCTGAAATTCTGTAGATAACATTATTGATGTTAAATCTGTTTAGTCTGCTGTTATGGAAGATTAACAAACCAAAGTGTACAACTCAAATTGGTGTAGTCTTGATAAAACAGGGCTCATGTTAACCGGAAAGTCCACTATTGTACATGTACTGGTAAAAATGTGAAAATACTGGAAATTGTATTGGTAACCAGTCATTTACATTTCTGGTTGATACATGTATTTTCATTTATGGATTTTTCCTGTATGATTATAATGCTATCACTTAATTTTACAAGCTGTCGTTGGAGAGAATGAATTGTTTCTGTGTGGGGTAGGCTTTGTATTTGTGAAAAGTTACTGGTTTGGATATATGGCAAGTGTTTTTTCAGCAAAGGTACGCTTTAGATTCCCGCAGTGGGGCACTGCGGTTATGAAATTAAAGGCCCCTCCTGTTTTTGAAACCGCAGGAGCTTTCTAGTTTGCTGTTAGGTAGATTTTTGGTTCCTCTTTCCTGTCATGCTCTCTTTTTCTTCATGAATTCTTTTCTTTTTTCTGCCTTCTTGCTCATTCACCTGTATTTTTTCCAAAAATCTCTTCTCTTGCCGCTTGTCTCGCGGTTCATGTATAGTTTAATCTGTTAGTGTTCTGATGTAAGTCCAGCAGTAGATAGGTTAAGCCTATTTTAACATACTGGAAACTGGTAATCTTCCAGTAGGTATTAATTTAGTTTTACTAAAGCCTGCTGGGACACAAGTAATGGGTTAGTGCATTTGTAAACAGGAATCGCTTGACAAGTAGGCCCCCTTCATCCCCCCCTTCCTCGTCCTGATATGGCTCTGCGTAGTCGGCTGGACGTTAAGCAACAAATAAACAAACAAACAAACAAATACGCTTTAGATTATTTTTTTATTGATTTATTATTATGCTATTTTGTATTATCTTAGTGTAAGTGCACTTTGATAGAAGAAAAGAATGGATAGATATTTATGAATGTTCAAGAGAATATGTGTTAATGATATGATATGAAGATCAGTATTTTCTGGACTGTTTGATAACAAAAATGAAAATAATAATGATAATGCTGCTATATGCATGTGTTTGTCTTTTTGATGAAATAAATCAAAAGAATGATTATTGATATCAGTAAGACTCTCTGCAAGTGTGTGTGTGTGTGTGTGTGTGTGTGTGTGTGTGTGTGTGTGTGTGTGTGTGTGTGTGTGTGTGTGTGTGCATGATTGCTTGCATGCGTGCTTGTGCATTCTGTGGTGAAAAACACTTGTTTTCGTGTGTGGGAGAGTCACATGCTGCCGTTGTTGACTTTGTGGGTACAACATTTCTGACAAATTAGAAAATGTGTAACTCCTTATATTTTGTTTCTGGAGCTTAGCCTTTAAAACAAAAGATCTATCACCATGTCTTGAACATTTCTTCAAAAGTTCAAATCATCCTGATAAATAGTTTTGAAATTATCTTGACATCCAGTAAAGATTTTAGTCAAGCAGTATGTAAGAAGGTGTCCTGATTTGGCCTATTATGGTCCGCTGGACCCGAAAAGCAACAGCTAACTAACTCAAACTAGTATGTAAGAAATGTTCCCTTTGTACTGGAAACTTGCATTCTCCCAGTAAGGTAATACATTGTACTACGTTGCAAGCCCCTGGAGCAATTTTTTGATTAGTGCTTTTGTGAACAAGAAACAATTAACAAGTGGCTCTATCCCATCTCCCCCCTTTCCTCGTCGCGATATAACCTTCGTGGTTGAAAACGACGTTAAACACCAAATAAAGAAAGAAAGTAAAGATCTTGACATCCATAAACTTACATGTTTCGCTTCATCACTTTGCTTATTTTACATTTAATAATTTAAACTAAGTCAATCTGAAAGCAAATTTGTTGTGGATCATATACTTTAATTGTACATACATTGAAGCAAATGCACACCAAATTTTAACACAAACAATTCTGTTAGATGAATGTTGTGGTCAAATGACTTTAAAGGAAAAAACAGTGTATTTTAAAGGCACAGTAAGCCTCTAGTAAACCATCACTTAGCTCCCCGAGTCTCTACATACAGTGTAAGCATACTTCCATTTGAACGCTCACCGAACGGGAACATCATGACTGCTTTAATTTCTGTCGAGAGTGAGACATTTTCAAAGAATTTATTTTTGTGGACTATCCGAACGGACTACATGTATCAGTGTCTGTTTTGATGCCAGACCTAACTTTTAAAATCTAAATAATAAATTGACAGCTTGTTACACAAACATTCTGAAATCATAAAAGAATTCTTTTTTCATCAAGACAAGATCAGTACAATTCGAAGTTTTGAAAGTTTGAAAAAAGAAAAGCCCGGAAACGTGTCACGCAAAACGTCTTTCTCGTAGCAGACGACGGTTCTGCATAGCGCCAGTTCCTCTGAACGGTCAACCGCCACCGCTCTAGTTCGTGTGACTCGCAGCCGTTTGTTGCGTTTTAGATTCAGGGGTACACAATAACGTGCTATTGCAGATAAGCTACAGCGAGTCGCATTGAAATCACAAACTGACGACTAAATTGTGAAAAAAGGGAAACTGGATCACACGGGTTCACGATGGCTCAGGGGTCAAATAAACCACGCAAAAAGAAATTCTTTGAAAATTGCTCGCTCTTTTACGGAGGGCACCTAGGATGTTCTCAAGCGGTGACTGTTTAAATTAAAGGGTTTTTGTACTGTGTGTAAAAGCCTGACAGTGTCTATGATGGTTTACGGGAGGCTGACTGTGCCTGGTAGCTCCTAGTCTTACATTATTTCTTTCGAAGGATCAAAAAAGAGTTCTAGGTTTGAGATAAAAAAAACAAGTCGCGTAAGGCGAAATTACTACATTTAGTCAAGCTGTGGAACTCACAGAATGAAACTGAACGCACTGCATTTTTTCACAATGACCGTAGTCCGCCGCTTGTGCATAACGGAGTGAAACTGACGAGCCTATTCAGCGCGGTAGTGGTTTCGCTGTGCTGCATAGCACGCTTTTCTGTACCTCTCTTCGTTTTAACTTTCTGAGCGTGTTTTTAATCCAAACATATCATATCTATATGTTTTTGGAAGCAGGAACCGACAAGGAATAAGATGAAATTGTTTTTA
Organism: Littorina saxatilis; assembly: GCF_037325665.1. Lineage (NCBI taxonomy): Eukaryota > Metazoa > Mollusca > Gastropoda > Littorinimorpha > Littorinidae > Littorina > Littorina saxatilis. The sequence goes on along the minus strand of NC_090253.1, from coordinate 18,871,897 downwards.
AATCGATTTCGGAAATTTAATTTTGATCATAATTTTTATATTTTTAATTTTCAGAGCTTGTTTTTAATCCAAATATAACATATTTATATGTTTTTGGAATCAGGAAATGATGTAGAATAAGATGAACGTAAATTTGGATCGTTTTATATAAAAAAAAAAATTATTACAATTTTCAGATTTTTAATGACCAAAGTCATTAATTAATTTTTAAGCCACCAAGCTGAAATGCAATACCGAAGTCCGGCCTTCGTCGAAGATTGCTTTACAAAAATTTCAATCAATTTGATTGAAAAATGAGGGTGTGACAGTGTCGCCTCAACTTTTACAAAAAGCCGGATATGACGTCATCAAAAGTATTTATCGAAATAAATAAAAAAAATTCCGGGGATATCATTCCCAGGAACTCTCATGTAAAATTTCATAAAGATCAGTCCAGTAGTTTGGTCTGAATCGCTCTACACACACACGCACAGACAGACAGACAGACAGACACACACACACACACACACACACACACACACACACACACACACACATACACACACACACACACACCACGACCCTCGTCTCGATTCCCCCTCTATGTTAAAACATTTAGTCAAAACTTGACTAAATGTAAAAAGATAGGGTGGGTCGGGGAATTGGAAACAATGACCTTTTTTTTGGGGGTGGGGGGTGGGGGGGGGCGGGGGGGGGGGGGGGTGGGGTGGGGGTGGTATGGAACTAGCTATAGTAGCAAAGCAGACACTGAAATAAAAGTCCAAGGTAATACAGAGCAACTAAAAAATAAATGGGATAAATTATGGACAAATAATTCAGCAAAAGGAAATCGCAATGGAAGGGTAAGTGACGACTTTTAAGCATTTGTGTCTTATGCAACATTTCGGCATAGGTTGGTAGGTTGTAGTTTGTCTGATCAAATATTTTAACTAGTTTTGTCGGTTGTATCTGTTCTTATTTAACATTTATACGTAATTCAATGGATTTTAATTTGAGTCAACGTTTTGTTAAACGATTCGGGTAATCATTTGTCTGGTTCAAAATTTAAGATCAACGCAGTTTAAAGGTACTGAACTTGTCAAATCTAGGTGCACGGAGCCCCTGGGGCATTTAGTCATACCTCAGGCAGCTATCCGTTAGAAGAACTACCAAGTTTCATTGACTTGCACCCAAAGAGTCAAGAACTGCGATTTTTTTACGAATTAATTTCGTACTCGGACCCGGCTGGTCTTGGCCTATTTTTGGATCTAAATTTAGATCAGGTAGATCACCACATCATGCACAAAAAGACACGTCACTAGCAAACTATGTCAGACGTCATCATGAGTTTGTGTAAAACAAAATGGAGGCCGGAATCACTCAGTTGAATCGAACTCCGACCAAACACCACGTAATAACTAGGTTAATTTATGCACTCGCGTGAACAAGAAACTGTCGAGCTTCACAGATGTCGTCGTTGGGTAGTTTTGGGTTTGTTTTACTACCATAGGAGGATTTTTGAACTGTAAATGCACTCAGCTGCAACAAAAACGCAAACCGAAGGCTGTGAGCTGCACTGTGCCTTTAAGAAAAGTTGTGAAGGTGAATACACTCTTACGACTATATAGTGCTTGGACAGAAGAAAGGAAAATTCAAATCGTCTAAAAAATAAGTTTGACAGAAACATATCGACACCAAACGTTTCGACTTAAAGATCTTCTTCGGCAAATAAAAAGAAGAAAAAAATTGCACATCGCAAAGTTTTGCGTCGAACCCCTTGGAAGCAATGTCTGTTGGTCTTGCGCAAACTGCCGTCTGAAGTCACTCGTGTAAGTCTTTGTGGCCACATCTCTTAGTCTCGTGTCAAAACCCCGTGAGACTACATCTCTTAGTTTTGTGTCGAAACCCCGTGAGGCCACATCTCTTAGTTTTGTGTCGAAACCCCGTGAGGCCACATCTCTTAGTCTTGTGTCGAAACTCCGAGAGTCCACATGAGATCTCTTATATAAGTCTTGTGTAGAAACCCCGTGAGGCCACATCTCTTAATCTTGTATCGAAATTCCGAGAGGCCACATCTCTTAGTCTTGTGTCAAAACTGACCTCGTGAGGCCACATCTCTTAGTCTTGTGTCGAAACTCCGAGAGGCCACATCTCTTATATAAGTCTTGTGTAGAAACCCAGAGAGGCCACATCTCTTAGTCTTGTGTCGAAACCCCGAGAGGCCACATCTCTTAGTCTTGTGTCGAAACCCCGTGAGGCCACATCTCTTAGCCTTGTGTAGAAACCCCGTGAGGACACATCTCTAAATCTTGAGTCGAAACGCCGAGAGGACACATCTCTAAGTCTTGTGTCGAAACCCCAAGAGGATACATCTCTTAGTCTTAGTCTTGTGTGAAAACTCCGAGATGCCACATCTCTTAGTCTTGTGTCGAAACTCCGAGAGGCCACATCTCTTAGTCTTGTTTAGAAACCCGTAGTCCTGTCTTTTAGTCTAGCATCGAAAACCTCTGAAGGGTACATTTTTAGTCTAGTTTCAAAATCCTCTGTTAGGCATTTTAGTTAGTCGAGCGTCAAAACCCTCTTATCTGAGGCGAATGATTGGTTTGTGGTGTTGATCTTGACTGAATGTTTTTATATCGCTTCACGCGACTTGTTGTTGTTCTTTTGTTGTTTTTCGCTCTAAAGTTGACCATAATTAATTTTGAATGCTTTTGCATACGTAATGCCCAAGCAAATAACTTCTTGTCCTTTTCTGTGTGTGTATTTGTGTGTGTGTGTGTGTGTGTGTGTGTGTGTGTGTGTGTGTGTGTGTAATTGATAAAGCCTATAGAAAGTGCAGCTAACTATGTACTGTAATGATGCAGTGTACAGTTTATTAACATCGTCACATGTCAAATGAGTACTTGCATGTTACGTGTGAGCAAATACAAATGATTTATATCCAGGCAACGATTTTGGTTTCGGGAAATTGTTGAAAACAGTTCAATGAATGTTTACTTCTGACTATCTGTCATGCATAGAAAAAACGTTAAGTGATATAGGTCTTTCTGGGTTTTGGATACAACAAGAATTTGTTTCTCAATATACATCTACTTGGTTTAAAGAAAAAGTAAAGCGGTGTTTATATGACCAGTATATTCACAATTGGTTCTCAGAAATGGATACAAAAGACATTTTTTGTAATTATAGAATGTTTAAAGATAGTTTTGTGTGTGAAGACTACATTAAATCCTTGTCGTTCCAAAAAGTCGTTACACTCATGAAATTTAGAACTACAAATAACAACCTGCCAGTACAGAAAGAAAGATACCTTAATATACCTAGAGCGAATCGCATTTGCAGAAAATGTACATCAGAAGATATAGGAGATGAGTATCATTATTTGTTTGTTTGTGACTTTTTCAATGAAAAAAGAGCAGAACTTATTCCACCATTCTACTGGAAAAAACCAAATTCACTTAGATACAAAAAACTGTTTGTATCAAGAAATAAGAAATTGTTGACGAAACTCTTGGAATTTATAAAATTAATTAGTAGCAATTTTTCATAGTGCTGGGATTTGTTAACCGTATTTTCGTTTTGTGTCCCCCATTGCCAGGAATCAATGTGTGTGTGTGTGTTTGCATTTTCTGTACTATAATATTTTGTGTTCACTGTTTGTGTACTTTTTTTTTTTTTTTTTTTTTTTTTTTTTTTTTTTTTAAATTTGCCAAGCACATCATTGTGGGGCTTTTAATAAAAAAATTCAAGCATCCGTCTATAACATATCAACATTCATCCAACATTTACACAATGCTGAAATATCTCAACGCTAATTCATATCCTAACATCACATTTATATCAATAGGCCTACCATATCTATATTTACTGATACACATTTTTGAAATGAGCAAAATATGATTAATAATTTTGTTTGTGGCGGTTTGCACTTCTGGAGAATAACCAAACAATACATCTTTTTCTGTTAATATAACATTTTCTCCCGTATTAACAAATATACATCTTCTAACACTTTCCCAAAACATTTTCATTTTGCTACATTTCCAAAAGAAGTGTTCAATATAATCCATTTCATTACAAAGACTACATAAACTATTTTCTTTTAACTTCATTTTATGCAATAAAATATTTGTTGGATAAATATTATGTAAAATTTTCCATTGGAGTAACTTTAATCTTTCTTCGCTTGTACATGCACTTGCCAGGACCCAATACTTTTCGTCAATGCAAATGTTATATTTGTGGGACCAAAATTTTACAGAGCAGGGTTCACTGGCTTTGGATTGCGTTAATATCGCACGAAATTTCTTCGGGGAAGGGTTATTTAGCACGCCCTGAAAACAGGTCGCAGGAGGCTCGTCACCTGCGTCTTCTTTAACTGTGTTGTCTCACAGTGTTCGCGCGCAGAGGGCCGTGTGCAAAGCGTTGTACTCAAACAGCCTTGTGGCACTATATCCGACAATGGCACAAATATGTTCAAATGACACAATATTTTCGTCTATCCATACATCACGTACACAATTCACACCGGCTTCAATCCATTTATCAAAACACAACACATTCTTTCTAAAAATAATATCTGCATTATTCCACAAACATTGATCAAAAATACTTTCTTTTTGAACAGGAAATAAATATCTGTTCTCAATCCATATTTTTAAAACTTGTTGCCAAAATTTTGATTTAACTCTGGTCAGACCAATAAACTGTTTCGGTTTGGCAGTTGATTTAAAGCAACACAGCTGGCTTCCAAGAACCTCAAAATAATGTCTTGGAATCAATTGCCAATTTGCAAAATCTGTTTGTTGTAACCTGGCTGCCCAACATAACAAAAAGGATGTCTGCATATCATGCATATTTATCATGTTAATACCGCCTATTTCTATTTTATTACATACAACTGTTCGTTTCACCTTTTCAAAAGCTTTACTATTTGAGTACTTCCGTTTCCACAAAAATTTAAAAAGGATAGTATTTAATCTATTAAGCACTTTTGTCGGTGCAGAGAGTGCCTGCAAAACATATACAAACTGGGATATCAAAAAAGTTTTAATTATACACAATTTACCACTAATGCTTAAATTCCCTTTTGACCACATTCCAACAATTCTTTCAATTCTATCAAACCGTACTGACCAATTCTCTTCAATGTCAGAAGCACCGATATCGTTTCTAAATATTATACCCAACATTTTGTAACTGTTTTTTTCCATCTTATATTACAGTATTGCTCAAGACTGTTCTTCATGGATCCCAGCCACATTGCCTCTGTTCTATTTTCATTCAGATGTAAATTTGAAATACATGAAAACTGTTTTACTATTGACAGTACTTGTTGGAGATCGTGTTTATCTTTAAGGAACATTGTTAGGTCATTTTTTCTTTTCTTATCTTCTATTTTTCTTTTTGTTTGATCACTTGGTACTTTGTGCATTTTTGAATTTGCGAATATTGTTTATAATGCCCCCGGGTAATGAACAATAAAAACTTGACTTGACTTGACTTGGCTTAAATTACTTTTTGTTTGAGTCTCTTGTTGTTCTTTTATGTTGTTGTTCGTGATGTTGTTGGCAGTGTTGTTGTTTTTGGTTTTGGTGTTGTTATGAGGCGGAGGATAAGTCAGCGGCAAGATTTCCAATATGATTTCTTCACACACACACACACACACACACACCCACACACACACACACACACACACACACACATACACTCTGACTGAGGTATCACACGCCCCCACACATCATTGTACAAAAGACATTTTTTTGGTTACATGTGAGTTGGTTATTATTATCTCTTATTGTGGTTAACAATTTTAGTTGATATGTTTGCTTGAAATTTATGAGAAGCTGGTCACACTTTTTCGTACCGCCGTGTCGACGTGACATCACCAGATTTCATCGTCTGAAACAAAGAAATGTTGACAAATAATCATGCATTTCTAATATTGCAAGACATTGAAATGAATCACCTTTAGCAACAAAATACAATGTTGACACATATATTTATAATATTTCAAGAAATTGAAATTAAATCACCTTTTCTTCTTCTTCGTCGTTCGTTAGCCGTAAGCGCCATTTCTCATTTCGAATTTCTCATAACTGCTGTTCACAATGCGAGGCCGGAGTGAAACCAACAAAGGGGCCTCACTCTGGAAGAGTTTCCTGCTCCGATAAACATGGCGCTTACGGCAAAAAAAAAACTCAGAAAAAATCAATTCTGCGTTCTTGATAGCAGTTTTGTCCAGACTGGACTCCAGCTTTTGCTTTTCTTATTTTTCTCTATCGTCCAAGCCCATAAAATCGAACAAGGCGGATTGCGTTTGGATTTCCCTCTTTCAGATGACTGAGATTGCCCCCCTTGGATCGTTCCGTGTCAAGGCCAGTTGTACTGGCCATGTGTTCAAGATGTCAACGTACCATGATCATGTGGCCCCCCTCCACTGCCCTGACGATGTGTGTTTTGAACGGTCCGCTCACATCCTCCACCAGCGTGTCTCCCTCCACCCGGAACATCGTCTGTACAGGTAAACAGGTAGGCTATTATACAACTAGAGCACACGTGTTACTGGACATCGTCTGTACAGGTAAACAGGTAGGCTATTATACAACTAGAGCACACATGTTACTGAACATCGTCTGTAAAGGTAAACAGGTAGGCTATTATACAACTACAGCGCACATATTGCTGCTTACGTCTGTACAGATAAAGAGCATAGCTTGTAAAGTGCAGGTAGGCTATTATGCAATAATACAAGACAACACAATATTGCTTATTATGTCAAAATCTGAATTAAATTGTGGCTGAAAAGGAACACACAACAACATTTAAACACATCAATGTAAGCAACTTTTACATACACCCCCCCCCCACACACACACAACCTACCTTGATCTCTCTACCGTCGAGGTAGCGGGATTCGAACTCCTCTCCGTTGGTGGCCTTGACCTGGATGGGAGCAATGGGCGTGGTGGTGACGATGGTGATGCTGTCGCCGTCAATGGTGATGTCCTGCAGGATGTTGTTCTCTGGTGTCAGCAGCTTCAGGGCCTTGTCGCGCGACTCGCCCGCCACTCCTGCACAATGTCCACGATCATAGTTTTATTCATCCTTATCCTTAAGATAATGTTCTTGAGCACACACACACGCTCGCTCACACACGCACGCACGCACACACACATACACACACACACACGCGCGCTCGCGGCACACACACACACACAGTCACACACACACACACACACACACACACACACAGTCACACACACACACACAGTCACACACACACACACACACGCACACACAAACAGTCTCTCGCTCCCTCACTCGTTCTCTGTGGTGCACGATACGATGTGTTCCAATTTGTTCAACTATTTGCTTAATGTCAAGACAGACTTTTGACAAATGTATCAATTTATAACTCTGATGCAATGTAAAGCCTGATATTTAATTGTGCAAATTCCAATGACAGAAGTGATCTGCACGAAGCTTTGGAACTGAATTTTCAGTCAAAAAACTAAAAGCTTCGCGAAGTCAACTTCTGTCTCAAGGAAAGCATCAAAAGACTCCGTGCATCTCGTGTACACGATCATAGTTAGGCCAAATAAAAATATGTTGGTTTAGGGTAACGTGACCAAAAAAGATACGTCATCTTTAAAAAAATAAAATAAAATAAAATTTAGTCGATTTAAATAGAGGTTACTGCCCTTAGTCTCGGTATGGTTTTTATAAATGAAAAAAAAGTTTTAGGGTCGGCGGGAAAAAAAAGGGTCGGTCGGGTTACCCTAAACCAACATATATTTCTATTTGGCCTTAACGCCACAGGTCAGTTCAGGCTTTTACACGATTTTTTCGAGTCCATTGAGTTTGCTCATTCTGATCATCATCGCTCAACGGCTATCGCCAGTTATCTCTCTGACCGGACGCTAAATTCCTACGCGAATCTATCACTGAAAACAAGAATAAAGAGTTATCTCCCATTATGTTGTTTGCGAGCAGTGTTCGCGAGACGAAAATAATTGCAGATTGGCCGACTTCGACAGTGATCTCCGTTCTGTTCTTCACAGTTATGATAAAGACATCGATCGTTCCAAGGTCAAAACAAGTCGAAATTGTGGGACTGCTGCCGGAAGGAGACCGTAATATGTGACCCTCCACTACGGGATGAGTCGCATGTCACCTTTGCATGATTTTCATATTTTTACATTTTCCAAAAGAGTTTTTTATGCTCTATCCAGTGGTGAAAACCGTTTTAGAAAAGAGCAAAAACTGTTTGAGTTATAAGCCTATGACTAAGGAGACCCTCACACTGTTACCAGACACTCCCCGGACTTATATTAAGCCTAGCGCAGAACCGCGCGAGGTGACATGCGACTCATTTCGTGGTGGATGGTCACATATATGGTTACATCACTGTCAACTGGTTACAGAAAAATCCGTCTGCTCCAGCGAGCGCCGAAACCAAACGGTTGATTATCACGTGACACTTTTGCCATATTTAGAGTTGTTTGCACAGTAAATACAGCCGCGAAAAATAGCTCGCTTGAAACTGTCTTACATATCAATTCCTTTGTAATTTAAAAATTACACAACACCATGAAAAATCATTATCGACGATCGCGAATCTGCTTATATCCATAACACATTACGAAAAGATCTAAATATGTAAAAACTCGATTTCTTACCCACAGAAAGAAAACCAAGGCATCCTGTCAGGGATAGAATGAGCCGAACTCATTTTGACCTGAGGTCAGGATGTGAGTTTGCTATGTTTGTGCTTAAAATAGGCCCCAACTGTGATCTATGCTGTTTCATTAACATTGTGACTAAGTTATTTTTGTCAAGGACGACACCATGATGGTCAAATGAAACGCAGGTTACACTGCAGTCTAAATCTTTATCAAAATGCCACAAGTGACACGAGATAACATTATGTAGACTGATAATTAGTTTCTTTCTTGAATGGGAGTCGCATTCTTGGCACATATATGTATGTGGGTTTTGCATTCATCCAGCTAGAGACACTATGTTACGTTACTTTGTTATGTACTTACCATGATTACTTAAAATAAGCATTATATGCTCGAGTTGTAGTAATCTTAAAAACCATGTATTGATTTTGTCATGAACAAAATTGAATAAAGTTTTGTTTAAACCAAGATCATCCGAAAGCGGCGTATGGCTGCCTAAATGGCGGGGTAAAAACGGTCATACACGTAAAATTCCACTCGTGCAAAAAACACGAGTGTACGTGGGAGTTTCAGCCCACGAACGCAGAAGAAGAAGAAGTTTAAAGGCATACTAACGCACTCCCGTGTTTACAAAGTGTAGTTTGCCCACAATCGATGTCAAACGCACCATAAGACCATATAATGACGATACGTCACCATGCGCGGACCATAATACATGCATTACAGCTTGTTCTAGCCTCTGAAAAAGTGAGGATGTCAACAAAGCCGCGGTGTTCTCTCCCTTGCATCAACGTTACATGTGTTGCCAAATCTATAAATAGGACGATCCAGATCAAAATGAAAATTCAAATATCTCAACATTTAAGGGGTCCTAGACCACAATATTTTGCAGGGAACTTAATTTAGTCTGTCTCCAGCTGTTGGTAAAGCAATTAGCGTGTATAGTCATCGAGTACATATGGCTTTAAACCAAGAGACACTATTGTTTGTGCTGTGTGCTGTCTGTCTGTCCGTCTGTATGCCCGCTCTCTCTCTCTCTCTCTCTCTCTCTCTGTCTGTCCCTTCCCCCGCTCTGTAGTTGTGTGTTTTCATTATGGGTCAGTTGGTGAGTGCGTGCATTATCTTCTTTGTGTGTGTGTGTGTGTTTTCCTCTTTCCGCAGTTTGGCAACTAACTGCCACGTGTTAACAAAATAAAGAGTTTAGAATATGTCCATGTTTTGTGGGACTTTTGCAGCAGTGCTAATCATGTTTCAAATCCCTCTAACAGTTGAACAATACGGATGGCTTATTTGTATTGCAAAGCAACGCAAAAGATGTTTCAACACGTTGTGCAATGAAGTGTTTTGACTCAACACTCGACAGCAATAAAAAAGACGTGTCCAAATACGACTGACACAAGATTTATGTTTTGCAGCAAATTCAGTTGACCATGGAGTGTATGCCATAACTAAGGTATAAAACACACACACAGACACACACATTCACAGACACACACATTCATAGACACACACATTCACAAACGCGCACACACACACATTCACAGACAGACAGACAGACAGACAGACAGACAGACAGACAGACAGACACACACACACACACACACAAAACACACACACATTCACAAACGCGCGCGAAAACACACACACACACACACACATTCATAGAAACACACATTCACTAACACACACACACACACACACACACACACACACACACACACGCAGGCACATACGCACTTACCCTCTCTCTCAAAACAAACACAAGTGCGCGCGATTCCTGGGCTGAATCAGTAGTCAAATATCCGAGTAACGGTTGCCCTTCCTCTCCCTTTTTCTCTTCCCCCCTCTGCCTTCTTATCTGTTTATATACCCGTACAAGGTGAGAGGAGATAAATTGTTGTGTACAGGAATGTTTATGACGATATAAATGTGTCATGAGGTGTGGTTGTAAACAGTTGCCTGTTGACACAGTCTTGATGGCATCTTCAGACTATAGATTCAGGTTATCTGGTTGTATTTTGTTAATGATATACGATACCGATACATGCACAGCCTGGTGGTGACCTTACGAGTGATTTGCTACTGCTGATGTGTCGAAGTCACCGCGAGAGCAATTTTACTCTCGAAATTTATTTTAGTTTCGCAGAAAACATGCAGGAGAAGTGACAGAACTTTTAAGTGACACTATTATTTGAATCGTGACGTCTTATCGAACTTTGTTTATGTTTGACATCAGAGATTTCACTTTGGAAACGAGGGTCAGGAAGAGACGTTACTGGTTTTTGTTTTGTTTTTTGTTTTTCAACATGGTTTTATTTCTTGTTGGTACATATATAACATGACAACAACATCAGGCATCAACATCAAATAACATCAGACATACAAGATTGTCATCATTTTCACGAGTTTTCCTTCACAAACACCTGGGAAATAAATCTCATGTTCCCCATGCAATAAATCGAGGTGGTGAATGGGTTTGAGCTTTCAGGTGAAACGTGGATTGTCAAAGTAAAAGCCAATCGGGCTGATTGTTTGATGTGTGGAACCATCGCGGCTTTGGATTTGTGTTTCCGAGGACAAAGATTGTAGGCATTCACTCTCAAAGACCCAATCAATGTTGATAATTACCGCGGCGACTCATGGTCAATTTGCAACTTATCTCTGTAATCGCAAAATCCACAACGAAAAGTCATAAACACTTTAAAAGAAAAGAAATATGCTCAACACTTACTGAACTTACACGTATGATCGCAGCTCTGTACATTTTCAGACTGGAAGAAAAGCGTCAACAAGCTACGTTTGACGTCACATACAAGGTTGACGTGTTATCTCGAGCTACTGTGACGATGCTTTGTGGCCCGGAGTTGGATTCTAAAAATTCGTCTCCCTGTGGGTTATTGTGCATTTTGTTGCACAACCAAAATGATGACAAAAACGATGTTTGGTGGCTTGTCGTCAGACCAGCATTTTGTTGTTGGTCCTCGGGGAGCATATCGCCTTTTGTCTCATATTTATCAACCGCGGCCTTCGGCCTTGGTCGATAAAGATGAAACAAAAGACGATATGGTCCCCTTGGACCAACAAAAAAGCTGGTCTGTCAACAAGCCACCAAACATCTTATATTATAAATGCAATATGCATCTTCAAAAATAAAATAAAATAAAAACAATAGGAAGGCACAATAAAACGTACAATTACATAGCCCATATTCAACACATTTCTAAATTATATAAACATAATTCTCGTCTCCTTTCTTATCTTTCTATTTAATTATTTTATAAAACTACTTATAACAACAAAATCCTGTTCTCTCCATAATTAATAATCTGAATTTAAATATTTTTTTTATAACGATCAACATATAGAATATCCTTATCTTGTTAAATCAAAAAAACAATCAATGATTTGACAATATCAGAGGTGTACGTTACTGTTTGTTTAACGGGTGTTGCTTCTCATTGAACGCTCACCGAACGGGAACATCCTAGGTGCCCTACGTAAAGAGTGAGCAATTTTCAAAGAATTAATTTTGCGGATTGTCTCCTCACACAATCGGACGGTGGTGCGTTTTGGCGCTAGACTTAACTTTTAAAATCTAAATAATAAATTGACAGCTTGTTACACAACCATTCTTAAATCATAAAAGAATTCTTTTTTCATCAAGACAAAATCAGTACAATTCGAAGTTTTGAAAGTTTGAAAAAAGAAAAGCCCGGAAGCAGGGTCACGCAAAGTCGTGGTTCTCGTAGCAGACGACGGTTTATGCCTATCGCCAGTTCCTCTGAACAGTCAAAAGCCATCGCTCGAGTTCTTGTGAACCACAGCCGTTTGTTTCGTGCAGAGTCAGAGGTACATAATAACATGCTATTGCAGATAAGCTCACAGCGAATTACAAACTGAAGACAACATTGTGAAAAAGGGAAACTGGATCACACGGGTTCACGATGGCTCAGGTGTAAGATAAACCACGCAAAAATAAATTCTTTGAAAACTGCTCGCTCTTTACGGTGGGCACCAAGGATGTTCTCAAGGGGTGAGTGTTTATATGAAAGGGTGTTTGTACTGTGTGTAAAAGCTAGCCTAACAGTATCTGTGATGGTTTACGGGAGGCTTACTGTGCCTTTAAGTTCAGTCAGATACAATTGCCATTGGTTTATTAGTTGTAATGCATGGATGCTACCTAATATGAAGAAAAAGAAAGCAGCGTATTCGTTTCACTTATTATTTCGACGCGTATACTAAATTTTATATTCCAGTGCTCAGGAGACTCTTATCAACGATGTTTTGGTTTGGTTGTATTTTGCCAACTTCAGTCGGTTTCAAAAGTGTTATTGTTGCATGTTTGAATTGTTGCTACACATGGTTAGGATTAATACCAGTGTATTTTTTATTCATCGTTTCAGCTTGCTTGTATAAACGCGTGTAGTTCGAGTGCTCAAGAGGTTAAAACCATACCCCGAGCTGCTTTATCCTCCATTGGTTCTGCTTCATATGCATTGGTGTTCTACATAATTATAATTAATTGGTGTCATTTATCGTATCATTTCACAACTCGTATTTTGGAATTCGCGTCCAAAGGAAATGTTAAATGTGCTGTGCCACAGATTAATGTACAGCTAAACATACACATACCAAGTGTGTTATATAATGTTATTGTTTATCGATTAAAAGGGCACGCTTAAGCGTCTTCCCAAAAGTTAAAAAAACAAAACAACAAAAAAACATTCGTATTTTGGAGTGTCCAGCAGTTTACAATCATGCTTTTGTTTACATTTCCAATTTTACAATGCTGCACATATGAATAACTTAATCACCGTATTGTTTCACTTAGTAAAGTTTTCCCCCCTCATAATATCAACGCGAATATTCGACTGTTTAGCAGGCTACAATCATACTTAGTGCTGCTTTATCCTTCTCCTCCCATATGAGTTGAATTTGCAGTTAATTGTGGTTAATGATATACGACACCGATGCATGTACAGCCTGCCGGTGGCCTCACGAGTAATTTTCTACTGCTGATATGACGAAGTCACTAAGACAAACTTTGTTTCTAGAAATTCCTGTCAGTTCTTCGGGAAAACATGCAGAAAAAATAACAGAATTTTTACGTGGCACAAGAAGAGAGGTCTTGGTTTGCTAAATCGGTGTCGTTTCAAATTAACATCAGCGCATTCGTCCCACTCATTAACTGGTTTGAATTATTAGGGCCTATAACGCGTATATTATAAGATGTTTGGTGGCTTGTTGACAGACAAGCTTTTTTGTTGGCCCAAGGGGACTATATCGTCTTTTGTTTCATCTTTATCGACCAAGGCCGAAGGCCCGGTTGATAAATATGAAACAAAAGGCGATATGCCCCCCGCCGAGGACCAACAAAAAAATGCTGGTCTGACAACAAGCCACCAAACATCGTTTTTGTCATCATTTTGGTTGTGCAACAAAATGCACAATGCTGCGATCATACCTGTGAATTCAGTAAGTGTTGAGCATATTTCTTTTCTTTTAAGTGTTTATGACTTTTCGTTGTGGATTTTGCAATTACAGAGATAAGTTGCAAATTGACCATGAGTCGCCGCGGTAATTATCAACATTGATTGGGTCTTTGAGAGTGAATGCTTACAATCGTTGTCCTCGGAAACACAAATCCAAAGCCACGATGGTTCCACACATCAAACAATCAGCCTGATTGGCTTTTACTTTGACAATCCACGTTTCACATGAAAGCTCAAACCCATTCACCACCTCGAGTTATTGCATGGGGAACATGAGATTTATTTACCAGGTGTTTGTGAATGAAAACTCGTGAAAATGATGACAATGTCGAGTGCTCAGCAGCTATATGCTAATCATCACACACTGTATAACTGTGCCCCCGCGTGAACCAGAAATTAACCCTGCTGCTGTGCGCGAAAGCTGTTGCCTATGGAAAGCCGTTTGGCTCATAACTATTACAGCTGTAATTTAAAATAAATACACCTGTATTTAATGATAAATACAGCTGTATTTATTTCTTAAACGTATACAATAAGTATCATTATTAATTACAGGTGTATTTTTTTTATTAATTACAGGTGTATTTTTTTTATTAAATACAGGTGTATTTATTATAAATTACAGGTGTATTTATTTTTAAATACAGGTGTAATTATTATTAAATACAGGTGTATTTATTTTTAAATACAGGTGTATTTATTATTAAATACAGGTGCATTTATTATTAAATACACCTGTATTTATTATAAAATACAGGTGTAATTAATGATAAATACACCTGTATTTAAAAATAAATACACCTGTATTTAAAAATAAATACACCTGTATTTAATAATAAATACACCTGTATTTAAAAATAAATACACCTGTATTTAAACATAATTACACCTGTATTTAAAAATAAATACACCTGTATTTAAAATTAAATACACCTGTATTTAATAATAAATACACCTGTAATAATCAGTTATAAGTCACGTGGTTAAGCGACTTAAAAACTTGGACTGGGAATCCACATGAAAAACACTAAGCTAATACGCGTCTTCATAGCCTCGCTTTGCCGCCTTTTGACAGACTGAACAGCTCAAGATGGCGGGGGTGGCAAATGTCCCTGATGTTTTGGAAGGTTTGCGAGTGCAGTTTTAATTAACGCTGTTGCCCAGGCTCGCACAGCAGGGTAAGTTAATTGTTTTATCAGACGAATTCGGTTCTTGTGACGATCTACACCGAGTCAGTGGGGCATCCACATCCAGAAGTTGAACTTGAAGGGAGGCCTGTACGCGTTTTTGACCAAAGATGCAAAATATTGGAATTCGGTGCGAGAGACTAGCTGCTATATCGTGTTATCGGTAATCTTGAACTTTAGCGTGTTAAATTCATAGCTCTTAATTCAGAGGCATTTAAGTCTCCAAATTTGTAGAACCTGTACTTGTAATCATAACAAGTCATTTTAGATCCCTTTGAAGTTACGGAATGAACTCCGATGATGAACTGTACGAATGCATTTGACCCATCAAAGAAGGAATTATCCGTGTGACCAGACAAGGGAGACAACTCTTTCGTGTAGATGATGTCCCATGGTTGACAACGTACACCATTTTCGTCACGCTAAAGTTCAAGATTACCTTGTTATCTGTGTGTGTGTGTGTGTGTAATCCGTTGTAAAGTGTATATTATGATTATTTGGTGGCGGCGGCAGTGGTACGTATATAATCTCATATGGAAAGCCGTTTGGTTCATAACAAACCTTGATTGATATGGGTTAAAGCTGTGGTCTATTTATGACTTTCCGGGGCTACGAGGTTGAAAAATAGGGACAAAATCATGTACAGATTTCTGTACAGCAAACACTACCCGAAACCCCACCTATACGGCGTGTATGACCTTGAGAGCTTCAGTCAACGCTTGAATTTTGCAGTGGTAACATCCGGTTTGCTCTCGCAGAGCTGAGCATATTTGTTGTCAAGAAGGATCGAGCAGAAAAAATAAACGACTTGGCAGGGATTCGAACTCAAGGCATCGGGGCCTCGAAATGTCGGGGCCGATGTCTTAACCGCTAGGCCACTACACCAGTATTGTCAAAGATAAAAAAAATTGATAATTTTATATCATTCTACGCTTGAATTATCATTTATGCGTTGCAAAAACGTAAAAATTGACATTAAAATTTGCCTTTATTTGCAAACATGTTTTACAGAATCGCAGTACATGTTTACACCGTCATGCTACACGACATTCGCGCCATGCAAATAGCTGCGATATCTCTATTTACAACATGCAAGAAAATGACAAGAACAGTAATTGAATCTCTCCAAAGCCAGTTGAAACCAGACATCTAAGAAATAGTTATACATGTATTCACTTCTGAACAACCGGCACGGTTGGCCTAGTGGTAAGGCGTCCGCCCCGTGATCGGGAGGTCGTGGGTTCGAACCCCGGCCGGGTCATACCTAAGACTTTAAAATTGGCAATCTAGTGGTTGCTCCGCCTGGCGTCTGGCATTATGGGGTTAATGCTAGGACTGGTTGGTCCGGTGTCAGAATAATGTGACTGGGTGAGCCATGAAGCCTGTGCTGCGACTTCTGTCTTGTGTGTGGCGCACGTTATATGTCAAAGCAGCTCCGCCCTGATATGGCCCTTCGTGGTCGGCTGGGCGTTAAGCAAGCAAACAAACAAACAAACAAACAAACTTCTGAACAATGGGCGGATAGAGATATAAATCATGCTGCTTCAAGAATAACATAACATGAATTCATATCAATGTTTTTCCTTCATTTTCTCAATTGGCGCAGTAGCCTAGTGGTTAGGACATGAGACACGAAGTCGAGAGTTCGAATCTTCGCCGGGGCTTTTATTTTTTCCCCTTGATCTCTCTTGAAGATAAAATATGATCAGTCTTGAGAGAGCAAACCGGCTGTTATCCCTGAAAAATTCAAGCGTTGACTGAAGCTCTCAAGGTCATACACGCCGTATAGGTGGGGTTTCGGGTAGCGTTTGCTGTACAGAATTCTGTACATGATTGTATCCCTATTTTTCAACCTCGTAGCCCAGGAAAGTCATAAATAGACCACAGCTTTAATCTCCAGAGCTGTGTACCAGGGAAAACCATGTTATAAAGTAGACTTTTTATTAAATTTAACTTGAGACATTTAAGCTGTACAAATTAATTTCATTCACAAATACTAGTTTCATAAATATCCTTGGCCTGCAGAGATAGAATAACAAATACTTGCACATTTTGTTTGTCTTAGTGTTCAGTAAAAGTACAAAGGTTTTAAAGTAAAGCACCTTCATAACATGGAAACCGGAAGTTGTGACATGAATTTGAATACTGCTAACACTACCAAGAAAATAATATATATATATTCTATGTTGTTTTGTTGCAAGTCTGCATCATTAACAACCTGGAGTATTACTGGAAAAAAAATTATTACTAAAGAAAATATGTATACTCTCGATACTCTCCATGCACATGATTTTTGTGCAGACGAGAATTTTTGCAATTCAATAAAAGGGCGACCACTTAGTAAAGTCTTGGTTCAATTATGTTCTTTTTATGGGTTAGTTGTTAGCAACAATGTAACCGACAAACTTCAAACTGAATTTTGGTGCTTTCCTCTAACATATATTATATATTTGAAAAACATCAATGTTTACCTGTGTCAAGTTTCTTTTTTGGGAGAGTATACATTCAAGTTGCCATTTAATACATGTTTTAAGGACTGAAAATACATGTCACAAAATGGGAAACGGCCCAGGAGAATAACTTATATGTAAAGCAGCAAATGATAAGCACATGGTTTTACCCCTGAAAGCTCCAAAGATTTGGGAAAATGAATCTCGTTTGCCTTCACATATCAAACTGAACGTCAAGCAGCTCAAAAAAAGTCTCAAGAAAAGTTACGCTTTCAAAATAGCATTTCATTCTGTGTCGCAAAGCATGCTTAACATTTCTACGCTTCTACAAATGAACACAAGCATGCAATAATTCCCTCTCTTTTGAGTCCTGGTACTTGTATGCTTATTAAGAAAGCGGGATGATGTTTCCTTTATTTCAGAATTTCTTTTTTGTCTTGTTTCAGATGGAAAGTGCGGAGAAACCACCATCTCAGATTTCGTGTTTTTCATGTCTGGGAGCCGGTCCACAGTACCAGGAGGGTACCAGAGTCCTCTGACCGTGGTGTTTGTGGACACACCCGAAAAGCCACTCCCCAGAGTGTCAACTTGTGCCCTCAGAATGCAGGTGTCTGCCCCACACGTCAAGAACTGAGGCAGAAGCTGTCCCAGGCTGTTCTTGAAGGGGGTGGATTTTATTTATTGTAAAAACTTTCCTTCAATGGTGCGATTAGTTTCTGCTTGGTAGCCGTAGCTGTTGGTGTTTCTATCTGTACACACCCTGGGGGGGGGGGGGGGGGGGGGGGTGTTAACGTTGAACTTTGAAATCTTAAAATTATTAAGACAAGGTGTGGGTGGTTTTTTTCTCTCCGTAAAATAAGCTTTATTTTAGGTGCCTGTACCGTACATCATTTCTTACTTGCTATTAAATGCAAGAGAGAGACTTTCGAAGATTTGATGTTTGTGTTTCGCATTATTTTTGCTTGGTAGCCGTAGGTGTTGGTGTTTCTTTCTGTACACACCCTGCGAAAAAATGTTTGTTCTGCAATTTTGAAGAGAATTCACAAATGTATTCAAACTGAATTATTTGAGGTCATGCTGCAAAGGAAAAAAAAAACATGACCCTGATTTAACCGGTTTCCTATACTCCTTTACATACCTTGTTTTTGTTTTGATTGTTTTCTTTGCTTTTTGCTGGGGGGGGGGGGGGGGGGTGTTTAACGTTGAACTTTGAAATCTTAAAATTATTAAGACAAGGTGTGTGTGGGTTTTTTCTCTCAGTAAAATAAGCTTTATTTTGGGTGCCTGTACCGTACATCATTTCTTACTTGCTATTAAATGCAAGAGAGAGACTTTCGAAGATTTGATGTTTGTGTTTTGCATTATTTAAATTGCCGTTGTGTTTCAAGAGTGTGTTCTGTTCTTATTTGTTTTTTTGCACCACTGTTTGTCATTATGTTGCCTGCTTTTCGTGTTCCGTGTAACGCTGTCCATGGAAAACATGTAAAGCATTGTATTTCTCTCGACTATTGATCAAGTAAACTAAGCACTTCACATCATATCAGGTATCAGTTACCTAATGTACAGAATAAATGGTTCAACCCCCCTACTACACGAATAACACGTTGCCAGCAAAATATCAAAAGCACTCGGACTAGCGTTACAGTGTCCCATACAAAACTTGGCAATATACACCATAAACCGGATACAAACAAATCAATTGCACGCTAACAACTTTGTTATACTGTCTCATAATGGTATACAAATTAATAAACTCAAAAGCGTTTGTAACAGTTATGATAATGTGATATTCGTGCCCTGTGTAACGATAGTCTGTTTTTATGTTTTACCAAATTAACCAAAACTGGCGTTGTCTACTGCTTTTCCTTTTATAGTTTTACACTCCTCTGTAGTGAAGGTCACTGCTCACACAAGGGCGGGGATGTAGCTCAGTCCTGTTGGCCGCTGTCAGCGCGAGTTCGTCCCCACGTTCGGCGAGAGATTTATTATTGCTCACAGTCAACTTTGTGTGCAGACTCTCCTCGGTGTCCGAACACCCCCGTGTGTACACGCAAGCACAAGACCAAGTGCGCACGAAAAAGATCCTGTAATCCATGTCAGAGTTCGGTGGGTTATAGAAACACGAAAATACCCAGCATGCTTCCTCCGAACGCGGCGTATGGCTGCCTAAATGGCGGGGTAAAAACGGTCATACACGTAAAAGCCGTGGGAGTTTCAGCCCATGAACGAACAAACGGCTCACACAATTTCAGCTTTCTTGTTTAGTTTATAAATTTCAGCCTCAATTCCTCGTCTCTGTAACCAGTATTAAATAGTGACTGTTTTGCTAACTGTTCAGCTGTCACCTGCCAAGTAGAACCGATGTATTCTTTATGATGTGATAAAATTAAAGTATTCATTCCACTTTGTGATGGATGAACTCGCAACTGCCAAGTATTACCAGTCTTATGATGGGATAAAAATTAAGTATTCATTCCATTTTGTGATAGGTTAACTCTCAACTGCCAAGTAATACCAGTCTAATGATGTGATAAAAATATTCATTCCATTGTGTGATGGGTTAACTCTCACCTGCCAAGTATTACCAGTGTGTCTTGTGATGTGATAAACATAAAGTATGCATTCCATTTTGTGATGATTTTCCTTATTTAAAGTGGATTTTCTGCATGACACTTGTTTGATTAAAATTAATTGTATTTGTGGCAGACAACTTGAGTTATGTTTTGTGTTTTTGTAAAAACAACTTGTTTTTTTTAATATGACTGGAAATGAGACTAGCAGCCATGAATCCATAACTACATTTTGCTGTCCATCATAGACATCTCACTCGCACATGTTCATTGCCTCACCATACAGGAATCAAAATCCATACAAACAATTTGTATTATCCAATATTCAAACTTGTCATACACATTTATTCATACACAAGAATTATGTGTCATACACATTCAAGCAATCAAGATCCAATAAATGTATATAATTGATGTTCTTAAAAAGACTACACACACACCTAAATATATAGGTGATCTTTGAAATGGGACATTTACATGCAAAATTCAGAATGCAAACAGAGCTTTGGCTTGCAAATGTAATAGTCATTAACCAGCACATAATATGAATAATTTTTGAAATTGTTGTGATACTGATTCAATTTTTCACATAAAATCAGAATTTCATTTATTTTAGTTTCCTGATACAAATGATTCGTCTAGCTTACCTTGAATAAACATACCAATACGTCAAAAAGTAGGACATCTGAGCTCAAAGATTAATAGTTTGGTTTGAAAAATCTCTAAATACACATAATTACAAAAACAAAACAAAATTCCGTGATAGAACATGTACTGATCTTGCAACTAAAGTAACAAGAAGGGCAAAGCCCATACGACTCGCATGCTTTACACATTTTTCCTACCAAAATACATGTGACCTTGACCCAAGGTCAAGGTCATCCAAGGTCATGCAACACAGCTGTTAATTCAAGACATAGGAGGTACAATGGTTTGTTTGTTTGTTTGTTTATTTGTTGCTTAACGTCCAGCCGACTACGCAGAGCCATATCAGGACGAGGAAGGGGGGGATGAAGGGGGCCACTTGTCAAGCGATTCCTGTTTACAAATGCACTAACCCATTACTTGTGTCCCAGCAGGCTTTAGTAAAACTAAATTAATACCTACTGGAAGATTACCAGTTTCCAGTATGTTAAAATAGGCTTAACCTATCTACTGCTGGACTTACATCAGAACACTAACAGATTAAACTATACATGAATCGCGAGACAAGCGGCAAGAGAAGAGATTTTTGGAAAAAATACAGGTGAATGAGCAAGAAGGCAGAAAAAAGAAAAGAATTCATGAAGAAAAAGAGAGCATGACAGGAAAGAGGAACCAAAAATCTACCTAACAGCAAACTAGAAAGCTCCTGCGGTTCCAAAAACAGGAGGGGCCTTTAATTTCATAACCGCAGTGCCCCACTGCGGGAAGGTACAATGGTGCTTATTGGCTCTTTCTACCATGAGATATGGTCACTTTTAGTGGTTCACTACCTTATTTTGGTCACATTTCATAAGGGTCAAAGTGACCTTGACCTTGATCATATGTGACCAAATGTGTCTCATGATGAAAGCATAACATGTGCCCCACATAATTTTTAAGTTTGAAACAGTTATCTTCCATAGTTCAGGGTCAAGGTCACTTCAAAATATGTATACAATCCAACTTTGAAGAGCTCCTGTGACCTTGACCTTGAAGCAAGGTAAACCAAACTGGTATCAAAAGATGGGGCTTACTTTGCCCTATATATCATATATAGGTGAGGTATTCAATCTCAAAAACTTCAGAGAAAATGGGAAAAATGTGAAAAATAGCTGTTTTTTAGGCAACATTTATGGCCCCTGCGACCTTGACCTTGAAGCAAGGTCAAGATGCTATGTATGTTTTTTGGGGCCTTGTCATCATACACCATCTTGCCAAATTTGGTACTGATAGACTGAATAGTGTCCAAGAAATATCCAACGTTAAAGTTTTCCGGACGGACGGACGGACGACTCGGGTGAGTACATAGACTCACTTTTGCTACGCATGTGAGTCAAAAAGGGGACTCGGGTGTGCTGTTAAAATTGTTGGCACATTTTAGTATCTAAAACTCACCTTTGATTTTAGGGGGTGCCTATTCTTTCTTTATTTTGTGTTTAACATTGTTTTCAACCACGAAGGTTATATCGCGACGGGGGGAGATGGGATAGAGCCACTTGTCAATTGTTTCTTGTTCACAAAAGCACTTAATCAAAAATTTGCTCCAGGGGCTTGCAACGTAGTACAATATATTTTGTTTGTTTATTTGTTGCTTAACGTCCAGCCGACTACGCAGAGCCATATCAGGACGAGGAAGGGGGGGATGAAGGGGGCCACTTGTCAAGCGATTCCTGTTTACAAATGCACTAACCCATTACTTGTGTCCCAGCAGGCTTTAGTAAAACTAAATTAATACCTACTGGAAGATTACCAGTTTCCAGTATGTTAAAATAGGCTTAACCTATCTACTGCTGGACTTACATCAGAACACTAACAGATTAAACTATACATGAATCGCGAGACAAGCGGCAAGAGAAGAGATTTTTGGAAAAAATACAGGTGAATGAGCAAGAAGGCAGAACAAAGAAAAGAATTCATGAAGAAAAAGAGAGCATGACAGGAAAGAGGAACCAAAAATCTACCTAACAGCAAACTAGAAAGCTCCTGCGGTTCCAAAAACAGGAGGGGCCTTTAATTTCATAACCGCAGTGCCCCACTGCGGGAAGTACAATATATTACCTTACTGGGAGAATGCAAGTTTCCAGTACAAAGGACATAACACTTACATACTGCTTGAGTAAAATCTTTACAAAAATTGACTATATTCTATACAAGAAACACTTAACAAGGGTAAAAGGAGAAACAGAATCAGTTAGTCGCCTCTTACGACATGCTGGGGAGCATCGGGTAAATTCTTCCCCCAAACCCGCGGGGGGTACCTATGCGACTGACCACAATGTTTACTTTCATCAGGCACAAAGTTCTTCAGCAGAAGAATGATTAATATTCTAGCAACAAACATGCAATAAATTCATACATGATTATTGATGTTCAAAAAATGCTCTACACTACTTCACCAAACTAAATGGAGAACTGAAAATGTTTAAAACACTTTCTTTCTTTGGTGTTTTCAACCACGAAGGTTATATCGCCACGTGGAAGGGGGGGGGGGGGGGGGGGGGGGGGGGGGGGGGGGGAATGGGATAGAGCCACTTGTTAATTGTTTCTTGTTCACAAAAGCACTAATCAAAAAATTGCTCCAGGGGAAAACACTAACCATAAACAATAAACACCACTATGAGGTTTGATAGGTAACTTAAAGGGACCTTGACCTTCAATGAACGTTGCAAAAAGCTTATGTTCTGATGAATATGGGTGAATGAGGCACCATTGAATATAAAAAGAAAAATAACTGATTTGACTCTAGTTAAACTATGGCGCTCATGGCATCATACCAAAGTTTGAACGAGTATCCCTTTCACTGTTCTGTACAGCTGTGAAAACACAGTGAGACATAATAATAATGAACATAAATTAATCACCCCTTCTCGCCAGAGCTCACGGCAATACACAATAGCAAAACAAATCAGAGCATTCACACACCGACACACACAAAGTCGTTAAAGGTTTATTGGCTGCGGCAATAATAGCCGCAAGAATAATCCTTTAGTTCGTTCAAAGTACCCAAGCATGTCCTGTATACAAAAGTAAGGCGATTGAGATTTTATTTTGGTTTTTTTACACAAGCCAGAGAACACCAGTGCTTGTGAGAGCAAAACGTTTGCCCGTAGGGAAGTGAACCTTCCTTATCTTTCGCACCAGAGAGCTGTTCAAAAGGGGTATTGTGCAAGTTGGCTATTAAACCATTGTAATTCGGAAAATGTCTTTAACCTTCGCCGGCACTCGTGGGTCCGTGCGGACCCAGAAGGGTGTTTGATTGCAAATATCTTTTAAACGAGTTGGAATTTTTTAATGAGCTTTTAGAAATGCCTCAGACACCTAACAAGCTATCATCTCCTAAAAGCTCATTAAATTTCAGTGATAATTAATTAATTAATTAATGGTCAAATTTAGACTACACACGGAAGCATTTGTGGGGACGTGCGGACCCATACTTCTCAAAGAAGGAAAAGCGTGTATACCCTTCCGAGGCACTCGTGGGTCCGTGCGGACCCAGAAGGGTGTTTGATTGCAAATGAGACAGTGACAAAAGGTCAGGTGTCATGTCTACTGTCCCGAATGACACACGATTGCTGACATTTCACCATTGCCAAAAGAATAAACAAATAAGAAATAGGTAGAAAATGAATGTGAAAACTGACTTTGATTGTTGATCAGTATTTTCTATACCACTAACAAATAATCTACTTACACATAGCTGTTTGGCAAATGTATGTTGCATGGGACACACTGACATGAAAGTGGAAGATGTTTTTCCCTCTAGAGAAACTACATATCAAGTTCCACTTTTTGTGCTCTTCCATTCCAGTTGGCAATCAATTGTTAACGCATGTTATTAGAAAAAATAGAACGAAAACAGATTAGATAGAATGAAAAAATGTACTGGTGATGTCATTTGGGACATACTGACATGAAAACGTCACCTTTTGTCATTGTCTCAAATATCTCTTAAACGAGTTGGAATTTTTTAATGAGCTTTTAGAAATGCCTCAGACACCTACAAAGCTTTCATCTCCTAAAAGCTCATTAAATTTCAGTGATAATTAATTAATTAATTAATTAATTAATGGTCAAATTTAGACTACACACGGAAGCATTCGTGGGGACGTGCGGACCCATACTTCTCAAAGAAGGAAAAGCGTGTATACCCTTCCGAGGCACTCGTGGGTCCATGCGGACCCATACTTCTCAAAGAAGGACAATTGTGCAAACCCTTCCGTGGCACTCGTGGGGCCATGCAGACCCATAATATTTTACCAAATACCGTGTGCAGTCTAAATTTGACCATTAATTAATTAATTAATTATCACTGAAATTTAATGAGCTTTTAGGAGATGATAGCTTTTTAGGTGTCTGAGGCATTTCTAAAAGCTCATTAAAAAATTCCAACTCGTTTAAGAGATATTTGCATCAAACACCCTTCTGTGTCCGCACGGACCCACGAGTGCCACGGAAGGATATGCATATTTTTCTTTCTTTGAGAAGCATGGGTCTGCACGGCCCCACGAGTGCCACGGAAGGATATGCACATTTTTCCTTCTTTGAGAAGCATGGGTCTGCACGGCCCCACGAATGCGTCCGTGTGTAGTCGATAACGAGTGCCGGCGAAGGTTAATGGCTGAATAACAATGAGTTCCTTTATACGTTGGATTGGGCAAGCCATATATATATATATATATATATATATATATATATATAAATATATCTAGCATCAATAAACCTAAAAATACACTAAGGTCTTTTTCAAAAACAATAGTCTGTTTTAAAAACTTTCAGCAATTTTCAACTTTATAAATCTATACTATAGATACATCAAAAGAAATTTGGTCAGACATGGGATTCAGAAAAGTGATAATTAAGGGAAAAAAAAGTAGGGTCCAGGGGCAACGCCCCTGGTCGGGGTCTGGGGGCAAAGCCCCCAGAAGCTGAAGGTTTTTAGTATTTTAGACACACAAAAATGGACCTGAAATGCATATTTCAGCTTAATCATAGCCCCCCCCCTCCCTTTCCATGTTTCTCAAATTAATTTTACGCTAAGACTCAATAAGGAGGAGAAAGAGAGAGAGAGAGGAGAGAGAGAGAGAGAGAGAGAGAGGCGGGGATGGGGGGGGGGTGGTGGCGTGTGACGGTGTGGTTTCAATGTTCTTACCTCGTCGGTGCCAAACGACCCCAGTGACTGATTACACGACTGGGGTTTTCAGGATAGTCAGGTGCTTGTTGCTTTTCAAGTGGCTTTTGAGGGCAGTCTTTCCATTGGAACCGTAGTTGATAACATTAACATCGTTGCACAAAGTGCACTAAGTTTTTCCGGCAAGTTGATTTTAGCAAAAGCATCGCCAACTTTCAGTTTCACGTCTTGTGTCTTCTGGCCTTTCTCGTATTTCCAGCTCAATGATACAACTTCATCGAGCCAGTCGAATCTCCAGAGATTTTTCTTGTACTTCTGCTGGTCAAATTTCCCGGGATAGAACGGTTTCGTCTCGCTTTAGCTTCCTCATCATTTTGGCAAGTGGCTCGAAGCGATGTAAAAATGGCGCCGAATCATTCTCATACGGTATGCTTTAGCTTATACTGAATCCCCGATAGCTACGTTGAAACGGTGACTGTAGGAGACAAAGACACAGAGCGCGTTCCCATACGGATCGACCAGCAACAGTCTGACCGTTTTAGGAACCAACCGTTCAAGAATAGTATGGAATGGAGCGTCGCGATCAGCGGACCGGCCGAAAAACTTGGGTCTTTACCTACATATACCCCAACATTTTCTCAGCGGATTTGCACGAATCTCAAGAATGATCCCTGGAGCCTAAAATTTACGGAATTCCGTAATTTTACGGAAGAATCCCATGTCTGTTTGGTGCAATTAAACAGGTAACCTAATGGCAAATCATTGTGTAAACTTTCTTTACAACTTTCTTTCACAAAGTGTACATATTTTTTTTTTTTTTTTTAGCAATATTGTTTTCGTGGTGCAGTACCTGTGTTTAAAAATAATAAAATACACAGCGGACATAATTTCGCTTTATTTGAATGACTTTCCACTTTACAAAGATTGGTTTAGAATTAGAGCGCAGCAGATTTAAACCAATTTGAAAAAAACAGTTGCTTATACCTTCTACCATGCTTGGTACTTTGAACAAACTTTATGATTGTTTTTGAGGCTTTCATTGTTGCAGCCCAATGCTGCTCAGTGCAAATTAACTTTTTTGAAGGCGAAGTGTCTGCACCCAGACACATCCTTACTCTGAGGTCTCAAAGCAAACCCGCAAATTGAGGCACACCTCCCAACGCCATGCAAGATATTGCAGATTTATTGCACGATTACGTTGGCTAGAGCGGATAGGGCAGTAGCCTAATAAGTTTACAATTTAAAACGAATGCTTCTTTCATTGACAAAAGCAGTAATCATGTGTCAAAACACTGATCGGCTTTGGAATGCGCTTGTAAATAAAAGTAGACAATGAATTTTTCTTGTGATTCCACTGACCAATCTGCTTGTAGTCTGGACAATCAAGCGTACAAAATATGGCAAAATCGTATGGGTTCACAGGTCTGCTATACACTTCAGGTTTGGGGTGTCCACAAGCTAACTTTTTTTTTTACTCGAGCATGTTGGCAACGAACTGGAGAACAACATCTGACCATGTTGATCGGTGGGTGGCCCACTCGAGGGTCAATGCGCTCCGTTAGTTGCACGAGCTGTTCCTCAGAGAGGGGGCAAGCCGTGGCAGGCACATCCTAACGACTGTCTGGCAAAGGATGGTCCTCGATTATCGATTGAAGGCTTCTCCCTTTCCAGAAGTCCTGTACTGCTGTGGATGTGCTGGCTCGTCTCTCCAGCATCCCCTGAAGAAGAGCTGCAGGGAGTTCTGTTGCGCTCTGTCCTCAGGGGTGGTGGTTCTTCTGTTCCACAATCCACTGTAGGGACCGGTTCAGCCTGGCAGAAAAACATAGTGGAGGGCCCACAAGTGAATGGGATTGTCCATGTTCAGTATCCCCAGACCACCTTCTGCCTGTGGTGTTCCCATTGCAGTAAACAGGTCATGGTAAGGGTTCACCACATCTTTCCAGACGTCGAGCCAGAGACGCTCGATCCTTTGTTATGGTAACTGCGGCCTTGCATCGCACTGCCTCTCCTTCTCCCCTGTGTTCATTCATGAGGGCGACGACATCCAGATTCTCGCCACCATGGTCCATGCGGACTCTTGACGGGAGTCCCAAAGCGTTGGGTTCCACCCAAAAACAGATCCCGAACGGTCTCTGACCTGTTGTTTCGGTGGCATGGAGAAGGTAGTGGCCCGGCTAAAGCCATCGATTGCCCCATGAATCACCATTTTCCACCTGCAATAACCAACAGAGATCCGTTTCCATATGTGATTTCACCACACAAATTCTGATTAAAGAGTTATTGGGAAATAAGTACAGGTAACATGCTCAGTAAATATTAAAAAGTAATGGTCAAAGTGCTTTTTTATGACCGAGAATCAGACCATTATTTTTAATATATATCATTGAGAAAGGTGTGTAACCCATTTAATCCACCTTTCTTCAATTTTGCAAAGAAATAAATCAGAAAAGCAATTGCTTTATATGACTTTTCTTCGTCATGTCCATAAGCCTTAAGGGTCTTGTAGGTCTTAAAAGGAGGATTCCACTAACTGCTGGGACTCTAAAATTTGATAAAAATAAGCAAAATTTTGTAATGTCTGCTGGTAATAACACATACAAT